>NC_088105.1:2506460-2806460 GCF_036370855.1 Dromaius novaehollandiae
ATGCTTCCGAGCAGAAAGCCAGACCAAACTCTTCTGCCTTTCTGCATCCTACTAGGCAGTTTCCCCTTTGCCACCTGGAAATGCCTAGGAGACGCTCTGCTCCCCACACGCTAGCGACAGCTCCTCTCTGCAAGCCACAGAACTTCTCTCGGACGTCTGCCATCTCCAACTCGCCATTGTTCCTCCTGACTGCTCTGTTTCCCCTGCTGCACAGGGAGCGCGATGGCAGATGACAGTCCCGCGCCTCCAGAGATGAAGTGGCAGGGGGGACGCCCAAACACCTTCTGGCCCGGCAACGCCACTGAGGAGAGCACGGTGAGAAGCCCCTCCCTCGCTGGCATTCTTGGCCACAGGGCTGGCAGGAAGCCTCGAGGAACAAAGGGATCCATAATCAGTGGGGCTGGCATGGCAGCCTCCCAGGCCTCGGGTGCAGGGATGTCTCACTCTCCCTGAGCCTGGCGTAGCCAAAGGCTTTGTCCCAGTGGCAGAGCAGCAGCTCCAGCTGTCCTGGCTACCTGCGAGCTCTGCTTCCCTGTAGCGCCAGCACACCGTGACCCTGACCCCAGCTGTGCACCTGCACCCCGGCAGCTCGCTGCCCACTACCCCCAGGCTGCAGTCAGCCCGTCCTAGCACAGCCCCTGCGCCCAGCTCTCCTGCAGGCACTGTGCCAGCACCGCTCCGGCACTCTCTCTCCCAAGCTCTGCTCTCAGCTGCTCAGGGCGCACGCTCGGTGCCACGGGTCTTTCCTCCCACAGGTATTCGGGCGCTTTCTCTTCCCCTCCGAGAGGACGCACTTCCTCCTGACAACCATCGAGGGCATGACAGACCCAAGGGTCTCAGACACTCAGGTGGTTGCCCACATGATGGAGGCGGTCTTGAGAGACCCCGACTCTGAGCTGGACAGGGTAAGCAGCTTGCAGCCGCACTGCCCCGTGCTCGCAGCCCCTGGGCTCTGAGGCCCCTGAGCGCAGGCCAGGGCTCTCAGGCACCCAACAGCCTTTGAGGCCAGCCAAGAGCAATGGGAAGGAAGCAGGTCTCAGCGGCCCCTGGGGCAACTGCTACCCTCCCGTGGCGGCCCCGCTCTCACCCGTGCCCCCTCCAGGTGCCACAGGTGGTGAGCAGCATCCACAAGAAGCTGATGGGCATCAGTGAGGTGTCGCTCCAGGCCATCTTGAAGAGGACCCTTTTCCGGATGGCCTGCTTGGACCCTGATCAGGTGGTCGAGGGCCTGCTGAACACCTCCCTGCTGTGTGACAGGTATGGGGCCTGCCAGCCTGCAGGACAGTGCCGGAGCTCTGGGGCTATTGCAGGCCGAGGCAGGCCCCCTGACAGGGTGCTCTGGGTCTGCAGTGTTGCTGGGGCCATGTGGAGGACGCTGGTCTCCAAGCACTGCCCTGCAGAGGAGGTGCTGAAGGTGCTGCTCTCTTGCCTGTGGGACCAGCCACTGCTCAGACGGGACAGCTTCATGCCAAAGGACAGCTACATCCTTCCGCTGACTGTGAGTTTCCAGGCGAGGCCTCACTCAGCCCTGCCCAGGGCTGCACAGGGGGACCTTGCCTCCAGCCCAGGAAGGCTCGTTTGCTGGCGTTACAAACAGGAGCCTTGGCTTGCCTTGGCACGGCTTGCCTTGCCTTGCCTTGGCTTAGGTGACCTCTCTGCAGCAAGACCCTTCTCTGGGTGTTTTCTGCAGGCAATCAGGGCCCTGAACGAGATTCTCCTGCTGCCCTCCAGCAAAGTGCCTGTGCAGTTAATCTTCCCCCAGCTCTGCCTAGCGGTGCTCTTCCAGATCTTCTTCAGCATGGAGTACACGCTGCAGGACCTCCAAGGCTACAGCCAGATGTGCGGCCAGGAGGACGAGTGTCCTCCAGTGAGCCCCACCAGGTGCCCCATCCCTCTCCCCCGGTCTCTCCCATGGGCGCAGAGCCCGGGCTCGGCCTCCCTGTGCGACCCACTTTTGCTCTACATGCAGGAGCGCAGTGCAGGCCATGCAAGCTCTGCTCTGCCGCGCTGACTACGCCCATCTGGCTGACTCCATGGAGAGGCAGGGGGGCTGGGACATGCTTCTGAGCAGGGAGACTTACCACACAGGAGTCACTTTGCTGACTAGGTGAGAGCTGCCTTCATCCTCGTCTGCCCCAGCATTTCTGCCCTGGAGACAGAGTGCCGGAAGGCCACACCTTTGGTGTAGCAAGGGTGCTTCTTTGCTGGTCTCTGCCCAAAATAAGCCCGGCTGGGTGAGACGCCAGGTTTCTCATTGCCAGGTGTGGTGGGGAAAGGCCGCCGCTGCTTGAGCCAGTGCCACCGGCTGCTGGTGCTGAGCACAGACGCAGCCTTGCCCCACGGGGCCTGGCCTGCGGGAGGATGGCTCGAGCCGGCGGCGCAGGCCCAAAGAGGTTTGCCTGCCCAGCTCCGTGCCCACAGCACCTTCTCCTCTGCCCGGCCAGGGAGCTGTGGATGAACGCGGCTGATGAGTGTGCCCGGATGTTTGACCACGTGGCTGCCGTACTCAGCTGCAGAGACAAACACCGGGAGGTCGCCGCCATGGCTGTCTTCATTGAGGTAGGCCTGGTGGCAAGCGGTGCCTCTGGGCAGTGCCTGGAAACACTGGGCTCCCTGCGCCATGGGCCAAGAGGCAGGCTGCCGGTCGGTGGAGCTAGGCTCCTCTCCTGCGGGAGCTGGACTCCCCTCAGTCACGCCAGCCTGGGCTCATGCCCGCCAAGAGGCCATTTCGGCCGGCGTAATGCTCATAACCACTTGCAGGTCATGCAGCCTTTGGGCCAGCTCTCTACATTCAACCGCTTTGCCAAGGCCCAAGGCTGAGAGGCCGCAGATGGTTCAGAGGACGCAGGGAGTGCTGCTGGCTCTGCCGGTCACTCACTCTGCAGCTCGGTGTGTTTCAGCTGCTGAACTGCACGGACTTCAAGCAGGAGATTGACGAGAATGTCCTGGGCTTCCTGCAATTACATCTGCGGAACCAGAGCTTGGCCATGCGCGAGATGGCGATCACAGGCCTCGTCACGCTGTCTGAGAGATGGCAAACAGTAAGCAGGGGGGCAGCTGGGCAAAGTCAGGCCAGCGGCCTGGGGCTGCAGGTGGAGGGTAAGGCAGTGAAGGGAAAAGCAGTGGCAGGAATCGAGAGCGCGGGGAGCTGCTGCCACCTCCCCCGCCACTCCCTAGCTGCAGAGTGTTACAGCCAGAGCATTTGTGCCAAAGCAGTCATCCCTTGCTTCACAAAAGGGGCCTTCTGTGTTTCATGTAGGCAAGAAGTCTGCAAGGCCTGCTGCCCACACTCCTGGAGCAACTGCGGGATGCTGACAGCAACTTCCGCGCCAAGGCCCTCACCATCCTCAGCCGTGTGCTCCAGCCCTTGGACAGGAAGAGGGCCAGCACCTTTGGCCTGCAGCTTGCTGAGGAGCTCCGGCCACTCTTTGATGATGTAAGGCTGGTGGGAAAGGCAGGAGCTCTGTTGGCATAAGGATGTGGGGCACAGGCACATGGCCCAGGGATGGGGGCCTCCCACCGGGGCAGCCCATTTTGGGGACCTGGAACAGGCGGGATGCACCCAGGAGCTGATGCCGTGAGCCAGCCCCCATCTCCTCCTCCACACATCTGCCAGGGGAGCTCCTCTGCGAGTCAGCCAGGAGGCGACCGGTGGGAGTGCGGCCAGGGCCAGAGCAGCCCTTCCAGGTGCAGACACCTCCACGGCTTTGCTCCCCCTGGCTGCCAACATGTTAGAGAAACGTCTTGGGGCTGGGGCCATTTTGTGCTGGTGGCAGAGCTGGCTCACAGCTCCTCGAGGCAGAGGCAGAGGCAGAAGCAGTCATGTGCGCAGCAGCCACGCTGACCCGCTTGCTCGCCATGGGCTTGGAGCGGCAGTTGCTGAGGTCCTCCCGTCTTCCTTCCCCGCAGGAGGCTGCCCGTGTGCGAGAGCTCTCTGTCCAGCTCTTCAGGCACGTCATGATGATTGTGGTGGGCACCCAGAAAGAGCAGATGAGGAAGCACGTGCACAGCAGCCTGCTCCCACTGCTCTTCCATGCGCATGCGGAGCTGCCAAGCGTGGCGCAGGTTTGTGGCCACATGGGTTGGTTGTGTGGGGCCAGGACTGGTTATTCTGTTGGCCAGGTTTGCCCAGCAAGGCCCCAGCATTGGCGTCCCTAGGGGCTTCCCAGCTGTCCTTGCAGGCATCCTAGGCCAGGGCCTTGGCGAGCTCTGTTCTGCCGCCCTGAGATGGTGGTTGCCCCACGTCTCTGCCCAGGGCGTCAAAGCCCAACCCGCTCCCCAGATGCAGCTTCCCATAACAGGCTGGGAAAGGCTCGGAGCCTCGCCAAGGTGCGGGTGATGCAGGCTCTCCTGCCTGGGCTGCAGAGGCATCTCCCAGTCTCTGCTGCTCTGCAGGCCTCTCAGGAAGCTCTCCTCAGCACTGCTAAGCTCCTGAAGTGGAAGCAGCTCAGGCACCTGCTCAACACAGGACAGATGTGGCGGATTGGCGAGTGCCTGGTAAGGACAGCCCCAAAGCCCCCAAGACCTGGCCCGCAGAAGGCCCGCCCCCCTCTCCCCCTCAACCCATTGCTGCGGGCTCTGGAGCTGCACATACGCTCCTCTTCTTCCAGCACACTGCCCCGGCGCTCTCTTCTCCAGCGCCCTGTCCCCTCACTGCTCTCAGGATGAGGAAAGAGCCCCTGGCTCAGCTGGGCCTTGCTAGCAGGGTGGCACCCCAGCCTGCCTGGGAAGCGCTCTGCCCTCTGCTCCCTCCAAACCTCGGTGCCACACAGCTCCTGGTACCAAGCCCTGGCCCTTGTGCTCTGTGCAGCTGGTGAGGAACAGGAGCAGAGCAGATGAATACCTGTGGCAGAGCCTGCCCTACTTGGAGAGCCCACAGGAGGCCTTGCGGGAGGTGGCCGTGAGGTTCCTGGGTAAGCCACAGCCCCTGCTGGGGTCCCTCTCTTGGCCCCAGCCCCGGCTGCTGCGCTGGCAGCAAGAACCGGCCCCGGGGCTGCCGGAGCCCCACCTGCCTCATGCAGGGCCCGGGTGCCCGGGGGCTGCGTGCCCAGACCGGGGGTTGCGACGGGCTGTGTGCACCTAGGGCTCCTTGGAAGGCACCTGAGAGAGCAGGGCGAGGAGAAGCTGCAGGACATCTGCAAGGGTGAGTGGCGGCAGCATGGTGTTCGCTGTGGCACGGAGGAGGGCAGAGGCTGGGTAGTGAGCTCCGATCTGCTGCCCTGCACTGGGAGAGGGCGAGTATTTCCGGGGCATTTGGGGCGTTTCTGAACTGCCTCTTTCTCCAGCTGACCCATTAGTCCTCCCTTCTGCCTGCTGGCAAGGGGAAGGGCTGGTTGGGCTTGACCCTGGCCAGAGGGCATGCCTGGGGTCTCCGCAGACACAGGAGGTTCATCTCTTCTCTCTTCCTTTCTATGTCAGCCCTTCAACGCATGGCGAGGGACACCAGCCCCTCCATCCGCTCCCTGGCAGTTCAGAGCATCCTGATCCTGAGAGCTCCAGGGGAGAAGGCACCATCAGGGTTCACCCTTCCAGCACTGTGCTACCGGCTCCGGAGACTGTGAAAGAGGTGGCACCCTTCTGCGCAAGACAGCTCTCTCTGAGCAGAGCAAGAGCAGCACTTCCCATCCCACAGTGCTCTGCCCACTGGGGCCCCCGAGAGTGCCGGAAAGCCTGGCTCATTCCCAGAAGCTCCCCGTGTGTGAGCGAGCGAGCCAGCGAGCAAGGGAGCGAGCGAGCGGCAGGACATCCCCACATCGCCTATTGTCCCTCTGCTGCAGGCACTGCATCCTTACACGTGCCAAATGAAGTGCTTGTGTGACTTCTCCGTAGCCTGTTTGAGCCTGACTGAGCCCCAGTAGCGTAAACACGGTGTTCTCCTTTTCTTTGACAGCTCTTGCCTTTACATTAGACTCCAGAGTTGGAGTAGGCTTTCGGGTCTTCGAGTTCCCCGTTTACCACTGCAGAGGAAAGCTTGTGCCATAGCTGGCTTGTAAGCAGTTTGCTCTAAGGCGTATGTAGATAGCCCTGCCAGATGGTTTTTGTGTTCTCTCATTTCTGTACCCCAGGATGGGATAATGACCATAAGGTAAGGCAAGGCCTGACTGGTGACAAGGTGGTTGCCCTCCTCAGCTCGGGGAGCAGGAAGGATGCTGATTTTTGGGACACCTCCTCTACGAGGGCCTTAAGGCCCTGGCTCCCAGGCCTCTTTCTCCTCGCTTGCCTGTGTCTGAGGCCAGTGAGGACCTGCCACTCTCTTCATTGCATTGCATTGTGGGAACATGCAGCTTTTATGGTGCCACTCCTTGCCCAAAGAACTCTTCCCCATCCTCTCCTGGCAAAGCCGATAAGCTGAGTTCGTCTCGTGTTGCAGGGCATCAGCTGGGCCAGTCTTTGCTGGAGTCACAAGAGTGGACCCTTCTAGTGCTCCCAGCACTCTTCCTGAGGCCTTCACTGTTCTCCAGTCCCACCGGGTGTCAGCTGGTGCCCTTGCAAAGCCTTTGTTTCCCCTGTGGTGCTCTTCAGAAAGCTCTAGCTTTGCCTGGGTCTTGTCAGGACCTTTCTGTTTATCCTTGGATTCTCTGAGGACCCATCTGTTCCCCTGGTTCCCTTAGTTCTCCATTTGCCTCCCCTCACAGAGCATTCAAGTTGCACAGAATTTCCCCCGGGAAATGCCTGTGCACAGAAACCAGTCCCCCAAGAACTCCAGGTGCTCTAGAGGAAGCATTCCCCTGAGGGAGTGCTGGTGTTACAGAGAGAAGGAGTTTTCCAGGAGCTCTTTCCATTATCTTGTTCGGTGCTACACAGGGAGTCGTCCTGACACGACATCTGTAGCTTTCGTGGGCCTGAGAAAATTCAAGGACAATGATGTAGTGTTCCATGTAAAGGTCACAGGGGGAAGGCATCCCCCAGCATTTGGTGATAGCATTAGCAGCAGAAGTGCAACGTTGCATTTTCTTTTCAGCAGTAACCCAAACTGATTTGTGCATCTTGCTGCAGAGTTTTGTGCCGGTCAGAGTAACAGCAGAAAGTTGACTAACATACCTGCTCATACTGTGGGCGCAATAGATGGTCTCCCAGCAGCAAAGCAGAAGCTGTCTTTCACAGCAGCAATCTGTTAATGCTCTCCATGCTCTGCATGCTATACACCAAAGTGAAAGAAAAGCGCTTGGTTTTGCCTAGCTGTCTCTACTTATGGCTGCCCCTGGTTGTGGCCTCGGGGCAGGTGAAGCAGGTGTCTTGCCGCACTGAGCTCCTTCTGCCTTGAGCCTCCTCTGGGATCAGCGATTGGGGTTTTGCCTTGGCCAGTAACAGTCTTTGAGCCAGCAAAGAGAACCAGGAAGCTCTCTTCCCACGCCCCGAGAAGCAAAGGTCATGCTTTGAGCTAAGAGCAATGGGGTGGCTCAATGCAGAGCCGCATGTGTGGCAGCAAGCTGAGTTCCTCCAAAGAGAGGCCCATCACAAAGGCAATCTGTCGTGTTTTGTCGGGAGATGAGATTTTTCTGCATCTTCTCAGGATTCCCTGAGGATTCACTTTCAGTCCCCATAGCTGAATGCTGTGCTTTACCTGTCCTTCTCCCTTGGCTTCAGGGCCTGCCTTTGGGCAGGGGCTTGGGGGAGAGGGATGTCATTTCTGAGGTTAACAATGACCCTGAAGCTTTCTGGACTACAATAGCTGGATTTTTCTTCTTGAAAAATACCCCTCCGAAACCCCCAAAGCCCTCCCGAGGAGGGGCTAGTGGTGTGGAGTGTTACAAGATAGCTGCATCAGTCACCACGGATCAGTCGAAAGTACCTGCACGGTTGCGGCTGTTGAAAGGCTCCCTTTGTGAGATGCCATGGGGAGATGGTAACGGTATCAATAAGCCTCCCCTTTGTACACGCGGTCATCTCATGGGCTGCAGACTTTCAGCTGCTGCTTGCTTCCACAGACCTTGAGAGTACACATAAGGCTTGTGAGGCACAAGGCGTAATACCCTATTTGCTGGCTTATTCCATGGGGAGGGAGGTCTGCTTTCCACCCTGGTCCTGCCGTCTGCCATGCGACTGAGCCCTGTCTCCCGGGAAGTACAGGAAGAGTTCAGCCATAGCGAGCCTGGGTCAAACAGAAATCTGGAAACTAATCTGAGCAGCACAGGTCTCCTCCCCAGAGCCCAGTCTGTCATGACGCGTGTGCAGTAATTCCCCAGGGTAGGCTGTCCAGGACTCGGAAAGGTGGAGCCAGAAGAGGAGTCCAACGTGAAGACCGGTGTTTGTTCTGTGATCGCATGGCTATTGCTAGGCAGTGGTCTGGGGAAAAGGGTTGTTCCGTGTTCCGTTTTAGAAAAGCTACCTGTTCTCTTCTGGGGCTTGGTGAGGATACAGCTGTGGTACGAAGGCCTGCCCTCCCCAGCGGCCCCCTCTTGTGTAGGACTGTGTTCTCTGGAGACTGACGCGACGTAGGGAAGCAGCCCGGCTCTGGGGGTGATGTGTTGTTACAGCCGCTGGGTTTCCCTTCCTGCCGGAGAAGTCACCTGCAGCAGACTCCTCCCAAGGGCTCCTTTGCTTCTTTTTGGCACCTGACTTGATGCCCAGACGCAGGTGTGCCAGTGGTGGTAAACACCGGAAAGATGGGGAAATGCTCTGCTCTCAGCAGGTTGCTGACTGCCCCTGCAGCTGTTGCTCTGACAGTTGCACAGAAGGGATCTTCAGCCCTCCCTTTGCCCCTTTCTCCGTTTGCTGTCGGCCCTGTAGCCAGCCTCCAGCCTCTGGAGGTGGGCTCCTCTCTGCTGCTCTTGGGAGCAGCTTTGGGGTCAGCTAGAGCAGCAGCCATGCAATCTTGTAGGGACACAGAGCTTTTACAGCTCCACAGCCATCATTAGTGATCCCCGGGAAGTGGTGCAGCAGTGCCAGGGCATTGTTCTGGCTTTGAGAAGCGTGGAGATGCCCATCAGTGAGTTCTGTGTCAGGAGCAGCAGGGTTTTGCTTAGGGAACATGGGAGGGCTCCAAAGCCATCAGGACAGATGCCACCTCCTCCCTGCAGCAGCTGGAAAGGGAATCTCACTCCAGGAATTTGTTTTTAACCCTGGTGCAGGAACCTGGTGCGGCCTGCCCTCCTGTCTCGCCCAGACAGCACCGAGCTGCTGCTCCCAGCATCCGGGGAGCCCTGGGAGGATGCCAGCACTGCCTGGCTGGTGCTGGGGCAGCCTGGTGCCGATGGCGTGCTGGATGCTGTAAGGGGAAGGCAGAAAGATCAGCAGATCCACCCCACACCTCTTGGGCTGCTGAGGTCAGAGCAGTGCCCCCAACTCTCACAGGGCTGGAGAAGCTCCACCACGCCCACCCTGACCACCCCCTGCCAGGGCCTGCCTGGCACCTGCCTCTAGCCCTGGCACCCAGGTCCTCGGCCCCTTACCAGTGCTCTGGCCAGCACAGCCGTCACACTCCCACAGGCCCGTGGCATCCCGCACGGAGGAGCACTGGCGGGTTCCATGTGAAGAAGAAGTCTGGGGGCCAGAATCTGGGCACAAGAGCCCTTGGCGACCCTGGCAGACAGGGATTTTGCTCCTGCGGCTTCTTCAGACCCCTCGCAACAAGCAGACCCTGCCGTTCAGGCCCCTCAGAGAGATGGTCGACAAAGAGAGCCTCCCATTGCTCCCTGGCTCTGGGCAGAAATCCTCCACTCCTGGGGGCTGCCTTTCCCTCGCACACCCTCGTCTCTGCCTGCCAGTCCTGCTCCCAAGCTCCCTTGGCCTCCTCCCTGATGGCAGGCACAGGCACGCCTCCATTGCAGGCACAGCTGGGGCTGGGCAGCGCCAGGGGATTCTGTCCTAGCGCCTAAAGCAGAAACATCCACCCCAGAGCCCCTCTCTGCTGAAACCTGCCCTCCCACAAGTGCCCTGACCTCGAGAGTGGGGGCAGAAAATGAGGGAGGCTCTGCTGTCCCTCCTGCCCTCTCTGCAACAATCAGACATGGGCCTCTTGGATCACTCCTGGCTCTCCCCAGTGCCTGTGCCCTTGCGGGCCTCTCTCCTTCTTCCCACCGTGGGGTTCCTTGCAGTTGTCCGGAACCATCTCTGAGAGACAAAAGGTGAATCCCTGCAGCTGAAAAAGGGCACACGATTGGCCATTTCTTTACACGTGCCAGGGATGCTTGTTAAGGAATAGCAAACTGAAACTGACTAGAGGTAGCCGCTTAGCACAACTTATATAAAACTTGCTTTGCATGAGTAGCTAAATTTGCTGAAGCCTTAGGCCGCCTGCTTAGATAAAATAATGAACTTTCACTTAGTCCAGTAAGAAAAGGGCCTCAGAGCTGGTTCAAGCTGGGAAGATAAGGAAGTTACAAGCAGTCTGCGTTCCTGCGTCTCACACTCCAAAAGGGAGGATGGCAAGGCTTTGAAATAAGACCAGTGCAGGGCATCAGGACCTTGAGGGACAAAGCCTCCTCTCCTTACTGGGGCAGTGTTAATTGTTATGATTTAGAATCACCTCCTCCTCCTCAGGACCTTGAGAGACAACAGTAAGACCCAACAAGAAGTGAAGGTACAACCGTCAGCAGAAACCGCAACAGTAAAGATAAGGGAGAAAAACAGCCTGCCTAGGAACAACGAGGAGACCCAATAAGGAGCAGGAGACCCCAGACCTAAAAATTACTATTGGTCTGAACTACTGTGTGAGGGGTGGGAAACTTAATTTGAAAAAGCTATAATTGCCCAGGGATTTCTTTGCTCGGGGTCCCTCTTTGGAGGCACCCAGCTCAAGCTGTAATTACTGCACGCATGTCATTAAAATTTAACTCTTTAACTTGCTTTGATTTGGCTCTGAACTTTTCTGTGGGAACCTAGGGTCAGGCCCTGTTATGGTGGTGGACAAGCCTAATTTCCATAATAGTTTGGCACCCCAGATGGGACCCTAGGCGACCACTGTCGGGGCCTCTCGTCTCCAAATGATCATCTGGCGCCATCGGGTGAGTTCACCTGGGATCTTTGGCAACCAGAGGCACCGGAAAGGTGAGTCTTAAATTCCCACCTAAATTCTAAATTCTGATCTGGTAACAGTGCACTTAAGGGGTATGCGGGCTGATCACCGTAAGGCGTACCAGGCAGGGGGTACGTGGGCTGGCCACAGCAAGGCGTACCAGGGGATGGGTGCGAGTCCCATCCCCAGGGTTTGAGTGGGTTTTAAGTCCCAGCTCGGTCCGGCTGGAGAAGGGCTGCGCAGCCTGAGCAGCATAAGGCGCACTGCAAGACTGCAAGACAGAAGTCTAGAGTCACTGTGACTGGTGTGAGCGTGAACAGCGCTGTGTGTGCGAGTGCGTATAGCCTGGGAACCGACCGGGGCGCCCGTCGGCTGAGGAAGCCGCCCGCTGCGAAGGGACAGCAGTCCTAGCAGTTAAAGACTCAGGGGGTGGGAGTGCGGTTCCCAGAGAGCGAGAGAAAGACACTGTGTGATCCCACCAGCCGCAGGGGCTGGTGTTACTGGTAAGGAAGTGCGCTGCCTGATTTGCTTAAGACGCACTTCTCAGGAACTCAATATAGGGAATAATTTTGGCACAGAAAAGGGGATGCCCTTAGCCAAAATTTTGGAAAATTGGAGTAAGATTGATGGTACCAAAGATCTAAGGAAAAAAGGTTGGTCCAACTGTGTCAGGAGGATTGCCCATTCCTGACAAAGGAGGGAAACCCAGCGGAACGGTGGCCACCACAAGGGACTTTCGATCAGCAGGAACTAACTTCCTTGTGAAATCGTCTAGAAGACAGGTTTCCAAGTCGAGTGGATTACTGGTATGTTTGGGAGAACTGGGCATGGGCACAGGAGCATTTGAGCCAGGAAGGAGGGAGGAAAGAAACCCGCAGAAGGTAACACTTGTGTTAGCAGATACTAGTACCCCGGACTGTGCTCCAAAAGTTTCTGCTCCACCTGATATGCCTGATGATCTCTCTGTCATTACTTCTCCTTCTCCTCCTTCTCCCTCTACTCCACCGGCTGCCGGACTCTATCCTGTGATCCCCAACGTGCTGACTAACCCTGCTGCTTTACAGCCAGGGGAAAGGGAGGGGCCAGTCCCCCCGTCCTGTGCTGCGGGTATTTACTAATCAGCCCTGGGACCCTGGCGATCTCGCCCTATGGGGGGGTAAAATGCAGAGATTAAGAAAAGATGCAGAGCAATGTGTCCAGTTATTTTCTAGTATGTGCACCGGGCACAACCCAAACTGGAGTGATACCCAAATTCTTTTGAGGGAATTATTTTGACCAAATGAATGGGTTAAGATAATTAACAAAGGTGCGGAAGTAGCACAGCAAGCCAGGGGAAATAGAAACCTCTGGCTAGCAAGTGATCCAAACTGGGACATTTAATAATGCAGGAAATAGAGCCGTATGTCAAACAGGACTTTGAAATTTAGTAGAAGCAATTAGAGCATGCAGAGAATTAGGAGTAAATTGGACTAAAGTGCAAGAATGCAGATAGTGATTAGATGAACACCCCCATTACTTCTGGGGACTTTTGCGGTAAGCCCTGCTAAAATATGGAGGAATGACCCCACAAAACTTCAATGATGCTCTCGCAATTAGTGTTTTTATAGATCAAGCAGCCCCTGACACACAAAAGTATTTTAAAGAGCATGTGCCAGGCTGGCAAGGGGAGGCGGCGCGGCAGAACCAGGGGAGATAGATGGAATCAAAGTGAACGTGCTGTACAATTAAGAGTTAATGATGTTTGTCATTATTGCGGGGAACAAAGGCACTGGAAGCAGGAATGCCCAGCGAGGCCCCACGTACTTGGGAATAGAGGGGCCAGCATGAGACAATCAAACACTGAGAATGAGACCAGGCAATTCCCAGTCAGTCCACAATGACAGGAGATAGGAGACTCAGAAAATACTGTGGAAATTGGGGTAAATTTATGGGATATAAATTTGGATTTTGAGGGGCAGGTAATGGCAAATATAGAAGGTTTAGAAGTTCCTTTTCTAGTGAATACCGGAGCCACCCTTTCCCTTTTACATTTTGAGCCTAAAGGATGCAAGTCATCAGATAAAATAATGATACAAGGAGTAATGGGAAAAGGTGAACGAATGTTATCTAAGCCCTTATTACTCACTTTTGGAGGTAAAAGAGCGTGGGGACGTTTTATAATTTCCACAGACTCGCCCTCTTGCCTCTTAGGGAGAGATCTCCTGCAAGCCTTGGATACTCAGATCTGTTTACAGCCGGAAGGGATAAAATTAATAAATATGGGCTCATGTGTTCTGGCTAAGACACCAGAACCAGAGTTGACTATTCCAACAAGTTTAGAATCAGTTTCTAAAAAGTTATGGAGCTCTTCAGGAATGGATGTTGGACTACTGAAATCAGCTAGTCCAGTCTTGATAAAAACAAAGAGGGGATTGCCTCCCGCAGTTAAGCAATACCCTATCCTAAAGGAAGCAGAGAAGAGCATCCGAAAACAAATCAGTCATCATTTGAAACTGGGTATCCTTAGAGTCTATGAATCCCCGTACAACACTCCGATTCTGACGGTTAAAAGAACAGGCAAGATTCTGATGGTGATCCAGAGTATCGGTTTGTACAAGACTTAAGGACTATAAACATCTCTCAGACATCGAACTTCCAGGAAATTCAGTGTTAATACAATATGTGGATGATTTGTTATTAGCAAGTAAAGATTATGAGACTTGTTTAAAAGACACTATTTCTCTGTGTAATGCTCTTGCAGAAAAAGGGCATCGAGCATCTCTGTCTAAACTTCAGCTGTGTCAACGAGAGGTGAAATATGTGGGTTTGATTTTAAAGGAAGGACACAGGTTAATTGATCCAGAATGAGTAAAGACAATTCTTAATATGCCCCGTCCTGTAACAAAAAAGCAACTTAGGGGATTTTTAGGAACTGTAGGACTTTGCTGACCATGGATTCCTGGGTTAGGAGAACTTACTAAGCCTTTAGTGCAGGAAACAAAAGAGAGGAGATAGAGCCTTTGGCCTGGGGTCCAGAAAGGGAAAAAGCTTTTACATCTGTAAAAAAGGCGTTGGTTTCAGCCCCTGCTCTAGGGTTACCAGATTATAGCAAACCATTTGAATTATTTGTCCATGAACAATAGGGAGTAGCAAGTGGGGTACTCACCCAAAAACTAGGTCCTCACTGTAGACCAGTGGCCTATTTACTCCACACAGCTAGACGTGGTAGCTAAAGGCACTCCAGGATGCATCAGAGCAATAGCAGCTACGGCAGCTCTTTGTCTTTGAGGTACCTGAGACTAATCCTTTGTCTCCGTCTGTAAGTGCTCAAGGAGCAGAATTAATAGCATTGACCCAAGCAGCAAAAATCAGTAAGAACCTGCGGGTTAATATCTATACCGATTCTAAATATGCATTTGGAGTATTTGATGTAACAGGGATGTTATGGAAAGAACAAGGATTTTTTACGTCATCAGGAAAGAAAATAGCTAATGGAGAAGAAATACGTAATTTGCTGGAAGCAGTCCAACTGCCCCAAAGAAATTGCTGTAATACGCTGCCCAGCCCATACTAAAGACACTACAGAAATTAGTAGAGGAAATGCGTTAGCTGACGCCGCTGCGAAGGCTGCAGCCCAACAACCTCTGAGAGAGTGTATGGGGGCAGTTCCAAGGATGAACTAAAGTGAGTGACCAAATTTAATAGACCCCAAAACCATGTATGAAAAGGACTGCTCAGTGGGAGGAAAAAAAACAAAAAACAAAAAACAAAAAACAATGGGAATAGTGGGAAGCAAAACAAAATGATGATGGAATATGGACAATTGGAAGAAAACCAATTCTACCAAAAATAATATTTAATTACTATAGCTAGGTGGTTTCACGATAAAGCTCATGGGGAAGGCAAGGCAATAGCTAACCAGGTACAGAAACTATGGGCCACTCCAGGAATTTATGCGGCTGCTAAAAGAATAACAAATAGCTGCCTGACCTGCCAGAAGTTTTCAAGTAGCAAACCAAGCTTAGAGTTAGGGGGACAACCATGGGCCTACTTCCCTTTCCAAAAGCTACAAATAGATTATGCGGCTATGCCATCCGCCAATGGGCACAAACACTTGTTAGTGAGAGCAGATCAGTTATCAGGCTGGGCAGAAGCTTTCCCAACAGGAAAGACTGACGCAGGGGGAGTAGTAAAAGCCTTACTGAAAGAACTCATACCTAGATATAGAGTCCCAGAAGCCACTGATTCAGACAGGGGTGCCCATTTTACGGCAAGCATAATCACTCAATTACACAAATCATTAGGAATAAAAAGAAACCTATGTACCCCTTATCACCCACAATCTTCGGGACAAGTAGAAAGAATGAAGAGAACATTAAAAGAAAAAATAGCAAGAATATGCGCACGTGCTAGCCTAAAATGGCCAGAGGCATTAAACTTAGCTCTATGGGATGTTTGAAATGCCCCACGGCAACCCATAGGACTAACACCAGCAGAAATTCTCTTCGGGAGACATTTAGCTATACTAGGGACTTATTATTCTAGCTAAGACCAGCCTGTTAGACGGAGATGAACGACTAACCCAGTATGTTCTAAGTATGCAAAAAAGGTTTGAAAATCTTTAAAATAAATAAATAAATAAATAAATGCTCAATGATATCCACCTGACCATCCAATGATGACATATCCAATGATCACCACCTGACATACAAGTGCCTGATATACAGCCTGGGGATGAAGTTTTAGTTAAAGTATTTTCACAAAAATCCAAGTTAAAACCTAAATGGAACAGGCCATATACTGTCATACTATGTTCTTACTTTGCTGTTAAAGTTGAACTGTACTTGTATACGTTAAGAAAGGATGTGTATGTGTAAGAACACTTTGTAATCTTATATTCATAGATGTCATTGTTGTAGATACAAGTAACCATTCAAATACTTGTATTTGTAACTTTACCAGAATCATGGGATGTGATTTTAATTATTCAGCTCCTATTACATCTTATCAGTTGTTACAATCTAATTATACATTAATTCAAAATTTACTACCTACCCCCATTGGAATGAACCTCACACTGGTGAAGAAACGACTACAACATGATGACCTGCGTCGACTGCTAGAACGCATCCAAAACAGTGGACAGAAAGCTCTAATCACTGTTCATCATGATGCAGAAGAGATACACCACATCTTGGAAAGGCTAAAAAGGGACGGAGAACATCACGGCTGGGAAACTCTCCTCGGATGGTCACCATCTGCAACAGGGATTTATAATCACGTCGCACCCAGTAGTAGTTGTGTTAAGTTTAACTGTGTTATGCCTATTACTTACGATCATATTATACATAAGATTATGGAAAGTGATAGTACGCCTCGAAAGGCTTCAAGAACTCCGTTTAAAGGATTAGCAGGGATGCTTCATAAAAACAAAGGGGGGACTGTTAAAGAATACTGAGCTGAAACTGTCGAGAGATAGCTGCTTAGCACAACTTTTATAAAACTTGCTTAGCATGAGTAGCTAAATCTGTTGACGCCTTGGGCTGCGCTTAGATAAAATAATGAACTTTCACCTAGTTCAGTAAGAAAAGGGGCCTGAGAGCTGGTTCAGACTGGAATGATAAGGGAGTTGCAAGCAGTTTGCATTCCTGTGCTTCACACTCCAAAAGGCAGGATGTCAAGGCTTTGAAATAAGGCCTCGTTGGGCGCCAGGACCCTGGGAAACAATGCCTCCTCTCACTGCTGAAACAGTGTTAATTTGGAGGGTCTGGACTATCTCGGGGTCTGGATTATATCCCCTTCCTCAGGACCTCGGGAGATAACACCTACTGTCACTGCTGGGGCAGTGCTAATTGCTGGAACAACACCTCTCTGTCAGGGCCTTGAGAGACAAGGGCGGGACCCGAAGAATTAAGACACATCTGTCAGCAGAAACCGCAACAGTAAAGATAAACAGCCTGCCTAGGGACAGGGATCAGACCCAAGAAGGAGCAGGAGACCCCAGACCTAAATATTACTATTGGTCTGAATTACCGCGTGAGGGGTGGAGAGCTTAGATTGGAAAGTATAATTGCCCAGGGATTTCTCTGCTCGGGGTCCCTCTTCGGAGGCACCCAGCTCGAGCTGTAATTACTGCACGCGTGTCATTAAAACGTAATTCTTTAATTTGCTTTGATTTGGCTCTGAACTTTTCTGCGGGAACCTAGGGTCGGGCCCTGTTATGGTGGCCGACAAGCCTAATTTCCATAACACCTGGGAGGAGGGAGGTGTAACCCAGGCCATTCCCGTGTCACCAGAACACCAAGGGTGTTGTACGCAACCCCAGGCCTCCGGGATTTGGAGCCATAACACCCTGTGGGGGTCAGGGACACTCGACCGCCCCAGGCTGGGGCTGGGCTCAGCGCACACTTACTGGGGCTGGACTGTCTCCAGCTTGGCTGCTGCTTTCTTCTCTTCCACGGGGTGGGGGGAGGCTTTTCCACCTCTCCCTGTGCTCCTTTCTCCTGGGCTGGGCGGCAGGGTGGGGAGCCCAAGTCTCTTTACGGCCAAAGTCCTGCCAAGAAGGAGCGACTGACTGCCTGCAAACCAGACTGGGAAGAGAGGAGCCCTTTCCCAGAGGCCCTCTGGCAAGCACCCGGCAGCAGGAGCTGGGCAGCCAGGAACCTCTCCACCACAGGCCCCCAGGGCAAGGGCAGGGTGGGAGCAGGGCTTCACTGCCATTCCCAGCTGGCCCTCTGCTTTCCTGCTGACATCACTGAGAGCATGGGAAATGGGGAGGAGGGAATTGCCATTTGCAGGGCAGGAACTTCCAATGAGCTCCTCGCTAGGTTTGGCAGGGCACACCAAGCGATCCGAACCCTTCTGGACTCAGGTTTTACCCACAGCTTCAGGCCTCACTGCCCCACTGGCTGTTTCCCCAACCCCCGGCAGCCCAGCAAGGGGGATTTCATAACACCATGACTTTTCCTCAGGAGGACACCCCTCTGCTGCTTGGCCTTTGGCTGCTGCAGCACTCATGGAAAAACACCCAGCAGGATTCACACAGCCATTAGTGGGGCAGGAACTACTGCTTTCCTTCCTCAAATGCTCCTACCAGGTGTGCTCTGCTCTCAGCTGTACTTCTGCTCCTGTCAGCTCTGGATCCTCCCAAATGCTGCAAGAAGCTTCCCTGGGGTGGAGGTCTTTCTCCGGGGCCAACTGTTAGGCAAAGAACAAAAAGAGGCCCTGCCTTTTGCAGGCAGGTGAGAAGAGAGCTTTCCGCAGCATCTGCATCCTGAGCTGACTGCAGCACAGTTGGGACCAAGAAGGAAAAAAAGCAGTGAGGTGTACGCTGTTTGTCTGGCAGGAGTCTGCGTGGAGCAAGAGAGGCAGGTAGGGAGGAGGTGAGAAGCTGGTTGCAGAAAGACAGCAAATGAGGCATGAGGACTCCAAAGCAGAAAGGAGGGGCTGGGGGAAACTGCAGCGGGGGTATCTTCCAACAGTGAGCATGTGGATGCATACGCATGGCAGTGAGGCTGAGCTGCAGTCCCAAGCTCATGCTGACAGCCTCGGAAAAGCCAGCAGACTCTCCACCGGTCTATGCGCAAAAGCCTTGGAGGGGCTGTGTGAAGTAAGGAGGGAACAAATTGCACCCTAGACACTAAGTGCTGGGCAGGGAAGGGAGATGCAATTGTAATCCAGCACTAGCTGGGTGGGAGTCCTAAGACCACGGGTGGTAATTAGTCGTGCTGCAGTTGCAAAGTGTCCCACTGACTGAGCAGCAACACTGCCCCCAAGGCCAGAGGACCTCCCGCCCTCGGCTCCGTGACGGAGAGGATGGCCGTTGTTCTGAAGGGTGTCCAATGGGGCCGGTACCTGAGCCGGCTCTGGAGCCTCCCCTGCACACCAGGCTTCCCACGCAGCCCATTCGGCCTCTGCTTGTTCCTGCCGCTCTCTGTACAGGGAGCCCAGGCTCTGCCTTCGGTCCCACTGCGCGCACAGCTCGCCGCTTTCCTGCAGGGCCATAGAAATGCCACAGCACACACGATTAGTCTCAGCTGCCGCCAGGGGACGGCTTTCTGCAGGTCATACCCTCACTCCTGGGCTCTCTCTTCAGCCGGCCTGTCGCCAGAGTTTGGCTCCGGAAAGGTGAGGAGGCCTGAAGTTACACCAGGCTCCTCCCTTCACTGCACACACCACTGAGCGGTCTGGGAGGACCAATGATCTCAACTACCAAGGGTCTGGAAAAGACCTGCGCATTGCCACAGCCTCAGAATGCAGCAGGTCCTGCTGCTAGAGCCAACAGTGCCCCAGGGAAGTGTCCGTGGCTGCTGCCTGCAAGTACAGGAGGCAAGGACACACTGGAAAGGTAGAGCAGGCCTTCAGCCCACTAAGAAGATCTGAAGGAAGGAAGAGCAATGGTCAACAGAAGAGCGCTTAAGGGATCTTGGCAGAGTCGGTATGTGCACAACGGGGCTTTGGCACCGTTTGCAACAGCACAGTCATTACAGCAACCCAGGGCATGTACCTGCAACAGTCTCCAACAGCCTTCAGGAACAGCGAGAGCAGCCGTGGACCTGGCTGGAGGAGGTGGGTGCTGCTTGCCAGCCTCCTTGGTCCTGGGGGAGCTGCCTGGACGCTGTGGGAGCAGACTACAAGGAGACAGCAGGAGGACTTGGCATGAGCACAGCAGGACGTTGTTCTGCGCCCCACGCGCCCATGCTGGGCTCCTGCCTCTGCAGTGGGAGGCAGTTCTGCCAAAGATGCAGCTGTATTTCACTAATCACGAAGCAGACCCTCGCTACGACACAGGGGCAAGCCCAGCTTTGAATCTCGCTTCTTACCACGCCACGGGCTCTTCTCAGAGCTGAGATTCTTCTCCAGCAGAAACACCTTGTCCACCCGAAACACTCGTCTCCAAACATGGAAACTCTTCTTATCCGCATCACGCAAGTAGTTTTCCAGAACGGACATGTTACCCACGCCTGCTAGCTGGACAGTCTGAAAACAGGAGAGCAACAAAGGAACAAAAGCAGGGCTTTCACACACACAATAATGAAGACTGGACTTGTCAGGGCACACTAAGGGTGATCTCCAAAGGGGCAAGATGGGGCGCTTTGCAGGAGAGCCTTGCACTCTCCAGTCTCCCCCTCTCCCACTCCTTCACCTCCCACCAGCTGAGAGTTGACGCACAAACAGGGAAAAACCCCCGGAGCCTCAGAACCTCCAAGGAGGGACCACACCTGGCAGAAACTCTCCACAGCATGCCACCATCTCTGGCGGGTGGTTCCACCCTGCCACGAGCAGCTAGAGAAGGCCCCAGAGGACAAACCCCACACTCTGCTTCTCCAGCTGCGCTTTGCTTCTGCTCTCCAGTGAGAGAGAGCTTGCTCTGGGCAAAACTGCCACCTGCAGGCTCCTGCTGGGGCCTGGCTTCTGCTTTCCCAGGCAGGCAGGAAGAAGGCTGCTCAATGGCAGCATGCAAGCAGGAGCCAGCACTCATCAAGGTCGGAGGGATAATGAGGAAATGAGCCCCACCTCCTTCAGCAGCAGCGCTTGGCGGTAGCACTCACACACGCTCTCCCAAACTTTAGCCATATCTGGGCAGCAAGAAAAACACGGGCTCTGCCTGAAGTCAACAAGCTCACCACCATACCACCCGCTCCAAAACAAGCAGACACAGGCAGCACCCACCACCACCACCACCATCCCCAAGAGCACCCGCACAGCGGGCGGCTGCAGAGCTGACACGTTAACTGACTTCCAGCCAGAAGCCCTCCGCTGGCTCCACCAGAGCTCTGGAGACAAAAGAAGGACAGAAGAAAGGCTTGCCACAAGGGCTTCCTGCCAGCCAGCAGGCCAAGGCGTCTCCGACGCCAGAGCCTCTTCCCCCGCTCTGCAGGCACCAGCAGAACCGGGGCGAGAAACCAGGGGCCGTGACTGCGCTTCCCAACACAAAGCCAAGCTCCGCAGCAGGAATCACAGGCTCTGGCAAAGCAAACGATCCAGCTCTCACACGGGCGTTTCCAAGAGCCTCTCCAGAGCCCGGCAGCAGCACCAGGACACCTCAGCCTTCTGCCAACAGCACTCCTGTCCTTTCACAGCCTCCTCGCAAAGCCGGACCCTCTCCTGGCAAAAACTGCCCCTCCGTCCCCAGCCCGGCAAGAGCACAGGCCTCTGCCCACCGGCACCTCGCGGGCTCGCGGAGCTCCAGGCCTTACCTGCCTTCCGGAAACGCACAGGCTGCCGAGACAGCGACGGCAGAAGCGGAGCAAGGCAGAAACGGGCCGGTTCCGCGCCGTCGCCCCCAGCTCTGACGAATCCCCTCCGCGCTCAGAAAGGCTTTGGCCCAGCTCAAGCCGGCCGCACCCCCGCCCCACAACGGCACCTCCCGCCCCGACGCTCCGCCCCCCGCCCCTCCCTGCTGCGCGCTCCCCATTGGCTCCGGCGGCGCGTGGCCTGCCGGGGCTGCACAGGCGGGAGGGGAGGGGAGGGGAGGGGAGGGGAGGGGAGGGGCGAGGCGAGCAGGGCAGGGGCGGGGCGAGGCAGTGGGCGTGCGCGTGCGCAGCGCGGGGCCCCGCGGCAGAGCGCCCCGGGCAGGGCGGGCGAGGGGCGGGGCTGCGCGCGTGCGCGGAGGCCGCAGGCGCTGGGGAGGCAGCAGCAGCTGCGCGTGCGCGGCCTGGGGCCTGGGCGAGGCGTGGGGGGGGCTGCCGAGGTGCTGCCGCGGGGGCAGCGGCTGCCCTGGAGAGACCTTGCCGTGTCTCTGCCGGAGATGATCCCCGAGGGCCTGGGGAGGGAGAGCTGCGGGGCCCGGAAGGCCGCGCTGGGCGCCGGAGGCCTGTGCAGGGCCGGCGGCCTCCCCGAGACTGGTGTGTGGCTGCCAAAGCCTCTTCTGCCTGTTGCTTGCTCAGCGCGGAGCCCGGCGTGGAAGACCCTGGCCAGACTCGAGCGAGGAGGAGAGAATCAGGAGCTGCCCGTTCTTCCCGTGCTTCAGAGGCCTTATTTTGGGGGGCTTCGTGCAGCCCGGCAGGCGCTGGGTCTTCTCCGAACGGCTTGTCAGGGAAATTGTGTGGCTTTTCCTCCCTCCTTTGCTCTCTGCGAGCGCCCGTGTGGCCAGGGCCCTGCGGAGGTACCGTGGGGGCTGGCCCGAGGGGAGGTGGTGTGTGTGCGGAGGGAAGAGGAGAGGATGCGCTCTTTCTGCTGGCGGCAGGAGAGGCCCCGAGTCCGTGGAGTGAGCTGGGCTCCAGGCGCTGTGTCCTGGCCGGGTGCCTGTCCCCACGGGCAGCACAGACCATTTCAGCCTAAAGCCCGAAATCTTTTGGTCGAGGAAGCCTGAATGAGCCGGTGAGTTGATGCTGATTTCTGCTTCTGCCGGAAGCTGTCGAATGAAACACGCTCTGTCTGGAAAGCAAGGAGGAAAAAGAGGAGGGCAGAAAGGCCCTTGTGGCAAGTTCTTGGCTGCAGTGGCTTTGTAAGGCTTGTGTTGAAGGGAAAATGTGGGTTGAAAGTGTGCGAGAGAGGCTTTAGTGTGCCAGTGACTTTCTTAGGTGCAGCCTGTGCTCCGTTCTCCTCGGGGTGACCGTTGTAGCGTCTGGCTGTTTGCAGGAATGGCGGATGCTGAATTCCTTGTGCGCCCTTGGGTGCCCTGTACTTAAATTCATGCTGAATTTAGACAGGACTCTTAAATGCTGCCTTTGTGACTGTTTGGGGCGTGCGTATGGTTTTTTGTTTGTTTGTTTTTCTGGTGGCAGAGCTTCCAAAGCAAGTAAGCGACCTGCATCTTTTCTGGGCAAGCCCAGTTCCCTTGTTTCTGTCAAGTTGGTTTCTTTCCTGGAGCTTCTGCAGAAAGCTGCAGGCATGTAACTTTTTCAAGTGTCCTGAATTGTGCCCTGCAGAGAGGTCAGGAGTAGCTGGATTGCTGACAAACTGTTTTCTTCTCTCTCCAGCAGTTTGTTAGAATGCCATGTGCACACGTCCACTGTTGTCCCCATGATATTTTTTGTCATCCTGTTTGTTCTGTAAATGCCAGTTCCCAAGTACTTCTGTTACGCGTCTGTGACATGATTCTGCAAAGCTAATAGTTTTGTACCCATTTTGGCGTAGGTCCTGGAATGTGGGTTGAGCATGTTTTGTGGTCCAAAATGACAAGCTGTGCTTGTGAGTCAGGAGCAGCGTCTGTTCCTGCCGAATGACTCCCTGGGTCCAGTGTGGAGTCTCGCAGTGAAACCCCCAGCAGATGCTGTGCTTCAGTCCTCACAAACTTCCCATGCTATTTGGAAGGCCAGTTTGTGGGAGGTGCTGCTTCCTACTCAGCCCGTCAGCGTGAGGACTTTGTCTGCATTATCACCCGTAACCTGAGAGCCCCGTACATCTAATTGTCCTGGAAAGATGCCTTGTGGTTTTTCTCTTAACACTCCCTTGTCCGTCAGTGCAGATCTCCAACGTGGTGATGCTTGGGGTGCAGAGTGGTCTCAGAGAAAGGATCTGGTCAGGTACAGAGTCTCTTCTTCCCATCCTGGCTTGAATGCCTTTAAAGCCCAATGAGCGTGAGCGAAGCGTGAGTGTCGGTTGGAGGTCTGCCCGCTGCCAAGGCGGATCTTTGTGTCACGTTGTGCTCTCTCAGATTTACGGGACAGCGTACTTGTGAAACAAACTTTGCTTTTATGAGCTTATTAGGTAAAGAAATGAAAAAGCAAAGAAAGGGTTAATCCTTCCTCTGTACGCTAGCCTAAATCATTAATTCTGTAGTTACTTAATTGGATGGTTCACCGATTGGTTAACTTGATAGTTTGTTAATTCACGTGCTTATGAGCAAAAGAGTTACCTAACCGACAGTGAGGGTGCTCATCCTCCCTCCCCCGTCACGGTGTGGGCGTCCCCTGAATTGCGCCGGGATGCACAAGCGCCTCAGCAGTCCGGCCGCTGCTGGCTCCGCTTCAAAGGCTGTTGGGGTGAGGTGGTGTATTTGCACCTCCCAGCTCGGAAGTCTGGTGCCTGCCAAGCCTAGTGGTTGTTTGGGTTGCCGGGTAAGGATTTCCTTAATTCCCAAGAGTGTGGGTCTTCTCAGGTGTTAACAAGGAGTTCCTTAAAAACCTACAAGGATAGCAGACCTGGTTCTCTTTGTCCTGGAGGAGCTGGCGTGTGCGTTGCTCTGGCTTTAGCCTAATGGTGCTGCTGCCAGCATGCATGAGGCCTTGAGATGAGGCATGTTTTAGGCACAAAGCCAGAGCAGGAGTGGAGTGAACAGTCAGGACTTTGGTGACAATGCAACTCCTGCTTGTTTGGGAGGAGAAGGGGGCCTGTGTAGGGGCATCTTCAGTGTCTGTGTATTTGCTTGGTCTGCAGAGTCTGTGTGGCTTTCATGATAACTGCTTTCCAAACGGGGATGGTCACTTTCCTGCCTAGCCTCTGAAAAGGAGGAAGTGAACATCTTGAAGGCTTTCCTTTGTAAGTCCGTGTGCTGGTCTTCAGCTTGAGTGATCTAACCGTCCTTGGACGCAAGTGTGGTTGCAAATGTTCCTTTTTCCCTTGCAGGATAACAGCTAGCTTGCAGCATTCCTCCCAAGGAGGTCACCAAGTGCTTTAGAGAGGAGGTGCTGGTGGCTTCCCCGTTTTCCATGTAGTGAAGCTGCTCGAGAGCAAGAAAAGGTCTCTGGGCAAGTGTGGAGGGAAGAAAGTCAGAGAGGAGCCCAGCTCTTCCTTCTCTCCCACTCTTGCTGCTCCAGAAGAGTAGTGCTGGAAGCTGATGTGCTGTCTTCCCTTGTTCATGTGTGCAACGGAGGCTCCAGGCAAATTCAGCTCTGCAGAAAGCCGTTCTTAAGCAGGAGGTGGATTCATCAGAACTGAACGTGACGACTTTGATAGAGCCTGTTTCTCTGCTTCTCTTGAGCTTTACAGACTAGCAGGAAATGCTTGTGACCAGCAGAAGACTCTCGGGACAGAGCCCTGAAAGAGGCCAGTGCAGGGGTAAGCTTGTGTGTTTATTTCTCCTTTGTTTAGGGAAAGCTGACTGAGTGTTTTCAACCATAAATGTTTGCCCTCTCCCGTGTATGTTGTTGAGTAAAGAGCGCTCTGTCATGCCAGGTTTTTTTCCCAGGGGAAGGGGGAGCCTTCTTCAACAGACGGTGCTTTGACAGAGGTCTCCTGCTGACATTTTTTCTGTGCCTGTGCCCGTCGGAGCACTCCGCTCTCTGCCGTTTTAATTCTTTGCCTCTTACCTGTGGGGTAACGCTTGAAGGCGCACAGGGCACCAGCTCAGCTGACTTCCAGGACAAGGTTGCAATGCGTGTTTAGTCTCCTCTTGCATGTCTCGTGAGAAATGTGGTGCGCCTCTTGGATTTTCAGCTGTGATAAGGCCTGAGATGAGAAATCCAGGCTTAAGCGTGGAAATGAGAATTCTTCTTCTCAATCTCAGCTGAAGAGAGAGCTGTGTAGGAGGCTTTGCTGAGCTCCTTAGTGCTTGTGTATACTCAGCCAACACTGTGGCTCTCTTGCCTCTATTTGGCTTTGGACTGAGTAGCACATGGGTGCCCAGTTTGAAAGTGGCCATCCCTCCACAGGCACTTGGGAGTTTGGGAAGGGCGGAATTTGCTGGTTGATGTGTTGTGTGTACAAAATATCTTTCTTGCCCTTTTGTGTGTGAGCAAGACTTTTGTCCTTGCCTGCTAGTCAAGCTGTCTGTCCTTGCTTGCTCCAATCCGTTTTGGAAAGGACGAGCAAAAGAAGGGTTTATTGAAGCCTGCAGCGTAATGCTGGTGGTCTGAGGGAAAAGGGTGTTTTCTGAATTCTGTGAACCCAGCCTCAAGCAAGAAGGAGGGGCTATTGCAGATGAGAGTCTTTCATGCTAACAGGCCCATGTTTTCTTTGCCTTCCTTAAGCAGACTTGGATGCCAGCTTCCGTATTGCAACGAGTCAGCTGCTCGACAGGGAGTTGTGATTGCCTCAACTGCTGCGTAGTGACATCCATTCCCCCCTGTGTTGTCAGCACAGTTGCCTTTGAAGCTCACCACCTTCAAGAGCTCCCAGGCTCCTGTGTTGTTGGGTGCCTTGGTGTGGAGAATGCCTGCTGTGGTTGGCTTGGAGGTGAGTGTTGGGAGGGCTGCAGCCTGATGTGGGAGAGGAGGCTCTTGCTGTTCTTGTGTTTGTTCCTCAGCCATTTGCTTGTGTTTGCTAGTGCTCCTGTTTTCTGTCAGCTTCCTCTCTTGCACCTGTGAGCACTGCTGTGAAAACAGATTGAAACAACCCTGCCCTCCCCAGTTAGGACTCTGAAAGAAAAAAAAATCCCCAAACCCAAAACCAGGCTGCTGTTGCTACCTGGGCAGCAAACTGTGGAAGCCAGTGATGCAGTGCTCTGAAACACTCGTGCTGTTTCCAAGCTGTAGCTTGACAGGCTTTAAGAGGCCTTGTTTCAGCTGACTGCTGCACACAGGTTAGTGTGCTCCGGACTTTGTGTTCCTGAGCCCTTTCCCCTGTGACTGTGTTTTTCAGGCCCTGGTGAGAGGGGTCCTTGCTGCCTGTGAGGAAGGCAAGCCAGAGGAGATGAGGAGCAGTGCTTCCAACCTCAGTGTCACCTGTGAGCGCATCCACAGGCTGAAGGAGCTTGGCTGGCTGAAGGCTGAGGTAAACCTTGCTGCAGCACAGTGGTGTTCTCCTTCAGTACATCTTGAAGAATACCCCTGGATGGTGTATGTGAGTTTCCTTTTCCAAATTCTTTGCTGACCCCTTGTGGCGGACAGATGAGTGAACTTTTGCCTTAAACATTTCTTGGTACGTAAGGTGCAAGCAAACCATAACCCCGAACCAGCCATCTGTTCCCGGCGGGAACAGGACTGAGCTGCTGCGACCCCCAAAATGGTCTCCCTGCGACCACCTGGGACACACCGAGCCTGCGCCGAACCAGGGCATGATCGGGCAGAGACTTTGGGACTAGCACAACTTTTATAAAACTTGCTTAGCATGAGTAGCTAAATTTGCTGAAGCCTTAGGCCGCACTCCCTAGTTCAGTGAGAAAGGGCCCCAGAGCTGATGCAGGCGGGAAAGACAAGGGAGTTACCAACAGTTTGCATTCCCATGCTTCACACTCTGGGAGGAAGGATGTCAAGGCTTTGAAGTGAGGCCTGCTTGGGCGCCGGGATGCTGGGGAGCAGTGCCTCCTCTCGCTGCTGAAACAATGGTGATTGGGGGGGGGGGTCTGAGCTATCTTGGGGTCCAGATCATATTCCCTTTGTCTGGACCTTGGGAAATAACACCTACTATCACTGCTGGGGAAGTAATAATTTGTCAGGGCCTTGAGAGATAAGGGCAGGACCCGAAGAATGAAAACACATCTGTCAGCAGAAACCACAACAGTAAACAACCTACCTAGGGACCCAATAAGGAGCAGGAGACCCCAGACCTAAATATTACTATTGGTCCAAACTACTGCGTGAGGGGTGGAGAGCTTAGATTGGAAAGTATAATTGCCCAGGGATTTCTTTGCTCAGGGTCCCTCTTTGGAGGCACCCAACTCGAGCTGTAACTACTGTATGCATGTCATTACAATTTATTCATTTAATTTGCCTTGATTTGGCTCCGAACTTTTCAGCGGGAACCTAGGGTCGGACCCTGCTCGAGTTGTAATTACTGCACGCGCTTCGCTAAAATTTACCCCCAGGGTGAAGAGGACCAACAGGACGCCGCTGGATCCACGGGTGGTGATATCTCTTTCTCTCTCCCCCTTTTTCTCTCTCTCTCTCTTTCTCTCTCTTCTCCCCTTTGCCTTTCCCCACCTTTTCTCCCCACTCCGTGGAAAATAAAGTTAAAAGGTTGTACGATATTTGACTGGTTTTAGCGTCTTAATCTCGTCCTTGGGATCGTAACGAACCCCCCCCCCCCCCCCCCCCGATATTGGATCAGGACACTCCTCCCACTGCAGCTCTCCGAAGTATCTGTGTTCAGGTTGTGGTTTTCAGCCTTGAAGGGCGCAGTATTTCTGAAAGCGCCTGTCCTTCTTGTCTGGTGCTACTTCCTGGCATTAGTCAAGTGTTGGTGTACTTTTCCTTTGGTAAAGCAGTGTTGTATTTTTCATCTCGAGCTTGCATTTCATTATACAGATCACCAATTGCTACGTGAAATTTGTGGTGTAAAGAAAGAAGGAAGGCTAGCCAGCGGTTCATGCTTTGGGTACTTTCATCTATCGCAAAGTAATTTCTGGGGGCTACGGAGCAATAAGAAGATGGAGCAGAGGAGTGTATGTCTCCCAAGAGGACGGCATCTTAGTGCCCACTCTCTTGAGAATGCGCTGAGCACTGGTGGTGAGTCAAACCGGCGTTTCTTGAGCGCTTGCTTGTGAGGAGCACCAGCAAGTAAGGATAGTCCAATTTGATTTTGTTTGGATTGCAGCCCAAGGTTGTGCTGTGTCGCATTTAACAACTCTGTCTTAAGAACGGGTCCGAGAGAAGACCAGGAAATCCTTTGATGCAAGGGGAGCAAAAGGCGGCAAGCTTTATGAAGCTTTGCTGTAAGTAACTGCTCAGCCAATGCTTTTCTGCTTTGATCCCCCAAGAGGATTTCTCAGGTTCTCTCTGTTTAACACAGGATTAGATGTTGTTGCTTTTCTGCTCGATGCAGACCAGCAATCTCTGGGATTGCCTTGCTGCAAGTCGGAGGTACTGGGACATGAGTTCTTGATCTCGTCGTGCTTTGTGCCCTCTGTGTGGGGTCTTGGATGCCTGGGTTCTGCCACCTTCCCAGTCTACTCAGAGCCAAAGCTTTGCTGTCAAATAAATGTGTGGACTTTAGAGAGCAATTGGTAAAGCTAGGCTTTTGAAGAGAGGGAAGAATGTGAAGGAAGTGCTTCCTAGTTGCAGCCTGACTGTAAGAGGAAGCGTGCTCTCCATGGGAGGCATTGCGTTCTTCCAGGAGCTTTGTAACTCCTGCTGGCTGCCCTTGTCCCCACTTCAGGAGCTTCCAAATTAGTGCAGCTCTTCAGTGTTAGCAAACATTTCTGTGTGTATTAGCTGGCATAGCACAAATCTCTAGCTAACCTGACAGGAGCATGTGCTTTCATGGCCATGTCTGTTTGAGTGGTTGGGTCTTCTTGACCAATAATCATGAGGTGACAGGCTGTCACTGTGCATGTAAAGGTAAGATTTGGGGCTTTTCTGCCCCAGATGCTTTACGTGCCCTGCAGTGAATATCCTGTGACACTTTATTGCCCAGCCAGGCAGTGTCCTTTGCTTCTTTCTGTTGGCCTGAGATAGGGAGATAAGTGAGTGTGTGTGTGTGTGTGGGGGGGGGGGGGTTGTTTGTTTTTTTGCTTTGTTTTAAGCAGCCACTTGCTGCCAGAAGAAAGGAAGGCACAAGGGCATCTGGGGCTGTCTTCTTCAGAGGGGGTTCTTCCCAGCCGGGAGTCACATGCACGTGAGCACTACTTGGCTTGGGAAAGGAATGCCTGGAACACCTCCTCATGAGGCCTGAACCCATACTAATGAGGCTAAGCCATTAGAGAAAGCCCAAAGGCATCTCGTCCTGTTCTTAATGTACCAGCTGAGAGGGCAAGAGGGCCAGGAAACCAAGAGAGAGGAAAATTCTCCCTCTGTTTTCCACTCCTTAGGAAATTCCACAACAGCAGAAGGGAAGTGACTGTGGGTTTTTTTCTGTGCAAGTGGGCAGCTTGTGCGTCCAGAGACAAGCGAGGTGAAGGAGAGCAGAGACTCGCCGAGGTGAGTGAAGCTCCTCAACAGCTGCAGATGTCTTGGCCCAGTGCAAGGAGTGGGGAAGTGGTGTAGCTGTGAAGTGTGAAGTGTGTGGGGCAGGGGCTGGGGTTTTATAGCTCTGTTTTTGTGTGGTGTGTAGGAGGAGGGCTGGGAGCTCCCGAGGCCTCTGCAGGTCAGAGCTGTGCTGTCTGTCTGGATTTCTGAACCTTCTTGCCAGCAGAAGCTGGCAACGGGCACAAAGTGAAACATAGGGAGTTCCGACTGAGCACGAGGGAAAGTTCCTTTAGTGTGAGGGTAAGAGAGCACTGGAACAGGTTGTGCAGAGAGGTTTGTGGAGTCTCCTTCCTTGGAGATATTCAAAAGCCGTCTGGACGTGGTCCTGGGCAACGTGCTCTCGGTGCCCCTGTTTGAGCAGGGGGGTTGGACTAGGTGGTCTGCAGAGGTTCCTTCCAACGTCAACCATTCTGTGATTCTGCAATCCAGTGACAGGGGGTGAGGCTTCCCTAGGTTTGCTGCTCTCTGTAAGGGACGGATGCTTTGTGTTTTGCTGCTGGGGGCTGAGGCTGATGCTAGTCGGTGAAGCCGCCTGTGCTCTCTCTGCTGCGTGTAGGCAACCTGCAACATGCTTGGTCGGTCACTGCGGAGTCGCACGGGGATGTTTGGGAGCCTGGCGTGTCGGCATCTCTGAAGTACGGATGTGCTTCTTGGCAAGAGCCGGATCTTCATGGTAGCAGAATGTCAGCAGGTACTGTGTAACCTTTCCGGGGGCTTTTCCCTCAAGTTATGTCAAGGAAGGCTTGTCAGACCTCGGAAATGACAGTGCCATTACAACATGCCCCAGGAGACGAGGGGCAAAATGTTACTCTGGTCCTTCTCTTGCTGGTGCTCTCCAGAGCACACTGGGCACTTTCTCGTGCTGTGGAGCGAGTTGCTGGAGAGGGGCAGATCTGCTGTCAGTGCAGGCAAACTGAAGAGTAGGCCCGGCGTTTCAGGTAAAGGCATGCTGTAATGGACTGTACAGCTTGTTGATGTTTGCCAGGAGATTGACACAACTTGTCCATTGGGTGTGAAAATGTTTTTTCCCAGATGGAGCGGGCCAGTTGATTTCTTGTCTTTCAGAGCACCTTGTTCCTGAAAATCCAGCTCGTTGTGGTAGAGGCCATGGGCACTCTTTCTTTTTGCATCCTCTCAGCCTGCCTCAGGAAAGGTGCTGCAGAAGGGACAGAAGCTTGCCACAGTGCAGATCTCAGGGTAAGTCCAAGGATAACTTGTATTTTGCTCTGCTGGGTGTCTAGGTCTGACCATCATAATGCCTCTAACATCCATGGCACATTGCACTGAGTAATGCCAGTAGATGAGACAGCCTGAGAATAATTTCATGTGTGGACACCTTTAAAATTCCTAATTCTTCTTTTTTCCTCTTTCTTCTCTTCCCTTGTCTTGTTGCTTTGCACCTTTTGAGTTGTTTGTCTGCTGACACGTGGCTGTGGTTGAGCGGTGCAAGTGGCTTAGCCGCCAAGACACCTGCTGCAGTTGGTTTGGAGCAAGAGAATTTAGTGTTAAATGGGTGTGTTGCAGAAGTAGGCAGGATGCTGTGGCTAAGGATGCCCCTTAATAGCTGTGAGTGAGAATGGGGAGAAGAGACCTATCTGCACCATCTTTGCTGCACACAGCCCTGCTGCACACACGTGCCCAAAGAGAGCAGCGCATGCACTCCCCCATTGCCCAGAGAGCACAGTGCCCAGCCCAGAGCTGCGCCTGCCGTGCCCACAGCCCTGGGGCAGCAGGGCTGTGTGTGGGGGTGCTGTGGGGGCTGGTGCACAAAGCCTGCCCTCCTCCTTGAGGTTTGGGTGGGAAGGGGAAGGGCAGGGGTGTGGGGGGTAGAGGAAGGGAGGGGCTGACTGGGAGCCCGAAGACCTGGGTTCTCTCCCAGCTCCAGCGCACTGCTGGCAGGCAGGTCTGGGGAATGTCGTTTGTCCCCTGTGGGCCTCAGCCAGTCCCTGGGCTGTGGAGTGTTGGCCCTGGGGCAGTGCTTACCTTGGGGGAGGGTGCCTGGGGGAGGGCCCCTACAGCACCCAGAGACCCTCGATTCCGCAGTCCAGGGTCTGACTTTTAATTATGAGCTTCCTAGCTGAAAGGGGAGGTGATCCAGAGAGAGCTATGCATGCTGCAGTGGCCATAGAAATGCCTGTGGGATAGCCCATGGGGTTGAACAGCTCTTGCCTTTTCCTGCAGGGAAATCCAATGCAAGGAAAAGGCTGGTTGCTGCAGGTGGGAAGAGGCAGGAAACCATCTTTCTTTTGCATTTGTAGGTGGAGTTGAGCAGCTGGGAAGGTACCTCCCCTAGACGCGCTTTAGAACAAGGCCAATGCTACAGAGGGGCCAGCAGTGACAGCAGCGGTGGGAGCTCCCATGTGAGACGGGAGATGCCGACTCCAATAGCCCAACAGAAGCAAGGCTGCCGCAGCTTCATGTCCCCAGCTCCAGGTAGCAGTGAGGCCGAGCATGTTTTCCCAACAGGCAAAGAAGTACCCCTACCCACACCACAGGGACTGAAGGTGCAGGGCTGATCTTCAGTGAAGTCTTGGGCCGCTGGGAAGAGGGTGTGGGTGGTCAGGGCCCTTAAGGGCTGTCCATGCCCTCAGGGCCCTGACCCTCATGCGCAAAGACTTACCCAGGCTACAGGGTCTCCCCACTAGCTGGTGCAGGCCAGTCTGGTGATAAACCTGATTGCAACTAAATACACTTGGAAAGCCAAAGCAGCGTGAAGAGGTTTCTGGCACTTAAGTATCAGTCTCTATAGCCTCCCTTTGGTCACTCGTGCCACTGTGCTGGTGTGTTCATGGTCCTGCCCTGATCTTGGTCCTGTTGTAATCCAAGTACCTCTAGCTCTTCCGGTTCCCAAGGAAGTGTCAAGAAGTAGAAGAATCTTACCTATTTTCTGCCTTTTTCGGAGGGAGTTTTAGTCTGACATGCTCTTGCTGAAACTCCACTTTGTACACTGGGCAAGACTCTGTTCTCAAGGACATTGTGGCTTTCCTCACTGTAAAAGTGATAGCCCTCCTCCTTCTTGTGGAAATAGCAATGCGAGCAAGATCAACAGGAACAATCCCAAGTGCTCTAAGCCTCTGATGTAGTGAGTCTTCTGACCCATTTCTTTGGAGGTGGCCAGAGCTAATTCCTAGGTGTGTACAGCAAGGTATGTGAGAATTTGCAACCATGTTTCTTCACATTAGGAGAAGGAAAGGTTACTGCTGCTACAAGTTGGTGTCTGAAGTTCCCTTTTGGCTTCCTGTGGAGAAATGCCACCCTTGCGGAGGGAATCTTTCAGACACTTCTAAACGCCACCAGAGGAAAATTCTTCTATGGAGAATGTAATTCTGGGACATAGGAGGTCAGGCTTGACTGTCCTTCTGAAGCAGTTATTTTGAAGGGAAAGGTGGCTTTTTTTCAGGAAGCCCTAAGTTATGTGACAGATGCTGCTGCAATGCCTTTTGGAACAAATACGATGATTAAGTTGTCCACAAGAAAAGCAGGGTTGGGATCTTTATCTTTGGACAGCGTTTCTTTCTGCTTTTCTCCTGAAGGCTGCCTCTCAGCTGAGGAGTGGATCAAGGCTTTCCTGCTGACTGTTGCCCCACTGTCAAGCCAGAAGAGATCTAGACTAAAAATGGATAGCTAAGGCAGAATTTCCTTCTTAGCAGAGCATGCGTGCTTAAGAGACACGAGTTTATATTTCCTTCTTTTCTTCAGAGTTTTCTCCTTACAGATGGATAGGCATGGCCATAGTAGAGGAATCCTCTGGGCAGAGAGGACATACCTTCTTCCTCAGAAAGGGTGAATGAAGTCAGAGGGGCAAGTTGGCATGTACACCTTATGCTGCATTCTCTGCATTCCCTTTTTGTGATTTTTTTGGAATGGACACTCTGTTTCCAAACAGCTGTTTCAGGACTTGCTTTTCTACTCTAAAACTTCTCAAAGTGATGCCTGGGGTTGAAATGTGCTAGAAGATGGCCTGATGCCTTCCATGGCATGGGCACAACCAGCTGTCCATCTGTCATGGTTTTCCTCCTCAGTTCCTGGCTCTTACTGTTCATCATGCGCTGAGGACTGATGTGTGCTTGGGAGGTGTGGTTAGCCTCCAGGCTAGAAAGGCAGTGTATCGTTTCCTGTGCTTCTCACTGAACCTCAGGTTGGGATTCCCGTTTGCCTGTTTTCCCTTGATATCTCCTCACCTCCCAAAGAATCTCCTGTGTGCAGGAGTTTAGTCACCTGTTACAGGCAAATGTATCCTGGAATGGTTTTTGTAAATGGCCTTGAGCTCCCCTGTGAAAGATTCCCTTGACTGAGAGCTCCTTCCAGAATTTTCTTGTCAGGGCTTTGAACCCTTCTCAAATCCAGATGACATTTATTGGTGGCAACTTGATGTATGTTTGTTCTGGTGCCAGCCTTTCCTGTGAGCTCAACTGGTTCTCTGTCCCTAGAGCACCTTCTGTTAGAGGAAACGTGATTGTTACATATGTCTTCATTTTACTCCCTTACATTACATTGTCCCCGTGTCCTTTTGAATGACAGGCACTTCATTTTTGGAGCATCTTCACAGCCTGCCTTTGTTGCTTTTTGCTTGAATATCAATTCCTTTTTTTTTTTTCTTCCTCAAAAGAGACCAGAATTATACACAATCTTCTGTACAATATCTGTCAAGTCCCAGTATGAATAGTTCTATATGTGCTGGTTAAATATTGCCTTTTTCATGGTTCTACTGGTGTGACGTCCAAGGTAACGGAGATTGTATTACCACTATACATGCAAGCTCAGCTTTTTTTGCAGGAGACTATTAACTTGAGGAATCAGTATATTTGTGTGCTTGGAAAACTTCTGTCAGTACTGAGCTTTCGTAGTAGTAGTAAAAAGTAATTTCTTAAGGATGGATAAAAGCTTGGAATATATGTAGAATCAAACTGTATGCGATGCCTTCTCATAGTTAAAGGCTTAGTGTCCCGTGTGCTAAAAGGAGACTCTACTCCAGAAGTGTCCTGGTTTCAAAAGGTGGGTTTGGCTATTTTGGGAGGGGCTTTTTGGAGCGTTTTATGTACACTTGATTAGCTTCTAAGCAGGAGAGGCTTACGTGTTGGAAGTCAATTGTAATTTGTTGCTTGAAAGACCAGGTGTTTGCTTTTATGGGCCCAGTATCTGTAGATGTAAGGCTTACCTCTGTATATTCTCTGTCAGCAAAATTCAACTCACAGTATGATGAAATGTGACTTTAAATTCTTTGCTTTCAGTAACTTTGAAAGGATTGCAAGGCACAGAACTCACTGATGAGCATCTCCACGCTTCTCAAAGCCAGAACAATGCCCTGGCACTGCTGCACCACTTCCCGGGGATCACTAATGATGGCCGTGGAGCTGTAAAAGCTCTGTGTCCCTACAAGATTGCATGGCTGCTGCTCTAGCTGACCCCAAAGCTGCTCCCAAGAGCAGCAGAGAGGAGCCCACCTCCAGAGGCTGGAGGCTGGCTACAGGGCCGACAGCAAACGGAGAAAGGGGCAAAGGGAGGGCTGAAGATCCCTTCTGTGAAACTGTCAGAGCAACAGCTGCAGGGGCAGTCAGCAACCTGCTGAGAGCAGAGCATTTCCCCATCTTTCTGGTGTTTACCACCACTGGCACACTGCGTCTGGGCATCAAGTCAGGTGCCAAAAAGAAGCAAAGGAGCCCTTGGGAGGAGTCTGCTGCAGGTGACTTCTCTGGCAGGAAGGGAAACCCAGCGGCTGTAACAACACATCACCCCCAGAGCCGGGCTGCTTCCCTACGTCGCGTCAGTCTCCAGAGAACACAGTCCTACACAAGAGGGGGCCGCTGGGGAGGGCAGGCCTTCGTACCACAGCTGTATCCTCACCAAGCCCCAGAAGAGAACAGGTAGCTTTTCTAAAACGGAACACGGAACAACCCTTTTCCCCAGACCACTGCCTAGCAATAGCCATGCGATCACAGAACAAACACCGGTCTTCACGTTGGACTCCTCTTCTGGCTCCACCTTTCCGAGTCCTGGACAGCCTACCCTGGGGCCGGGACTCGCTGTGTCCATGGCAGTGGACAAGTTCAGGGAGCTCATTGTGGCTTGGGAGCATTCGGGATCCACCAGCAACCTCCTCCTGTGCCTGGACGACAGAGACCTCAGCAAGCCCACGCTGGTGCTGGAGGAGGACGGGTATCCCAGCACTCCCTTCTTGGCCGGGGACGATGACGATGATGCCTTCAGCGACAGCAGCTGCCAAGCCGAGACCCATGAGCTGTGCGAGCCGCAGACCTTCCAGGAAGGTGAGTGAGCGACTCCGCGGGGCTGGCAGCCAGGAGCCGGGAGCCGGGAGCCGGCCCTGCTCCGCCCCAGTTCCCATCGCCCCCGCAGGCTGCTGTCGGAGGTCCCGAGGTGGCGGTGCCCAGATGCCTGGGCCTGCAGCGGGCTTGGGAGCTGGCGAGCCCCAGGCAGCGAGAGCAGCAGAGGGGACCCAGCTCCTGCGCCGCGGCACAGGCCAGGAGAGGCAGTGCAGCGGGGACCTTCGCTGCCCCTCTGCCGGGGGTGGCTGGGCGAGACGGGGCATCAGTGCCCCGAGCCAGGGCTCGCTGTGTCCACGGGAGCAGGCCTGGTGCTGAGGAGAGGCCACAGCTCCTGCCTCCTGCCAGCACCTACAGCTCTGCCTGCTCACTTTCTTCCCCAGATTCAGATTCTTCTGTCTCCTGCCTGGAGTTGGAGCGAGAGGAGCAGGAAGCCCTGAAGTATCTGCAGGCCTTTCCCACAGGCCCCAAACAGATGACTAGAGACCTTGTGAGCCCGGCAGTGCCTGCAGCTCCCAGCTGGCTGCCTCCACGTCCGCTGCCTGCTGCAAGACTCTGGGAGGGCTGCTGGCTGTGCCCAGCTGCTGCCTCTGGGTGGCCTGCGCCGATCTGATCCGTGGTGACTGATGCAGCTATCTTGTAACACTCCACACCACTAGCCCCTCCTCGGGAGGGCTTTGGGGGTTTCGGAGGGGTATTTTTCAAGAAGAAAAATCCGACTTTCGTAGTCCAGAAAGCTTCAGGGTCATTGTTAACCTCAGAAATGACATCCCTCTCCCCCAAGCCCCTGCCCAAAGGCAGGCCCTGAAGCCAAGGGAGAAGGACAGGTAAAGCACAGCATTCAGCTATGGGGACTGAAAGTGAATCCTCAGGGAATCCCGAGAAGATGCAGAAAAATCTCATCTCCCGACAAAACACGACAGATTGCCTTTGTGATGGGCCTCTCTTTGGAGGAACTCAGCTTGCTGCCACACATGCGGCTCTGCATTGAGCCACCCCATTGCTCTTAGCTCAAAGCATGACCTTTGCTTCTCGGGGCGTGGGAAGAGAGCTTCCTGGTTCTCTTTGCTAGCTCAAAGACTGTTACTGGCCAAGGCAAAACCCCAATCGCTGATCCCAGAGGAAGCTCAAGGCAGAAGGAGCTCAGTGCGGCAAGACACCTGCTTCACCTGCCCCGAGGCCACAACCAGGGGCAGCCATAAGTAGAGACAGCTAGGCAAAACCAAGCGCTTTTCTTTCACTTTGGTGTATAGCATGCAGAGCATGGAGAGCATTAACAGATTGCTGCTGTGAAAGACAGCTTCTGCTTTGCTGCTGGGAGACCATCTATTGCGCCCACAGTATGAGCAGGTATGTTAGTCAACTTTCTGCTGTTACTCTGACCGGCACAAAACTCTGCAGGAAGATGCACAAATCAGTTTGGGTTACTGCTGAAAAGAAAATGCAACGTTGCACTTCTGCTGCTAATGCTATCACCAAATGCTGGGGGATGCCTTCCCCCTGTGACCTTTACACGGAACGCTACATCGTTGTCCTTGAATTTTCTCAGGCCCACGAAAGCTACAGATGTCGTGTCAGGACGACTCCCTGTGTAGCACCGAACAAGATAATGGAAAGAGCTCCTGGAAAACTCCTTCTCTCTGTAACACCAGCACTCCCTCAGGGGAATGCTTCCTCTAGAGCACCTGGAGTTCTTGGGGGACTGGTTTCTGTGCACAGGCATTTCCCGGGGGAAATTCTGTGCAACTTGAATGCTCTGTGAGGGGAGGCAAATGGAGAACTAAGGGAACCAGGGGAACAGATGGGTCCTCAGAGAATCCAAGGATAAACAGAAAGGTCCTGACAAGACCCAGGCAAAGCTAGAGCTTTCTGAAGAGCACCACAGGGGAAACAAAGGCTTTGCAAGGGCACCAGCTGACACCCGGTGGGACTGGAGAACAGTGAAGGCCTCAGGAAGAGTGCTGGGAGCACTAGAAGGGTCCACTCTTGTGACTCCAGCAAAGACTGGCCCAGCTGATGCCCTGCAACACGAGACGAACTCAGCTTATCGGCTTTGCCAGGAGAGGATGGGGAAGAGTTCTTTGGGCAAGGAGTGGCACCATAAAAGCTGCATGTTCCCACAATGCAATGCAATGAAGAGAGTGGCAGGTCCTCACTGGCCTCAGACACAGGCAAGCGAGGAGAAAGAGGCCTGGGAGCCAGGGCCTTAAGGCCCTCGTAGAGGAGGTGTCCCAAAAATCAGCATCCTTCCTGCTCCCCGAGCTGAGGAGGGCAACCACCTTGTCACCAGTCAGGCCTTGCCTTACCTTATGGTCATTATCCCATCCTGGGGTACAGAAATGAGAGAACACAAAAACCATCTGGCAGGGCTATCTACATACGCCTTAGAGCAAACTGCTTACAAGCCAGCTATGGCACAAGCTTTCCTCTGCAGTGGTAAACGGGGAACTCGAAGACCCGAAAGCCTACTCCAACTCTGGAGTCTAATGTAAAGGCAAGAGCTGTCAAAGAAAAGGAGAACACCGTGTTTACGCTACTGGGGCTCAGTCAGGCTCAAACAGGCTACGGAGAAGTCACACAAGCACTTCATTTGGCACGTGTAAGGATGCAGTGCCTGCAGCAGAGGGACAATAGGCGATGTGGGGATGTCCTGCCGCTCGCTCGCTCCCTTGCTCGCTGGCTCGCTCGCTCACACACGGGGAGCTTCTGGGAATGAGCCAGGCTTTCCGGCACTCTCGGGGGCCCCAGTGGGCAGAGCACTGTGGGATGGGAAGTGCTGCTCTTGCTCTGCTCAGAGAGAGCTGTCTTGCGCAGAAGGGTGCCACCTCTTTCACAGTCTCCGGAGCCGGTAGCACAGTGCTGGAAGGGTGAACCCTGATGGTGCCTTCTCCCCTGGAGCTCTCAGGATCAGGATGCTCTGAACTGCCAGGGAGCGGATGGAGGGGCTGGTGTCCCTCGCCATGCGTTGAAGGGCTGACATAGAAAGGAAGAGAGAAGAGATGAACCTCCTGTGTCTGCGGAGACCCCAGGCATGCCCTCTGGCCAGGGTCAAGCCCAACCAGCCCTTCCCCTTGCCAGCAGGCAGAAGGGAGGACTAATGGGTCAGCTGGAGAAAGAGGCAGTTCAGAAACGCCCCAAATGCCCCGGAAATACTCGCCCTCTCCCAGTGCAGGGCAGCAGATCGGAGCTCACTACCCAGCCTCTGCCCTCCTCCGTGCCACAGCGAACACCATGCTGCCGCCACTCACCCTTGCAGATGTCCTGCAGCTTCTCCTCGCCCTGCTCTCTCAGGTGCCTTCCAAGGAGCCCTAGGTGCACACAGCCCGTCGCAACCCCCGCTCTGGGCACGCAGCCCCCGGGCACCCGGGCCCTGCATGAGGCAGGTGGGGCTCCGGCAGCCCCGGGGCCGGTTCTTGCTGCCAGTGCAGCAGCCGGGGCTGGGGCCAAGAGAGGGACCCCAGCAGGGGCTGTGGCTTACCCAGGAACCTCACGGCCACCTCCCGCAAGGCCTCCTGTGGGCTCTCCAAGTAGGGCAGGCTCTGCCGCAGGTATTCATCTGCTCTGCTCCTGTTCCTCACCAGCTGCACAGAGCACAAGGGCCAGGGCTTGGTACCAGGAGCTGTGTGGCACCGAGGTTTGGAGGGAGCAGAGGGCAGAGCGCTTCCCAGGCAGGCTGGGGTGCCACCCTGCTAGCAAGGCCCAGCTGAGCCAGGGGCTCTTTCCTCATCCTGAGAGCAGTGAGGGGACAGGGCGCTGGAGAAGAGAGCGCCGGGGCAGTGTGCTGGAAGAAGAGGAGCGCACGTGCAGCTCCAGAGCCCGCAGCAATGGGTTGAGGGGGAGAGGGGGGCGGGCCTTCTGCGGGCCAGGTCTTGGGGGCTTTGGGGCTGTCCTTACCAGGCACTCGCCAATCCGCCACATCTGTCCTGTGTTGAGCAGGTGCCTGAGCTGCTTCCACTTCAGGAGCTTAGCAGTGCTGAGGAGAGCTTCCTGAGAGGCCTGCAGAGCAGCAGAGACTGGGAGATGCCTCTGCAGCCCAGGCAGGAGAGCCTGCATCACCCGCACCTTGGCGAGGCTCCGAGCCTTTCCCAGCCTGTTATGGGAAGCTGCATCTGGGGAGCGGGTTGGGCTTTGATGCCCTGGGCAGAGACGTGGGGCAACCACCATCTCAGGGCGGCAGAACAGAGCTCGCCAAGGCCCTGGCCTAGGATGCCTGCAAGGACAGCTGGGAAGCCCCTAGGGACGCCAATGCTGGGGCCTTGCTGGGCAAACCTGGCCAACAGAATAACCAGTCCTGGCCCCACACAACCAACCCATGTGGCCACAAACCTGCGCCACGCTTGGCAGCTCCGCATGCGCATGGAAGAGCAGTGGGAGCAGGCTGCTGTGCACGTGCTTCCTCATCTGCTCTTTCTGGGTGCCCGCCACAATCATCATGACGTGCCTGAAGAGCTGGACAGAGAGCTCTCGCACGCGGGCAGCCTCCTGCGGGGAAGGAAGACGGGAGGACCTCAGCAACTGCCGCTCCAAGCCCATGGCGAGCAAGCGGGTCAGCGTGGCTGCTGCGCACATGACTGCTTCTGCCTCTGCCTCTGCCTCGAGGAGCTGTGAGCCAGCTCTGCCACCAGCACAAAATGGCCCCAGCCCCAAGACGTTTCTCTAACATGTTGGCAGCCAGGGGGAGCAAAGCCGTGGAGGTGTCTGCACCTGGAAGGGCTGCTCTGGCCCTGGCCGCACTCCCACCGGTCGCCTCCTGGCTGACTCGCAGAGGAGCTCCCCTGGCAGATGTGTGGAGGAGGAGATGGGGGCTGGCTCACGGCATCAGCTCCTGGGTGCATCCCGCCTGTTCCAGGTCCCCAAAATGGGCTGCCCCGGTGGGAGGCCCCCATCCCTGGGCCATGTGCCTGTGCCCCACATCCTTATGCCAACAGAGCTCCTGCCTTTCCCACCAGCCTTACATCATCAAAGAGTGGCCGGAGCTCCTCAGCAAGCTGCAGGCCAAAGGTGCTGGCCCTCTTCCTGTCCAAGGGCTGGAGCACACGGCTGAGGATGGTGAGGGCCTTGGCGCGGAAGTTGCTGTCAGCATCCCGCAGTTGCTCCAGGAGTGTGGGCAGCAGGCCTTGCAGACTTCTTGCCTACATGAAACACAGAAGGCCCCTTTTGTGAAGCAAGGGATGACTGCTTTGGCACAAATGCTCTGGCTGTAACACTCTGCAGCTAGGGAGTGGCGGGGGAGGTGGCAGCAGCTCCCCGCGCTCTCGATTCCTGCCACTGCTTTTCCCTTCACTGCCTTACCCTCCACCTGCAGCCCCAGGCCGCTGGCCTGACTTTGCCCAGCTGCCCCCCTGCTTACTGTTTGCCATCTCTCAGACAGCGTGACGAGGCCTGTGATCGCCATCTCGCGCATGGCCAAGCTCTGGTTCCGCAGATGTAATTGCAGGAAGCCCAGGACATTCTCGTCAATCTCCTGCTTGAAGTCCGTGCAGTTCAGCAGCTGAAACACACCGAGCTGCAGAGTGAGTGACCGGCAGAGCCAGCAGCACTCCCTGCGTCCTCTGAACCATCTGCGGCCTCTCAGCCTTGGGCCTTGGCAAAGCGGTTGAATGTAGAGAGCTGGCCCAAAGGCTGCATGACCTGCAAGTGGTTATGAGCATTACGCCGGCCGAAATGGCCTCTTGGCGGGCATGAGCCCAGGCTGGCGTGACTGAGGGGAGTCCAGCTCCCGCAGGAGAGGAGCCTAGCTCCACCGACCGGCAGCCTGCCTCTTGGCCCATGGCGCAGGGAGCCCAGTGTTTCCAGGCACTGCCCAGAGGCACCGCTTGCCACCAGGCCTACCTCAATGAAGACAGCCATGGCGGCGACCTCCCGGTGTTTGTCTCTGCAGCTGAGTACGGCAGCCACGTGGTCAAACATCCGGGCACACTCATCAGCCGCGTTCATCCACAGCTCCCTGGCCGGGCAGAGGAGAAGGTGCTGTGGGCACGGAGCTGGGCAGGCAAACCTCTTTGGGCCTGCGCCGCCGGCTCGAGCCATCCTCCCGCAGGCCAGGCCCCGTGGGGCAAGGCTGCGTCTGTGCTCAGCACCAGCAGCCGGTGGCACTGGCTCAAGCAGCGGCGGCCTTTCCCCACCACACCTGGCAATGAGAAACCTGGCGTCTCACCCAGCCGGGCTTATTTTGGGCAGAGACCAGCAAAGAAGCACCCTTGCTACACCAAAGGTGTGGCCTTCCGGCACTCTGTCTCCAGGGCAGAAATGCTGGGGCAGACGAGGATGAAGGCAGCTCTCACCTAGTCAGCAAAGTGACTCCTGTGTGGTAGGTCTCCCTGCTCAGAAGCATGTCCCAGCCCCCCTGCCTCTCCATGGAGTCAGCCAGATGGGCGTAGTCAGCGCGGCAGAGCAGAGCTTGCATGGCCTGCACTGCGCTCCTGCATGTAGAGCAAAAGTGGGTCGCACAGGGAGGCCGAGCCCGGGCTCTGCGCCCATGGGAGAGACCGGGGGAGAGGGATGGGGCACCTGGTGGGGCTCACTGGAGGACACTCGTCCTCCTGGCCGCACATCTGGCTGTAGCCTTGGAGGTCCTGCAGCGTGTACTCCATGCTGAAGAAGATCTGGAAGAGCACCGCTAGGCAGAGCTGGGGGAAGATTAACTGCACAGGCACTTTGCTGGAGGGCAGCAGGAGAATCTCGTTCAGGGCCCTGATTGCCTGCAGAAAACACCCAGAGAAGGGTCTCGCTGCAGAGAGGTCACCTAAGCCAAGGCAAGGCAAGGCAAGCCGTGCCAAGGCAAGCCAAGGCTCCTGTTTGTAACGCCAGCAAACGAGCCTTCCTGGGCTGGAGGCAAGGTCCCCCTGTGCAGCCCTGGGCAGGGCTGAGTGAGGCCTCGCCTGGAAACTCACAGTCAGCGGAAGGATGTAGCTGTCCTTTGGCATGAAGCTGTCCCGCCTGAGCAGTGGCTGGTCCCACAGGCAAGAGAGCAGCACCTTCAGCACCTCCTCTGCAGGGCAGTGCTTGGAGACCAGCGTCCTCCACATGGCCCCGGCAACACTGCAGACCCAGAGCACCCTGTCAGGGGGCCTGCCTCGGCCTGCAATAGCCCCAGAGCTCCGGCGCTGTCCTGCAGGCTGGCAGGCCCCATACCTGTCACACAGCAGGGAGGTGTTCAGCAGGCCCTCGACCACCTGATCAGGGTCCAAGCAGGCCATCCGGAAAAGGGTCCTCTTCAAGATGGCCTGGAGCGACACCTCACTGATGCCCATCAGCTTCTTGTGGATGCTGCTCACCACCTGTGGCACCTGGAGGGGGCACGGGTGAGAGCGGGGCCGCCACAGGAGGGTAGCAGTTGCCCCAGGGGCCGCTGAGACCTGCTTCCTTCCCATTGCTCTTGGCTGGCCTCAAAGGCTGTTGGGTGCCTGAGAGCCCTGGCCTGCGCTCAGGGGCCTCAGAGCCCAGGGGCTGCGAGCACGGGGCAGTGCGGCTGCAAGCTGCTTACCCTGTCCAGCTCAGAGTCGGGGTCTCTCAAGACCGCCTCCATCATGTGGGCAACCACCTGAGTGTCTGAGACCCTTGGGTCTGTCATGCCCTCGATGGTTGTCAGGAGGAAGTGCGTCCTCTCGGAGGGGAAGAGAAAGCGCCCGAATACCTGTGGGAGGAGACTCGTGGCACCGAGCGTGCGCCCTGAGCAGCTGAGAGCAGAGCTTGGGAGAGAGAGTGCCGGAGCGGTGCTGGCACAGTGCCTGCAGGAGAGCTGGGCGCAGGGGCTGTGCTAGGACGGGCTGACTGCAGCCTGGGGGTAGTGGGCAGCGAGCTGCCGGGGTGCAGGTGCACAGCTGGGGTCAGGGTCACGGTGTGCTGGCGCTACAGGGAAGCAGAGCTCGCAGGTAGCCAGGACAGCTGGAGCTGCTGCTCTGCCACTGGGACAAAGCCTTTGGCTACGCCAGGCTCAGGGAGAGTGAGACATCCCTGCGCCCGAGGCCTGGGAGGCTGCCATGCCAGCCCCACTGATTATGGATCCCTTTGTTCCTCGAGGCTTCCTGCCAGCCCTGTGGCCAAGAATGCCAGCGAGGGAGGGGCTTCTCACCGTGCTCTCCTCAGTGGCGTTGCCGGGCCAGAAGGTGTTTGGGCGTCCCCCCTGCCACTTCATCTCTGGAGGCGCGGGACTGTCATCTGCCATCGCGCTCCCTGTGCAGCAGGGGAAACAGAGCAGTCAGGAGGAACGATGGCGAGTTGGAGATGGCAGACGTCCGAGAGAAGCTCTGTGGCTTGCAGAGAGGAGCTGTCGCTAGCGTGTGGGGAGCAGAGCGTCTCCTAGGCATTTCCAGGTGGCAAAGGGGAAACTGCCTAGTAGGATGCAGAAAGGCAGAAGAGTTTGGTCTGGCTTTCTGCTCGGAAGCACGACAGCAGCCCTGGGAGGCTGCTGCCACAGGCTCTGCAGTCTGCTGGTTATCAGGAGAGTTCCTGAAGCACTGCTTCAAGGGCCGTAACAGCCCTGGGTCACGTCAGTGAGGCGCCTGCCGATTTTGTTTCTCGCATGGCCGAGGCAGCGTGGCACCTTGCCTGGCCTTGCCTGGGCTGTGGTGTGTGGAAGGCGCCAGCCCGCCCCAGCTTCTCTTACTCTCTCGCAGCAGAATGACCCGGTAGAAATCGTGAAGCGCCTCTGCCGCCCCATGGCTGATCGCCTGGTCCTCCTCGGCGCAGCACAGCGTGAGGCGCCCCATCAGCTGCCCCAGGAAATCCAAAGGCCTCTTTTGGAAGAGCAAAGCGCTGGCACTGCTTCCTCCACAGCTGGGCGAGTCCTGGGGGAGGCAGGAAGGACTGGTAGCAAGGCTAAGCTGCGGCAGCGGGGACCAAAGCCCTGGGCCCCACACAAGAGCGGGCCCAGGCCTGAGTGCTGCATGAGCCAAAGCTTTGGAAGCATCTGCCCAGCCCTGCTCCCAACAGTGACGAGTGGGGTGCAGAGCTGTGTGTCCCAGCCTGCCCGCCCCTGCCCGCTGCCAGTTCTGTTGCCCGGCCAAGGGCAACCTCCTCTCCCTCTGGGCAGCCCCGGAGCCAGCATGTGGCAGCCCTGACAAGGCGAGGAGCATGCTGCCTCCCTGCCTTGCCTTGCAAGGCTTTTGACTGCCATGCCTGTGAGCCCGTGCCACTGGGGTGCCAAAACAAGGAGTCAGAGCTCGGGTCTCCCCGCAGCCCGCGGCTCCTCCCCACGCACGCTCATGCTTCCACACGGCTGACGGAGCGCTTCCTTCTGCTCCCGCTGGCCTCCCCGTCCCCAAGAGCACATCAAGCCAGGTGCCCTCTCCTCCTGCCTGAGCCTGCCTCAGAGTAGGGTTGCCCACGGCCTGCAGCCACCCGGTTACCTCCAGCAGAGAAGAGCTGCCCAGGAGCCGGCTCAGCCACGCGATCCTCCCCACGGCCCTCTGGCGCTCAGCTGCTTTCTGGGATGCTGTGAAGGGCAGCAGCACCTGAGGAGACCAAAGCTGCTGGTCGGCGCTGGGACCTGACGGCCGCTCCGGGAGCAACAGCTCTGCTAAGCCCCCGGCAGGGCTGACGCCTCTGCTGCCTTCCATGCGCGCTTCCAGAAAGGGCCTTGCGTCCCCTCCTCACGCCAAACTCCTTCCACTGCTTTGGTGCAAGGGAAGGCTTTCTGGGGCGAGGGGCCGAGGGGCGGAGGGCAAGGCTGCCCCCCGCCGTGATGCTGGCGGGGGAAAGGACTCTGGCTGCCACCAGGAGAGACGGCCGGCTCAGCCAAGAGCATGGCGGGGCCCCTGCCTGCCTCCCCGCACAGAGGTGGGCCCCACCCCACAGCATGCTCTCTGTGCCTGGTCCCAGGCAGGGCTGGCCCCTTGACTCGAGAGGATGGCTTCCCTTTGCAGGGAGCAAGAAGCCCTGCCACTGCCCCCCTAACTCTTTGCAAACAGCCCGACACACTGCACCGTCCAATGGGGCTCGGATGGGGTGGTCAGGGCTGTGCCGTGGGCAGGCCCCGGCTATGCCGGCAGCTGGCGCAGGTACCTCATTGCGGCAATGGCCAGCATGGCTTGCTGCCGTACCACGGAGTCCAGGCGGTCAGGGGACTCTTCTTCCAGCAGCACCTGGGGAGCACAGGCAGCATGGGGCACGGGAGCTGCCAGCCCCCAGCGAGCAGTTGGCAGCCCCCAGCAGGCACCCCCATCCCACAGCTGGCACCCTGGCTCGGCAGCCCCCGCCGAGGAGGGCTGTGCCCACGGGGGCCTGCCCACCCCTCCCTGTGTCTGGGTGCCCCAGTCCCTCGCTCACCTGGCTGGCTTTGCCCCCTCCCACAGCCCCTCCGGCTGCCCCCTCACCTCCATCTTCTCCGCCAGCTCACAGAAATCAGCCAGGTAGCTGCCCATCACCTTGGCTCTGCAGAGGGTGCGGATGGAGGCCAGAAACCTCAGCTTCTGCGCCTCGTCCTGACAGCCGGGGACGCGAGAGACAAACAGGGCAGGTGAGAGGGCAGAGGCACCGCCGGCAGCACCGCAGCCTCGAGGGGCACGCAGTGACGGCGCAGGCCACCCAGAGGCAGCAGCTGGGCACAGCCAGCAGCCCTCCCAGAGTCTTGCAGCAGGCAGCGGACGTGGAGGCAGCCAGCTGGGAGCTGCAGGCACTGCCGGGCTCACAAGGTCTCTAGTCATCTGTTTGGGGCCTGTGGGAAAGGCCTGCAGATACTTCAGGGCTTCCTGCTCCTCTCGCTCCAACTCCAGGCAGGAGACAGAAGAATCTGAATCTGGGGAAGAAAGTGAGCAGGCAGAGCTGTAGGTGCTGGCAGGAGGCAGGAGCTGTGGCCTCTCCTCAGCACCAGGCCTGCTCCCGTGGGCACAGCGAGCCCTGGCTCGGGGCACTGATGCCCCGTCTTGCCCAGCCACCCCCGGCAGAGGGGCAGCGAAGGTCCCCGCTGCACTGCCTCTCCTGGCCTGTGCCGCGGTGCAGGAGCTGGGTCCCCTCTGCTGCTCTCGCTGCCTGGGGCTCGCCAGCTCCCAAGCCCGCTGCAGGCCCAGGCATCTGGGCACCGCCACCTCGGGACCTCCGACAGCAGCCTGCGGGGGCGATGGGAACTGGGGCGGAGCAGGGCCGGCTCCCGGCTCCCGGCTCCTGGCTGCCAGCCCCACGGAGTCGCTCACTCACCTTCCTGGAAGGTCTGCGGCTCGCACAGCTCATGGGTCTCGGCTTGGCAGCTGCTGTCGCTGAAGGCATCATCGTCATCGTCCCCGGCCAAGAAGGGAGTGCTGGGATACCCGTCCTCCTCCAGCACCAGCGTGGGCTTGCTGAGGTCTCTGTCGTCCAGGCACAGGAGGAGGTTGCTGGTGGCTCCCGAATGCTCCCAAGCCGCAATGAGCTCCCTGAACTTGTCCACTCCCATGGACACAGCGAGTCCCGGCCCCAGGGTAGGCTGTCCAGGACTCGGAAAGGTGGAGCCAGAAGAGGAGTCCAACGTGAAGACCGGTGTTTGTTCTGTGATCGCATGGCTATTGCTAGGCAGTGGTCTGGGGAAAAGGGTTGTTCCGTGTTCCGTTTTAGAAAAGCTACCTGTTCTCTTCTGGGGCTTGGTGAGGATACAGCTGTGGTACGAAGGCCTGCCCTCCCCAGCGGCCCCCTCTTGTGTAGGACTGTGTTCTCTGGAGACTGACGCGACGTAGGGAAGCAGCCCGGCTCTGGGGGTGATGTGTTGTTACAGCCGCTGGGTTTCCCTTCCTGCCAGAGAAGTCACCTGCAGCAGACTCCTCCCAAGGGCTCCTTTGCTTCTTTTTGGCACCTGACTTGATGCCCAGACGCAGTGTGCCAGTGGTGGTAAACACCAGAAAGATGGGGAAATGCTCTGCTCTCAGCAGGTTGCTGACTGCCCCTGCAGCTGTTGCTCTGACAGTTTCACAGAAGGGATCTTCAGCCCTCCCTTTGCCCCTTTCTCCGTTTGCTGTCGGCCCTGTAGCCAGCCTCCAGCCTCTGGAGGTGGGCTCCTCTCTGCTGCTCTTGGGAGCAGCTTTGGGGTCAGCTAGAGCAGCAGCCATGCAATCTTGTAGGGACACAGAGCTTTTACAGCTCCACGGCCATCATTAGTGATCCCCGGGAAGTGGTGCAGCAGTGCCAGGGCATTGTTCTGGCTTTGAGAAGCGTGGAGATGCTCATCAGTGAGTTCTGTGCCTTGCAATCCTTTCAAAGTTACTGAAAGCAAAGAATTTAAAGTCACATTTCATCATACTGTGAGTTGAATTTTGCTGACAGAGAATATACAGAGGTAAGCCTTACATCTACAGATACTGGTCCCATAAAAGCAAACACCTGGTCTTTCAAGCAACAAATTACAATTGACTTCCAACACGTAAGCCTCTCCTGCTTAGAAGCTAATCAAGTGTACATAAAACGCTCCAAAAAGCCCCTCCCAAAATAGCCAAACCCACCTTTTGAAACCAGGACACTTCTGGAGTAGAGTCTCCTTTTAGCACACGGGACACTAAGCCTTTAACTATGAGAAGGCATCGCATACAGTTTGATTCTACATATATTCCAAGCTTTTATCCATCCTTAAGAAATTACTTTTTACTACTACTACGAAAGCTCAGTACTGACAGAAGTTTTCCAAGCACACAAATATACTGATTCCTCAAGTTAATAGTCTCCTGCAAAAAAAGCTGAGCTTGCATGTATAGTGGTAATACAATCTCCGTTACCTTGGACGTCACACCAGTAGAACCATGAAAAAGGCAATATTTAACCAGCACATATAGAACTATTCATACTGGGACTTGACAGATATTGTACAGAAGATTGTGTATAATTCTGGTCTCTTTTGAGGAAGAAAAAAAAAAAAGGAATTGATATTCAAGCAAAAAGCAACAAAGGCAGGCTGTGAAGATGCTCCAAAAATGAAGTGCCTGTCATTCAAAAGGACACGGGGACAATGTAATGTAAGGGAGTAAAATGAAGACATATGTAACAATCACGTTTCCTCTAACAGAAGGTGCTCTAGGGACAGAGAACCAGTTGAGCTCACAGGAAAGGCTGGCACCAGAACAAACATACATCAAGTTGCCACCAATAAATGTCATCTGGATTTGAGAAGGGTTCAAAGCCCTGACAAGAAAATTCTGGAAGGAGCTCTCAGTCAAGGGAATCTTTCACAGGGGAGCTCAAGGCCATTTACAAAAACCATTCCAGGATACATTTGCCTGTAACAGGTGACTAAACTCCTGCACACAGGAGATTCTTTGGGAGGTGAGGAGATATCAAGGGAAAACAGGCAAACGGGAATCCCAACCTGAGGTTCAGTGAGAAGCACAGGAAACGATACACTGCCTTTCTAGCCTGGAGGCTAACCACACCTCCCAAGCACACATCAGTCCTCAGCGCATGATGAACAGTAAGAGCCAGGAACTGAGGAGGAAAACCATGACAGATGGACAGCTGGTTGTGCCCATGCCATGGAAGGCATCAGGCCATCTTCTAGCACATTTCAACCCCAGGCATCACTTTGAGAAGTTTTAGAGTAGAAAAGCAAGTCCTGAAACAGCTGTTTGGAAACAGAGTGTCCATTCCAAAAAAATCACAAAAAGGGAATGCAGAGAATGCAGCATAAGGTGTACATGCCAACTTGCCCCTCTGACTTCATTCACCCTTTCTGAGGAAGAAGGTATGTCCTCTCTGCCCAGAGGATTCCTCTACTATGGCCATGCCTATCCATCTGTAAGGAGAAAACTCTGAAGAAAAGAAGGAAATATAAACTCGTGTCTCTTAAGCACGCATGCTCTGCTAAGAAGGAAATTCTGCCTTAGCTATCCATTTTTAGTCTAGATCTCTTCTGGCTTGACAGTGGGGCAACAGTCAGCAGGAAAGCCTTGATCCACTCCTCAGCTGAGAGGCAGCCTTCAGGAGAAAAGCAGAAAGAAACGCTGTCCAAAGATAAAGATCCCAACCCTGCTTTTCTTGTGGACAACTTAATCATCGTATTTGTTCCAAAAGGCATTGCAGCAGCATCTGTCACATAACTTAGGGCTTCCTGAAAAAAAGCCACCTTTCCCTTCAAAATAACTGCTTCAGAAGGACAGTCAAGCCTGACCTCCTATGTCCCAGAATTACATTCTCCATAGAAGAATTTTCCTCTGGTGGCGTTTAGAAGTGTCTGAAAGATTCCCTCCGCAAGGGTGGCATTTCTCCACAGGAAGCCAAAAGGGAACTTCAGACACCAACTTGTAGCAGCAGTAACCTTTCCTTCTCCTAATGTGAAGAAACATGGTTGCAAATTCTCACATACCTTGCTGTACACACCTAGGAATTAGCTCTGGCCACCTCCAAAGAAATGGGTCAGAAGACTCACTACATCAGAGGCTTAGAGCACTTGGGATTGTTCCTGTTGATCTTGCTCGCATTGCTATTTCCACAAGAAGGAGGAGGGCTATCACTTTTACAGTGAGGAAAGCCACAATGTCCTTGAGAACAGAGTCTTGCCCAGTGTACAAAGTGGAGTTTCAGCAAGAGCATGTCAGACTAAAACTCCCTCCGAAAAAGGCAGAAAATAGGTAAGATTCTTCTACTTCTTGACACTTCCTTGGGAACCGGAAGAGCTAGAGGTACTTGGATTACAACAGGACCAAGATCAGGGCAGGACCATGAACACACCAGCACAGTGGCACGAGTGACCAAAGGGAGGCTATAGAGACTGATACTTAAGTGCCAGAAACCTCTTCACGCTGCTTTGGTTTTCCAAGTGTATTTAGTTGCAATCAGGTTTATCACCAGACTGGCCTGCACCAGCTAGTGGGGAGACCCTGTAGCCTGGGTAAGTCTTTGCGCATGAGGGTCAGGGCCCTGAGGGCATGGACAGCCCTTAAGGGCCCTGACCACCCACACCCTCTTCCCAGCGGCCCAAGACTTCACTGAAGATCAGCCCTGCACCTTCAGTCCCTGTGGTGTGGGTAGGGGTACTTCTTTGCCTGTTGGGAAAACATGCTCGGCCTCACTGCTACCTGGAGCTGGGGACATGAAGCTGCGGCCGCCTTGCTTCTGTTGGGCTATTGGAGTCGGCATCTCTCGTCTCACATGGGAGCTCCCACCGCTGCTGTCACTGCTGGCCCCTCTGTAGCATTGGCCTTGTTCAAAAGCGCGTCTAGGGGAGGTACCTTCCCAGCTGCTCAACTCCACCTACAAATGCAAAAGAAAGATGGTTTCCTGCCTCTTCCCACCTGCAGCAACCAGCCTTTTCCTTGCATTGGATTTCCCTGCAGGAAAAGGCAAGAGCTGTTCAACCCCATGGGCTATCCCACAGGCATTTCTATGGCCACTGCAGCATGCATAGCTCTCTCTGGATCACCTCCCCTTTCAGCTAGGAAGCTCATAATTAAAAGTCAGACCCTGGACTGCGGAATCGAGGGTCTCTGGGTGCTGTAGGGGCCCTCCCCCAGGCACCCTCCCCCAAGGTAAGCACTGCCCCAGGGCCAACACTCCACAGCCCAGGGACTGGCTGAGGCCCACAGGGGACAAACGACATTCCCCAGACCTGCCTGCCAGCAGTGCGCTGGAGCTGGGAGAGAACCCAGGTCTTCGGGCTCCCAGTCAGCCCCTCCCTTCCTCTACCCCCCACACCCCTGCCCTTCCCCTTCCCACCCAAACCTCAAGGAGGAGGGCAGGCTTTGTGCACCAGCCCCCACAGCACCCCCACACACAGCCCTGCTGCCCCAGGGCTGTGGGCACAGCAGGCGCAGCTCTGGGCTGGGCACTGTGCTCTCTGGGCAATGGGGGAGTGCATGCGCTGCTCTCTTTGGGCACGTGTGTGCAGCAGGGCTGTGTGCAGCAAAGATGGTGCAGATAGGTCTCTTCTCCCCATTCTCACTCACAGCTATTAAGGGGCATCCTTAGCCACAGCATCCTGCCTACTTCTGCAACACACCCATTTAACACTAAATTCTCTTGCTCCAAACCAACTGCAGCAGGTGTCTTGGCGGCTAAGCCACTTGCACCGCTCAACCACAGCCACGTGTCAGCAGACAAACAACTCAAAAGGTGCAAAGCAACAAGACAAGGGAAGAGAAGAAAGAGGAAAAAAGAAGAATTAGGAATTTTAAAGGTGTCCACACATGAAATTATTCTCAGGCTGTCTCATCTACTGGCATTACTCAGTGCAATGTGCCATGGATGTTAGAGGCATTATGATGGTCAGACCTAGACACCCAGCAGAGCAAAATACAAGTTATCCTTGGACTTACCCTGAGATCTGCACTGTGGCAAGCTTCTGTCCCTTCTGCAGCACCTTTCCTGAGGCAGGCTGAGAGGATGCAAAAAGAAAGAGTGCCCATGGCCTCTACCACAACGAGCTGGATTTTCAGGAACAAGGTGCTCTGAAAGACAAGAAATCAACTGGCCCGCTCCATCTGGGAAAAAAACATTTTCACACCCAATGGACAAGTTGTGTCAATCTCCTGGCAAACATCAACAAGCTGTACAGTCCATTACAGCATGCCTTTACCTGAAATGCCGGGCCTACTCTTCAGTTTGCCTGCACTGACAGCAGATCTGCCCCTCTCCAGCAACTCGGTCCACAGCACGAGAAAGTGCCCAGTGTGCTCTGGAGAGCACCAGCAAGAGAAGGACCAGAGTAACATTTTGCCCCTCGTCTCCTGGGGCTTGTTGTAATGGCACTGTCATTTCCGAGGTCTGACAAGCCTTCCTTGACATAACTTGAGGGAAAAGCCCCCGGAAAGGTTACACAGTACCTGCTGACATTCTGCTACCATGAAGATCCGGCTCTTGCCAAGAAGCACATCCGTACTTCAGAGATGCCGACACGCCAGGCTCCCAAACATCCCCGTGCGACTCCGCAGTGACCGACCAAGCATGTTGCAGGTTGCCTACACGCAGCAGAGAGAGCACAGGCGGCTTCACCGACTAGCATCAGCCTCAGCCCCCAGCAGCAAAACACAAAGCATCCGTCCCTTACAGAGAGCAGCAAACCTAGGGAAGCCTCACCCCCTGTCACTGGATTGCAGAATCACAGAATGGTTGACGTTGGAAGGAACCTCTGCAGATCACCTAGTCCAACCCCCCTGCTCAAACAGGGGCACCGAGAGCACGTTGCCCAGGACCACGTCCAGACGGCTTTTGAATATCTCCAAGGAAGGAGACTCCACAAACCTCTCTGCACAACCTGTTCCAGTGCTCTCTTACCCTCACACTAAAGGAACTTTCCCTCGTGCTCAGTCGGAACTCCCTATGTTTCACTTTGTGCCCGTTGCCAGCTTCTGCTGGCAAGAAGGTTCAGAAATCCAGACAGACAGCACAGCTCTGACCTGCAGAGGCCTCGGGAGCTCCCAGCCCTCCTCCTACACACCACACAAAAACAGAGCTATAAAACCCCAGCCCCTGCCCCACACACTTCACACTTCACAGCTACACCACTTCCCCACTCCTTGCACTGGGCCAAGACATCTGCAGCTGTTGAGGAGCTTCACTCACCTCGGCGAGTCTCTGCTCTCCTTCACCTCGCTTGTCTCTGGACGCACAAGCTGCCCACTTGCACAGAAAAAAACCCACAGTCACTTCCCTTCTGCTGTTGTGGAATTTCCTAAGGAGTGGAAAACAGAGGGAGAATTTTCCTCTCTCTTGGTTTCCTGGCCCTCTTGCCCTCTCAGCTGGTACATTAAGAACAGGACGAGATGCCTTTGGGCTTTCTCTAATGGCTTAGCCTCATTAGTATGGGTTCAGGCCTCATGAGGAGGTGTTCCAGGCATTCCTTTCCCAAGCCAAGTAGTGCTCACGTGCATGTGACTCCCGGCTGGGAAGAACCCCCTCTGAAGAAGACAGCCCCAGATGCCCTTGTGCCTTCCTTTCTTCTGGCAGCAAGTGGCTGCTTAAAACAAAGCAAAAAAACAAACAACACCCCCCCCCCACACACACACACACACACTCACTTATCTCCCTATCTCAGGCCAACAGAAAGAAGCAAAGGACACTGCCTGGCTGGGCAATAAAGTGTCACAGGATATTCACTGCAGGGCACGTAAAGCATCTGGGGCAGAAAAGCCCCAAATCTTACCTTTACATGCACAGTGACAGCCTGTCACCTCATGGTTATTGGTCAAGAAGACCCAACCACTCAAACAGACATGGCCATGAAAGCACATGCTCCTGTCAGGTTAGCTAGAGATTTGTGCTATGCCAGCTAATACACACAGAAATGTTTGCTAACACTGAAGAGCTGCACTAATTTGGAAGCTCCTGAAGTGGGGACAAGGGCAGCCAGCAGGAGTTACAAAGCTCCTGGAAGAACGCAATGCCTCCCATGGAGAGCACGCTTCCTCTTACAGTCAGGCTGCAACTAGGAAGCACTTCCTTCACATTCTTCCCTCTCTTCAAAAGCCTAGCTTTACCAATTGCTCTCTAAAGTCCACACATTTGTGCCAGAGGCTACCATTTATTTGACAGCAAAGCTTTGGCTCTGAGTAGACTGGGAAGGTGGCAGAACCCAGGCATCCAAGACCCCACACAGAGGGCACAAAGCACGACGAGATCAAGAACTCATGTCCCAGTACCTCCGACTTGCAGCAAGGCAATCCCAGAGATTGCTGGTCTGCATCGAGCAGAAAAGCAACAACATCTAATCCTGTGTTAAACAGAGAGAACCTGAGAAATCCTCTTGGGGGATCAAAGCAGAAAAGCATTGGCTGAGCAGTTACTTACAGCAAAGCTTCATAAAGCTTGCCGCCTTTTGCTCCCCTTGCATCAAAGGATTTCCTGGTCTTCTCTCGGACCCGTTCTTAAGACAGAGTTGTTAAATGCGACACAGCACAACCTTGGGCTGCAATCCAAACAAAATCAAATTGGACTATCCTTACTTGCTGGTGCTCCTCACAAGCAAGCGCTCAAGAAACGCCGGTTTGACTCACCACCAGTGCTCAGCGCATTCTCAAGAGAGTGGGCACTAAGATGCCGTCCTCTTGGGAGACATACACTCCTCTGCTCCATCTTCTTATTGCTCCGTAGCCCCCAGAAATTACTTTGCGATAGATGAAAGTACCCAAAGCATGAACCGCTGGCTAGCCTTCCTTCTTTCTTTACACCACAAATTTCACGTAGCAATTGGTGATCTGTATAATGAAATGCAAGCTCGAGATGAAAAATACAACACTGCTTTACCAAAGGAAAAGTACACCAACACTTGACTAATGCCAGGAAGTAGCACCAGACAAGAAGGACAGGCGCTTTCAGAAATACTGCGCCCTTCAAGGCTGAAAACCACAACCTGAACACAGATACTTCGGAGAGCTGCAGTGGGAGGAGTGTCCCGATCCAATATCGGCGGGGGGGGGGGTTCGTTACGATCCCAAGGACGAGATTAAGACGCTAAAACCAGTCAAATATCGTACAACCTTTTAACTTTATTTTCCACGGAGTGGGGAGAAAAGGTGGGGAAAGGCAAAGGGGAGAAGAGAGAGAAAGAGAGAGAGAGAGAAAAAGGGGGAGAGAGAAAGAGATATCACCACCCGTGGATCCAGCGGCGTCCTGTTGGTCTTCTTCACCCTGGGGGTAAATTTTAGCGAAGCGCGTGCAGTAATTACAACTCGAGCAGGGTCCGACCCTAGGTTCCCGCTGAAAAGTTCGGAGCCAAATCAAGGCAAATTAAATAAATAAATTGTAATGACATGCATACAGTAGTTACAGCTTGAGTTGGGTGCCTCCGAAGAGGGACCCGAGCAAAGAAATCCCTGGGCAATTATACTTTCCAATCTAAGCTCTCCACCCCTCACGCAGTAGTTTGGACCAATAGTAATATTTAGGTCTGGGGTCTCCTGCTCCTTATTGGGTCCCTAGGTAGGTTGTTTACTGTTGTGGTTTCTGCTGACAGATGTGTTTTCATTCTTCGGGTCCTGCCCTTATCTCTCAAGGCCCTGACAAATTATTACTTCCCCAGCAGTGATAGTAGGTGTTATTTCCCAAGGTCCAGACAAAGGGAATATGATCTGGACCCCAAGATAGCCCAGACCCCCCCCCCCCCCCCCAATCAGCATTGTTTCAGCAGCGAGAGGAGGCACTGCTCCCCAGGGTCCCGGCGCCCAAGCAGGCCTCACTTCAAAGCCTTGACATCCTTCCTCCCAGAGTGTGAAGCATGGGAATGCAAACTGCTAGTAACTCCCTTGTCTTTCCCGCCTGCATCAGCGCTGGGGCCCTTTCTCACTGAACTAGGGAGTGCGGCCTAAGGCTTCAGCAAATTTAGCTACTCATGCTAAGCAAGTTTTATAAAAGTTGTGCTAGTCCCAAAGTCTCTGCCCGATCATGCCCTGGTTCGGCGCAGGCTCGGTGTGTCCCAGGTGGTCGCAGGGAGACCATTTTGGTGGTCGCAGCAGCTCAGTCCTGTTCCCGCCGGGAACAGATGGCTGGTTCGGGGTTATGGTTTGCTTGCACCTTACATACCAAGAAATGTTTAAGGCAAAAGTTCACTCATCTGTCTGCCACAAGGGGTCAGCAAAGAATTTGGAAAAGGAAACTCACATACGCCATCCAGGGGTATTCTTCAAGATGTACTGAAGGAGAACACCACTGTGCTGCAGCAAGGTTTACCTCAGCCTTCAGCCAGCCAAGCTCCTTCAGCCTGTGGATGCGCTCACAGGTGACACTGAGGTTGGAAGCACTGCTCCTCATCTCCTCTGGCTTGCCTTCCTCACAGGCAGCAAGGACCCCTCTCACCAGGGCCTGAAAAACACAGTCACAGGGGAAAGGGCTCAGGAACACAAAGTCCGGAGCACACTAACCTGTGTGCAGCAGTCAGCTGAAACAAGGCCTCTTAAAGCCTGTCAAGCTACAGCTTGGAAACAGCACGAGTGTTTCAGAGCACTGCATCACTGGCTTCCACAGTTTGCTGCCCAGGTAGCAACAGCAGCCTGGTTTTGGGTTTGGGGATTTTTTTTTCTTTCAGAGTCCTAACTGGGGAGGGCAGGGTTGTTTCAATCTGTTTTCACAGCAGTGCTCACAGGTGCAAGAGAGGAAGCTGACAGAAAACAGGAGCACTAGCAAACACAAGCAAATGGCTGAGGAACAAACACAAGAACAGCAAGAGCCTCCTCTCCCACATCAGGCTGCAGCCCTCCCAACACTCACCTCCAAGCCAACCACAGCAGGCATTCTCCACACCAAGGCACCCAGCAACACAGGAGCCTGGGAGCTCTTGAAGGTGGTGAGCTTCAAAGGCAACTGTGCTGACAACACAGGGGGGAATGGATGTCACTACGCAGCAGTTGAGGCAATCACAACTCCCTGTCGAGCAGCTGACTCGTTGCAATACGGAAGCTGGCATCCAAGTCTGCTTAAGGAAGGCAAAGAAAACATGGGCCTGTTAGCATGAAAGACTCTCATCTGCAATAGCCCCTCCTTCTTGCTTGAGGCTGGGTTCACAGAATTCAGAAAACACCCTTTTCCCTCAGACCACCAGCATTACGCTGCAGGCTTCAATAAACCCTTCTTTTGCTCGTCCTTTCCAAAACGGATTGGAGCAAGCAAGGACAGACAGCTTGACTAGCAGGCAAGGACAAAAGTCTTGCTCACACACAAAAGGGCAAGAAAGATATTTTGTACACACAACACATCAACCAGCAAATTCCGCCCTTCCCAAACTCCCAAGTGCCTGTGGAGGGATGGCCACTTTCAAACTGGGCACCCATGTGCTACTCAGTCCAAAGCCAAATAGAGGCAAGAGAGCCACAGTGTTGGCTGAGTATACACAAGCACTAAGGAGCTCAGCAAAGCCTCCTACACAGCTCTCTCTTCAGCTGAGATTGAGAAGAAGAATTCTCATTTCCACGCTTAAGCCTGGATTTCTCATCTCAGGCCTTATCACAGCTGAAAATCCAAGAGGCGCACCACATTTCTCACGAGACATGCAAGAGGAGACTAAACACGCATTGCAACCTTGTCCTGGAAGTCAGCTGAGCTGGTGCCCTGTGCGCCTTCAAGCGTTACCCCACAGGTAAGAGGCAAAGAATTAAAACGGCAGAGAGCGGAGTGCTCCGACGGGCACAGGCACAGAAAAAATGTCAGCAGGAGACCTCTGTCAAAGCACCGTCTGTTGAAGAAGGCTCCCCCTTCCCCTGGGAAAAAAACCTGGCATGACAGAGCGCTCTTTACTCAACAACATACACGGGAGAGGGCAAACATTTATGGTTGAAAACACTCAGTCAGCTTTCCCTAAACAAAGGAGAAATAAACACACAAGCTTACCCCTGCACTGGCCTCTTTCAGGGCTCTGTCCCGAGAGTCTTCTGCTGGTCACAAGCATTTCCTGCTAGTCTGTAAAGCTCAAGAGAAGCAGAGAAACAGGCTCTATCAAAGTCGTCACGTTCAGTTCTGATGAATCCACCTCCTGCTTAAGAACGGCTTTCTGCAGAGCTGAATTTGCCTGGAGCCTCCGTTGCACACATGAACAAGGGAAGACAGCACATCAGCTTCCAGCACTACTCTTCTGGAGCAGCAAGAGTGGGAGAGAAGGAAGAGCTGGGCTCCTCTCTGACTTTCTTCCCTCCACACTTGCCCAGAGACCTTTTCTTGCTCTCGAGCAGCTTCACTACATGGAAAACGGGGAAGCCACCAGCACCTCCTCTCTAAAGCACTTGGTGACCTCCTTGGGAGGAATGCTGCAAGCTAGCTGTTATCCTGCAAGGGAAAAAGGAACATTTGCAACCACACTTGCATCCAAGGACAGTTAGATCACTCAAGCTGAAGACCAGCACACGGACTTACAAAGGAAAGCCTTCAAGATGTTCACTTCCTCCTTTTCAGAGGCTAGGCAGGAAAGTGACCATCCCCGTTTGGAAAGCAGTTATCATGAAAGCCACACAGACTCTGCAGACCAAGCAAATACACAGACACTGAAGATGCCCCTACACAGGCCCCCTTCTCCTCCCAAACAAGCAGGAGTTGCATTGTCACCAAAGTCCTGACTGTTCACTCCACTCCTGCTCTGGCTTTGTGCCTAAAACATGCCTCATCTCAAGGCCTCATGCATGCTGGCAGCAGCACCATTAGGCTAAAGCCAGAGCAACGCACACGCCAGCTCCTCCAGGACAAAGAGAACCAGGTCTGCTATCCTTGTAGGTTTTTAAGGAACTCCTTGTTAACACCTGAGAAGACCCACACTCTTGGGAATTAAGGAAATCCTTACCCGGCAACCCAAACAACCACTAGGCTTGGCAGGCACCAGACTTCCGAGCTGGGAGGTGCAAATACACCAGCTCACCCCAACAGCCTTTGAAGCGGAGCCAGCAGCGGCCGGACTGCTGAGGCGCTTGTGCATCCCGGCGCAATTCAGGGGACGCCCACACCGTGACGGGGGAGGGAGGATGAGCACCCTCACTGTCGGTTAGGTAACTCTTTTGCTCATAAGCACGTGAATTAACAAACTATCAAGTTAACCAATCGGTGAACCATCCAATTAAGTAACTACAGAATTAATGATTTAGGCTAGCGTACAGAGGAAGGATTAACCCTTTCTTTGCTTTTTCATTTCTTTACCTAATAAGCTCATAAAAGCAAAGTTTGCTTCACAAGTACGCTGTCCCGTAAATCTGAGAGATCACAACGTGACACAAAGATCTGCCTTGGCAGCGGGCAGACCTCCAACCGACACTCACGCTTCGCTCACGCTCATTGGGCTTTAAAGGCATTCAAGCCAGGATGGGAAGAAGAGACTCTGTACCTGACCAGATCCTTTCTCTGAGACCACTCTGCACCCCAAGCATCACCACGTTGGAGATCTGCACTGACGGACAAGGGAGTGTTAAGAGAAAAACCACAAGGCATCTTTCCAGGACAATTAGATGTACGGGGCTCTCAGGTTACGGGTGATAATGCAGACAAAGTCCTCACGCTGACGCTGACGGGCTGAGTAGGAAGCAGCACCTCCCACAAACTGGCCTTCCAAATAGCATGGGAAGTTTGTGAGGACTGAAGCACAGCATCTGCTGGGGGTTTCACTGCGAGACTCCACACTGGACCCAGGGAGTCATTCGGCAGGAACAGACGCTGCTCCTGACTCACAAGCACAGCTTGTCATTTTGGACCACAAAACATGCTCAACCCACATTCCAGGACCTACGCCAAAATGGGTACAAAACTGTTAGCTTTGCAGAATCATGTCACAGACGCGTAACAGAAGTACTTGGGAACTGGCATTTACAGAACAAACAGGATGACAAAAAAAATCATGGGGACAACAGTGGACGTGTGCACATGGCATTCTAACAAACTGCTGGAGAGAGAAGAAAACAGTTTGTCAGCAATCCAGCTACTCCTGACCTCTCTGCAGGGCACAATTCAGGACACCTGAAAAAGCAGAAGCTCCAGGAAAGAAACCAACTTGACAGAAACAAGGGAGCTGGGCTTGCCCAGAAAAGATGCAGGTCGCTTACTTGCTTTGGAAGCTCTGCCACCAGAAAAACAAACAAACAAAAAACCATACGCACGCCCCAAACAGTCACAAAGGCAGCATTTAAGAGTCCTGTCTAAATTCAGCATGAATTTAAGTACAGGGCACCCAAGGGCGCACAAGGAATTCAGCATCCGCCATTCCTGCAAACAGCCAGACGCTACAACGGTCACCCCGAGGAGAACGGAGCGCAGGCTGCACCTAAGAAAGTCACTGGCACACTAAAGCCTCTCTCGCACACTTTCAACCCACATTTTCCCTTCAACACAAGCCTTACAAAGCCACTGCAGCCAAGAACTTGCCACAAGGGCCTTTCTGCCCTCCTCTTTTTCCTCCTTGCTTTCCAGACAGAGCGTGTTTCATTCGACAGCTTCCGGCAGAAGCAGAAATCAGCATCAACTCACCGGCTCATTCAGGCTTCCTCGACCAAAAGATTTCGGGCTTTAGGCTGAAATGGTCTGTGCTGCCCGTGGGGACAGGCACCCGGCCAGGACACAGCGCCTGGAGCCCAGCTCACTCCACGGACTCGGGGCCTCTCCTGCCGCCAGCAGAAAGAGCGCATCCTCTCCTCTTCCCTCCGCGCACACACCACCTCCCCTCGGGCCAGCCCCCACGGTACCTCCGCAGGGCCCTGGCCACACGGGCGCTCGCAGAGAGCAAAGGAGGGAGGAAAAGCCACACAATTTCCCTGACAAGCCGTTCGGAGAAGACCCAGCGCCTGCCGGGCTGCACGAAGCCCCCCAAAATAAGGCCTCTGAAGCACGGGAAGAACGGGCAGCTCCTGATTCTCTCCTCCTCGCTCGAGTCTGGCCAGGGTCTTCCACGCCGGGCTCCGCGCTGAGCAAGCAACAGGCAGAAGAGGCTTTGGCAGCCACACACCAGTCTCGGGGAGGCCGCCGGCCCTGCACAGGCCTCCGGCGCCCAGCGCGGCCTTCCGGGCCCCGCAGCTCTCCCTCCCCAGGCCCTCGGGGATCATCTCCGGCAGAGACACGGCAAGGTCTCTCCAGGGCAGCCGCTGCCCCCGCGGCAGCACCTCGGCAGCCCCCCCCACGCCTCGCCCAGGCCCCAGGCCGCGCACGCGCAGCTGCTGCTGCCTCCCCAGCGCCTGCGGCCTCCGCGCACGCGCGCAGCCCCGCCCCTCGCCCGCCCTGCCCGGGGCGTTCTGCCGCGGGGCCCCGCGCTGCGCACGCGCACGCCCACTGCCTCGCCCCGCCCCTGCCCTGCTCGCCTCGCCCCGCCCCTCCCCTCCCCTCCCCTCCCGCCTGTGCAGCCCCGGCAGGCCACGCGCCGCCGGAGCCAATGGGGAGCGCGCAGCAGGGAGGGGCGGGGGGCGGAGCGTCGGGGCGGGAGGTGCCGTTGTGGGGCGGGGGTGCGGCCGGCTTGAGCTGGGCCAAAGCCTTTCTGAGCGCGGAGGGGATTCGTCAGAGCTGGGGGCGACGGCGCGGAACCGGCCCGTTTCTGCCTTGCTCCGCTTCTGCCGTCGCTGTCTCGGCAGCCTGTGCGTTTCCGGAAGGCAGGTAAGGCCTGGAGCTCCGCGAGCCCGCGAGGTGCCGGTGGGCAGAGGCCTGTGCTCTTGCCGGGCTGGGGACGGAGGGGCAGTTTTTGCCAGGAGAGGGTCCGGCTTTGCGAGGAGGCTGTGAAAGGACAGGAGTGCTGTTGGCAGAAGGCTGAGGTGTCCTGGTGCTGCTGCCGGGCTCTGGAGAGGCTCTTGGAAACGCCCGTGTGAGAGCTGGATCGTTTGCTTTGCCAGAGCCTGTGATTCCTGCTGCGGAGCTTGGCTTTGTGTTGGGAAGCGCAGTCACGGCCCCTGGTTTCTCGCCCCGGTTCTGCTGGTGCCTGCAGAGCGGGGGAAGAGGCTCTGGCGTCGGAGACGCCTTGGCCTGCTGGCTGGCAGGAAGCCCTTGTGGCAAGCCTTTCTTCTGTCCTTCTTTTGTCTCCAGAGCTCTGGTGGAGCCAGCGGAGGGCTTCTGGCTGGAAGTCAGTTAACGTGTCAGCTCTGCAGCCGCCCGCTGTGCGGGTGCTCTTGGGGATGGTGGTGGTGGTGGTGGGTGCTGCCTGTGTCTGCTTGTTTTGGAGCGGGTGGTATGGTGGTGAGCTTGTTGACTTCAGGCAGAGCCCGTGTTTTTCTTGCTGCCCAGATATGGCTAAAGTTTGGGAGAGCGTGTGTGAGTGCTACCGCCAAGCGCTGCTGCTGAAGGAGGTGGGGCTCATTTCCTCATTATCCCTCCGACCTTGATGAGTGCTGGCTCCTGCTTGCATGCTGCCATTGAGCAGCCTTCTTCCTGCCTGCCTGGGAAAGCAGAAGCCAGGCCCCAGCAGGAGCCTGCAGGTGGCAGTTTTGCCCAGAGCAAGCTCTCCCTCACTGGAGAGCAGAAGCAAAGCGCAGCTGGAGAAGCAGAGTGTGGGGTTTGTCCTCTGGGGCCTTCTCTAGCTGCTCGTGGCAGGGTGGAACCACCCGCCAGAGATGGTGGCATGCTGTGGAGAGTTTCTGCCAGGTGTGGTCCCTCCTTGGAGGTTCTGAGGCTCCGGGGGTTTTTCCCTGTTTGTGCGTCAACTCTCAGCTGGTGGGAGGTGAAGGAGTGGGAGAGGGGGAGACTGGAGAGTGCAAGGCTCTCCTGCAAAGCGCCCCATCTTGCCCCTTTGGAGATCACCCTTAGTGTGCCCTGACAAGTCCAGTCTTCATTATTGTGTGTGTGAAAGCCCTGCTTTTGTTCCTTTGTTGCTCTCCTGTTTTCAGACTGTCCAGCTAGCAGGCGTGGGTAACATGTCCGTTCTGGAAAACTACTTGCGTGATGCGGATAAGAAGAGTTTCCATGTTTGGAGACGAGTGTTTCGGGTGGACAAGGTGTTTCTGCTGGAGAAGAATCTCAGCTCTGAGAAGAGCCCGTGGCGTGGTAAGAAGCGAGATTCAAAGCTGGGCTTGCCCCTGTGTCGTAGCGAGGATCTGCTTCGTGATTAGTGAAATACAGCTGCATCTTTGGCAGAACTGCCTCCCACTGCAGAGGCAGGAGCCCAGCATGGGCGCGTGGGGCGCAGAACAACGTCCTGCTGTGCTCATGCCAAGTCCTCCTGCTGTCTCCTTGTAGTCTGCTCCCACAGCGTCCAGGCAGCTCCCCCAGGACCAAGGAGGCTGGCAAGCAGCACCCACCTCCTCCAGCCAGGTCCACGGCTGCTCTCGCTGTTCCTGAAGGCTGTTGGAGACTGTTGCAGGTACATGCCCTGGGTTGCTGTAATGACTGTGCTGTTGCAAACGGTGCCAGAGCCCCGTTGTGCACATACCGACTCTGCCAAGATCCCTTAAGCGCTCTTCCGTTGACCATTGCTCTTCCTTCCTTCAGATCTTCTTAGTGGGCTGAAGGCCTGCTCTACCTTTCCAGTGTGTCCTTGCCTCCTGTACTTGCAGGCAGCAGCCACGGACACTTCCCTGGGGCACTGTTGGCTCTAGCAGCAGGACCTGCTGCATTCTGAGGCTGTGGCAATGCGTAGGTCTTTTCCAGACCCTTGGTAGTTGAGATCATTGGTCCTCCCAGACCGCTCAATGGTGTGTGCAGTGAAGGGAGGAGCCTGGTGTAACTTCAGGCCTCCTCACCTTTCCGGAGCCAAACTCTGGCGACAGGCCGGCTGAAGAGAGAGCCCAGGAGTGAGGGTATGACCTGCAGAAAGCCGTCCCCTGGCGGCAGCTGAGACTAATCGTGTGTGCTGTGGCGTTTCTATGGCCCTGCAGGAAAGCGGCGAGCTGTGCGCGCAGTGGGACCGAAGGCAGAGCCTGGGCTCCCTGTACAGAGAGCGGCAGGAACAAGCAGAGGCCGAATGGGCTGCGTGGGAAGCCTGGTGTGCAGGGGAGGCTCCAGAGCCGGCTCAGGTACCGGCCCCATTGGACACCCTTCAGAACAACGGCCATCCTCTCCGTCACGGAGCCGAGGGCGGGAGGTCCTCTGGCCTTGGGGGCAGTGTTGCTGCTCAGTCAGTGGGACACTTTGCAACTGCAGCACGACTAATTACCACCCGTGGTCTTAGGACTCCCACCCAGCTAGTGCTGGATTACAATTGCATCTCCCTTCCCTGCCCAGCACTTAGTGTCTAGGGTGCAATTTGTTCCCTCCTTACTTCACACAGCCCCTCCAAGGCTTTTGCGCATAGACCGGTGGAGAGTCTGCTGGCTTTTCCGAGGCTGTCAGCATGAGCTTGGGACTGCAGCTCAGCCTCACTGCCATGCGTATGCATCCACATGCTCACTGTTGGAAGATACCCCCGCTGCAGTTTCCCCCAGCCCCTCCTTTCTGCTTTGGAGTCCTCATGCCTCATTTGCTGTCTTTCTGCAACCAGCTTCTCACCTCCTCCCTACCTGCCTCTCTTGCTCCACGCAGACTCCTGCCAGACAAACAGCGTACACCTCACTGCTTTTTTTCCTTCTTGGTCCCAACTGTGCTGCAGTCAGCTCAGGATGCAGATGCTGCGGAAAGCTCTCTTCTCACCTGCCTGCAAAAGGCAGGGCCTCTTTTTGTTCTTTGCCTAACAGTTGGCCCCGGAGAAAGACCTCCACCCCAGGGAAGCTTCTTGCAGCATTTGGGAGGATCCAGAGCTGACAGGAGCAGAAGTACAGCTGAGAGCAGAGCACACCTGGTAGGAGCATTTGAGGAAGGAAAGCAGTAGTTCCTGCCCCACTAATGGCTGTGTGAATCCTGCTGGGTGTTTTTCCATGAGTGCTGCAGCAGCCAAAGGCCAAGCAGCAGAGGGGTGTCCTCCTGAGGAAAAGTCATGGTGTTATGAAATCCCCCTTGCTGGGCTGCCGGGGGTTGGGGAAACAGCCAGTGGGGCAGTGAGGCCTGAAGCTGTGGGTAAAACCTGAGTCCAGAAGGGTTCGGATCGCTTGGTGTGCCCTGCCAAACCTAGCGAGGAGCTCATTGGAAGTTCCTGCCCTGCAAATGGCAATTCCCTCCTCCCCATTTCCCATGCTCTCAGTGATGTCAGCAGGAAAGCAGAGGGCCAGCTGGGAATGGCAGTGAAGCCCTGCTCCCACCCTGCCCTTGCCCTGGGGGCCTGTGGTGGAGAGGTTCCTGGCTGCCCAGCTCCTGCTGCCGGGTGCTTGCCAGAGGGCCTCTGGGAAAGGGCTCCTCTCTTCCCAGTCTGGTTTGCAGGCAGTCAGTCGCTCCTTCTTGGCAGGACTTTGGCCGTAAAGAGACTTGGGCTCCCCACCCTGCCGCCCAGCCCAGGAGAAAGGAGCACAGGGAGAGGTGGAAAAGCCTCCCCCCACCCCGTGGAAGAGAAGAAAGCAGCAGCCAAGCTGGAGACAGTCCAGCCCCAGTAAGTGTGCGCTGAGCCCAGCCCCAGCCTGGGGCGGTCGAGTGTCCCTGACCCCCACAGGGTGTTATGGCTCCAAATCCCGGAGGCCTGGGGTTGCGTACAACACCCTTGGTGTTCTGGTGACACGGGAATGGCCTGGGTTACACCTCCCTCCTCCCAGGTGTTATGGAAATTAGGCTTGTCGGCCACCATAACAGGGCCCGACCCTAGGTTCCCGCAGAAAAGTTCAGAGCCAAATCAAAGCAAATTAAAGAATTACGTTTTAATGACACGCGTGCAGTAATTACAGCTCGAGCTGGGTGCCTCCGAAGAGGGACCCCGAGCAGAGAAATCCCTGGGCAATTATACTTTCCAATCTAAGCTCTCACGCAGTAATTCAGACCAATAGTAATATTTAGGTCTGGGGTCTCCTGCTCCTTCTTGGGTCTGATCCCTGTCCCTAGGCAGGCTGTTTATCTTTACTGTTGCGGTTTCTGCTGACAGATGTGTCTTAATTCTTCGGGTCCCGCCCTTGTCTCTCAAGGCCCTGACAGAGAGGTGTTGTTCCAGCAATTAGCACTGCCCCAGCAGTGACAGTAGGTGTTATCTCCCGAGGTCCTGAGGAAGGGGATATAATCCAGACCCCGAGATAGTCCAGACCCTCCAAATTAACACTGTTTCAGCAGTGAGAGGAGGCATTGTTTCCCAGGGTCCTGGCGCCCAACGAGGCCTTATTTCAAAGCCTTGACATCCTGCCTTTTGGAGTGTGAAGCACAGGAATGCAAACTGCTTGCAACTCCCTTATCATTCCAGTCTGAACCAGCTCTCAGGCCCCTTTTCTTACTGAACTAGGTGAAAGTTCATTATTTTATCTAAGCGCAGCCCAAGGCGTCAACAGATTTAGCTACTCATGCTAAGCAAGTTTTATAAAAGTTGTGCTAAGCAGCTATCTCTCGACAGTTTCAGCTCAGTATTCTTTAACAGTCCCCCCTTTGTTTTTATGAAGCATCCCTGCTAATCCTTTAAACGGAGTTCTTGAAGCCTTTCGAGGCGTACTATCACTTTCCATAATCTTATGTATAATATGATCGTAAGTAATAGGCATAACACAGTTAAACTTAACACAACTACTACTGGGTGCGACGTGATTATAAATCCCTGTTGCAGATGGTGACCATCCGAGGAGAGTTTCCCAGCCGTGATGTTCTCCGTCCCTTTTTAGCCTTTCCAAGATGTGGTGTATCTCTTCTGCATCATGATGAACAGTGATTAGAGCTTTCTGTCCACTGTTTTGGATGCGTTCTAGCAGTCGACGCGGGTTATCATGTTGTAGTCGTTTCTTCACCAGTGTGAGATTCATTCCAATGGGGGTAGGTAGTAAGTTTTGAATTAATGTATAATTAGATTGTAACAACTGATAAGATGTAATAGGAGCTGAATAATTAAAATCACATCCCATGATTCTGGTAAAGTTACAAATACAAGTATTTGAATGGTTACTTGTATCTACAACAATGACATCTATGAATATAAGATTACAAAGTGTTCTTACACATACACATCCTTTCTTAACGTATACAAGTACAGTTCAACTTTAACAGCAAAGTAAGAACATAGTATGACAGTATATGGCCTGTTCCATTTAGGTTTTAACTTGGATTTTTGTGAAAATACTTTAACTAAAACTTCATCCCCAGGCTGTGTATCAGGCACTTGTATGTCAGGTGGTGATCATTGGATATGTCATCATTGGATGGTCAGGTGGATATCATTGAGCATTTATTTATTTATTTATTTATTTTAAAGATTTTCAAACCTTTTTTGCATACTTGGAACATACTGGGTTAGTCGTTCATCTCCGTCTAACAGGCTGGTCTTAGCTAGAATAATAAGTCCCTAGTATAGCTAAATGTCTCCCGAAGAGAATTTCTGCTGGTGTTAGTCCTATGGGTTGCCGTGGGGCATTTCAAACATCCCATAGAGCTAAGTTTAATGCCTCTGGCCATTTTAGGCTAGCACGTGCGCATATTCTTGCTATTTTTTCTTTTAATGTTCTCTTCATTCTTTCTACTTGTCCCGAAGATTGTGGGTGATAAGGGGTACATAGGTTTCTTTTTATTCCTAATGATTTGTGTAATTGAGTGATTATGCTTGCCGTAAAATGGGCACCCCTGTCTGAATCAGTGGCTTCTGGGACTCTATATCTAGGTATGAGTTCTTTCAGTAAGGCTTTTACTACTCCCCCTGCGTCAGTCTTTCCTGTTGGGAAAGCTTCTGCCCAGCCTGATAACTGATCTGCTCTCACTAACAAGTGTTTGTGCCCATTGGCGGATGGCATAGCCGCATAATCTATTTGTAGCTTTTGGAAAGGGAAGTAGGCCCATGGTTGTCCCCCTTAACTCTAAGCTTGGTTTGCTACTTGAAAACTTCTGGCAGGTCAGGCAGCTATTTGTTATTCTTTTAGCAGCCGCATAAATTCCTGGAGTGGCCCATAGTTTCTGTACCTGGTTAGCTATTGCCTTGCCTTCCCCATGAGCTTTATCGTGAAACCACCTAGCTATAGTAATTAAATATTATTTTTGGTAGAATTGGTTTTCTTCCAATTGTCCATATTCCATCATCATTTTGTTTTGCTTCCCACTATTCCCATTGTTTTTTGTTTTTTGTTTTTTGTTTTTTTTTCACCCACTGAGCAGTCCTTTTCATACATGGTTTTGGGGTCTATTAAATTTGGTCACTCACTTTAGTTCATCCTTGGAACTGCCCCCATACACTCTCTCAGAGGTTGTTGGGCTGCAGCCTTCGCAGCGGCGTCAGCTAACGCATTTCCTCTACTAATTTCTGTAGTGTCTTTAGTATGGGCTGGGCAGCGTATTACAGCAATTTCTTTGGGGCAGTTGGACTGCTTCCAGCAAATTACGTATTTCTTCTCCATTAGCTATTTTCTTTCCTGATGACGTAAAAAATCCTTGTTCTTTCCATAACATCCCTGTTACATCAAATACTCCAAATGCATATTTAGAATCGGTATAGATATTAACCCGCAGGTTCTTACTGATTTTTGCTGCTTGGGTCAATGCTATTAATTCTGCTCCTTGAGCACTTACAGACGGAGACAAAGGATTAGTCTCAGGTACCTCAAAGACAAAGAGCTGCCGTAGCTGCTATTGCTCTGATGCATCCTGGAGTGCCTTTAGCTACCACGTCTAGCTGTGTGGAGTAAATAGGCCACTGGTCTACAGTGAGGACCTAGTTTTTGGGTGAGTACCCCACTTGCTACTCCCTATTGTTCATGGACAAATAATTCAAATGGTTTGCTATAATCTGGTAACCCTAGAGCAGGGGCTGAAACCAACGCCTTTTTTACAGATGTAAAAGCTTTTTCCCTTTCTGGACCCCAGGCCAAAGGCTCTATCTCCTCTCTTTTGTTTCCTGCACTAAAGGCTTAGTAAGTTCTCCTAACCCAGGAATCCATGGTCAGCAAAGTCCTACAGTTCCTAAAAATCCCCTAAGTTGCTTTTTTGTTACAGGACGGGGCATATTAAGAATTGTCTTTACTCATTCTGGATCAATTAACCTGTGTCCTTCCTTTAAAATCAAACCCACATATTTCACCTCTCGTTGACACAGCTGAAGTTTAGACAGAGATGCTCGATGCCCTTTTTCTGCAAGAGCATTACACAGAGAAATAGTGTCTTTTAAACAAGTCTCATAATCTTTACTTGCTAATAACAAATCATCCACATATTGTATTAACACTGAATTTCCTGGAAGTTCGATGTCTGAGAGATGTTTATAGTCCTTAAGTCTTGTACAAACCGATACTCTGGATCACCATCAGAATCTTGCCTGTTCTTTTAACCGTCAGAATCGGAGTGTTGTACGGGGATTCATAGACTCTAAGGATACCCAGTTTCAAATGATGACTGATTTGTTTTCGGATGCTCTTCTCTGCTTCCTTTAGGATAGGGTATTGCTTAACTGTGGGAGGCAATCCCCTCTTTGTTTTTATCAAGACTGGACTAGCTGATTTCAGTAGTCCAACATCCATTCCTGAAGAGCTCCATAACTTTTTAGAAACTGATTCTAAACTTGTTGGAATAGTCAACTCTGGTTCTGGTGTCTTAGCCAGAACACATGAGCCCATATTTATTAATTTTATCCCTTCCGGCTGTAAACAGATCTGAGTATCCAAGGCTTGCAGGAGATCTCTCCCTAAGAGGCAAGAGGGCGAGTCTGTGGAAATTATAAAACGTCCCCACGCTCTTTTACCTCCAAAAGTGAGCAATAAGGGCTTAGATAACATTCGTTCACCTTTTCCCATTACTCCTTGTATCATTATTTTATCTGATGACTTGCATCCTTTAGGCTCAAAATGTAAAAGGGAAAGGGTGGCTCCAGTATTCACTAGAAAAGGAACTTTTAAACCTTCTATATTTGCCATTACCTGCCCCTCAAAATCCAAATTTATATCCCATAAATTTACCCCAATTTCCACAGTATTTTCTGAGTCTCCTATCTCCTGTCATTGTGGACTGACTGGGAATTGCCTGGTCTCATTCTCAGTGTTTGATTGTCTCATGCTGGCCCCTCTATTCCCAAGTACGTGGGGCCTCGCTGGGCATTCCTGCTTCCAGTGCCTTTGTTCCCCGCAATAATGACAAACATCATTAACTCTTAATTGTACAGCACGTTCACTTTGATTCCATCTATCTCCCCTGGTTCTGCCGTGCCGCCTCCCCTTGCCAGCCTGGCACATGCTCTTTAAAATACTTTTGTGTGTCAGGGGCTGCTTGATCTATAAAAACACTAATTGCGAGAGCATCATTGAAGTTTTGTGGGGTCATTCCTCCATATTTTAGCAGGGCTTACCGCAAAAGTCCCCAGAAGTAATGGGGGTGTTCATCTAATCACTATCTGCATTCTTGCACTTTAGTCCAATTTACTCCTAATTCTCTGCATGCTCTAATTGCTTCTACTAAATTTCAAAGTCCTGTTTGACATACGGCTCTATTTCCTGCATTATTAAATGTCCCAGTTTGGATCACTTGCTAGCCAGAGGTTTCTATTTCCCCTGGCTTGCTGTGCTACTTCCGCACCTTTGTTAATTATCTTAACCCATTCATTTGGTCAAAATAATTCCCTCAAAAGAATTTGGGTATCACTCCAGTTTGGGTTGTGCCCGGTGCACATACTAGAAAATAACTGGACACATTGCTCTGCATCTTTTCTTAATCTCTGCATTTTACCCCCCCATAGGGCGAGATCGCCAGGGTCCCAGGGCTGATTAGTAAATACCTGCAGCACAGGACGGGGGGACTGGCCCCTCCCTTTCCCCTGGCTGTAAAGCAGCAGGGTTAGTCAGCACGTTGGGGATCACAGGATAGAGTCCGGCAGCCGGTGGAGTAGAGGGAGAAGGAGGAGGAGAAGGAGAAGTAATGACAGAGAGATCATCAGGCATATCAGGTGGAGCAGAAACTTTTGGAGCACAGTCCGGGGTACTAGTATCTGCTAACACAAGTGTTACCTTCTGCGGGTTTCTTTCCTCCCTCCTTCCTGGCTCAAATGCTCCTGTGCCCATGCCCAGTTCTCCCAAACATACCAGTAATCCACTCGACTTGGAAACCTGTCTTCTAGACGATTTCACAAGGAAGTTAGTTCCTGCTGATCGAAAGTCCCTTGTGGTGGCCACCGTTCCGCTGGGTTTCCCTCCTTTGTCAGGAATGGGCAATCCTCCTGACACAGTTGGACCAACCTTTTTTCCTTAGATCTTTGGTACCATCAATCTTACTCCAATTTTCCAAAATTTTGGCTAAGGGCATCCCCTTTTCTGTGCCAAAATTATTCCCTATATTGAGTTCCTGAGAAGTGCGTCTTAAGCAAATCAGGCAGCGCACTTCCTTACCAGTAACACCAGCCCCTGCGGCTGGTGGGATCACACAGTCTCTTTCTCTCGCTCTCTGGGAACCGCACTCCCACCCCCTGAGTCTTTAACTGCTAGGACTGCTGTCCCTTCGCAGCGGGCGGCTTCCTCAGCCGACGGGCGCCCCGGTCGGTTCCCAGGCTATACGCACTCGCACACACAGCGCTGTTCACGCTCACACCAGTCACAGTGACTCTAGACTTCTGTCTTGCAGTCTTGCAGTGCGCCTTATGCTGCTCAGGCTGCGCACCCCTTCTCCAGCCGGACTGAGCTGGGACTTAAAACCCACTCAAACCCTGGGGATGGGACTCGCACCCATCCCCTGGTACGCCTTGCTGTGGCCAGCCCACGTACCCCCTGCCTGGTACGCCTTACGGTGATCAGCCCGCATACCCCTTAAGTGCACTGTTACCAGATCAGAATTTAGAATTTAGGTGGGAATTTAAGACTCACCTTTCCGGTGCCTCTGGTTGCCAAAGATCCCAGGTGAACTCACCCGATGGCGCCAGATGATCATTTGGAGACGAGAGGCCCCGACAGTGGTCGCCTAGGGTCCCATCTGGGGTGCCAAACTATTATGGAAATTAGGCTTGTCCACCACCATAACAGGGCCTGACCCTAGGTTCCCACAGAAAAGTTCAGAGCCAAATCAAAGCAAGTTAAAGAGTTAAATTTTAATGACATGCGTGCAGTAATTACAGCTTGAGCTGGGTGCCTCCAAAGAGGGACCCCGAGCAAAGAAATCCCTGGGCAATTATAGCTTTTTCAAATCAAGTTTCCCACCCCTCACACAGTAGTTCAGACCAATAGTAATTTTTAGGTCTGGGGTCTCCTGCTCCTTATTGGGTCTCCTCGTTGTTCCTAGGCAGGCTGTTTTTCTCCCTTATCTTTACTGTTGCGGTTTCTGCTGACGGTTGTACCTTCACTTCTTGTTGGGTCTTACTGTTGTCTCTCAAGGTCCTGAGGAGGAGGAGGTGATTCTAAATCATAACAATTAACACTGCCCCAGTAAGGAGAGGAGGCTTTGTCCCTCAAGGTCCTGATGCCCTGCACTGGTCTTATTTCAAAGCCTTGCCATCCTCCCTTTTGGAGTGTGAGACGCAGGAACGCAGACTGCTTGTAACTTCCTTATCTTCCCAGCTTGAACCAGCTCTGAGGCCCTTTTCTTACTGGACTAAGTGAAAGTTCATTATTTTATCTAAGCAGGCGGCCTAAGGCTTCAGCAAATTTAGCTACTCATGCAAAGCAAGTTTTATATAAGTTGTGCTAAGCGGCTACCTCTAGTCAGTTTCAGTTTGCTATTCCTTAACAAGCATCCCTGGCACGTGTAAAGAAATGGCCAATCGTGTGCCCTTTTTCAGCTGCAGGGATTCGCCTTTTGTCTCTCAGAGATGGTTCCGGACAACTGCAAGGAACCCCACGGTGGGAAGAAGGAGAGAGGCCCGCAAGGGCACAGGCACTGGGGAGAGCCAGGAGTGATCCAAGAGGCCCATGTCTGATTGTTGCAGAGAGGGCAGGAGGGACAGCAGAGCCTCCCTCATTTTCTGCCCCCACTCTCGAGGTCAGGGCACTTGTGGGAGGGCAGGTTTCAGCAGAGAGGGGCTCTGGGGTGGATGTTTCTGCTTTAGGCGCTAGGACAGAATCCCCTGGCGCTGCCCAGCCCCAGCTGTGCCTGCAATGGAGGCGTGCCTGTGCCTGCCATCAGGGAGGAGGCCAAGGGAGCTTGGGAGCAGGACTGGCAGGCAGAGACGAGGGTGTGCGAGGGAAAGGCAGCCCCCAGGAGTGGAGGATTTCTGCCCAGAGCCAGGGAGCAATGGGAGGCTCTCTTTGTCGACCATCTCTCTGAGGGGCCTGAACGGCAGGGTCTGCTTGTTGTGAGGGGTCTGAAGAAGCCGCAGGAGCAAAATCCCTGTCTGCCAGGGTCGCCAAGGGCTCTTGTGCCCAGATTCTGGCCCCCAGACTTCTTCTTCACATGGAACCCGCCAGTGCTCCTCCGTGCGGGATGCCACGGGCCTGTGGGAGTGTGACGGCTGTGCTGGCCAGAGCACTGGTAAGGGGCTGAGGACCTGGGTGCCAGGGCTAGAGGCAGGTGCCAGGCAGGCCCTGGCAGGGGGTGGTCAGGGTGGGCGTGGTGGAGCTTCTCCAGCCCTGTGAGAGTTGGGGGCACTGCTCTGACCTCAGCAGCCCAAGAGGTGTGGGGTGGATCTGCTGATCTTTCTGCCTTCCCCTTACAGCATCCAGCACGCCATCGGCACCAGGCTGCCCCAGCACCAGCCAGGCAGTGCTGGCATCCTCCCAGGGCTCCCCGGATGCTGGGAGCAGCAGCTCGGTGCTGTCTGGGCGAGACAGGAGGGCAGGCCGCACCAGGTTCCTGCACCAGGGTTAAAAACAAATTCCTGGAGTGAGATTCCCTTTCCAGCTGCTGCAGGGAGGAGGTGGCATCTGTCCTGATGGCTTTGGAGCCCTCCCATGTTCCCTAAGCAAAACCCTGCCGCTCCTGACACAGAACTCACTGATGGGCATCTCCACGCTTCTCAAAGCCAGAACAATGCCCTGGCACTGCTGCACCACTTCCCGGGGATCACTAATGATGGCTGTGGAGCTGTAAAACCTCTGTGTCCCTACAAGATTGCATGGCTGCTGCTCTAGCTGACCCCAAAGCTGCTCCCAAGAGCAGCAGAGAGGAGCCCACCTCCAGAGGCTGGAGGCTGGCTACAGGGCCGACAGCAAACGGAGAAAGGGGCAAAGGGAGGGCTGAAGATCCCTTCTGTGAAACTGTCAGAGCAACAGCTGCAGGGGCAGTCAGCAACCTGCTGAGAGCAGAGCATTTCCCCATCTTTCCGGTGTTTACCACCACTGGCACACCTGCGTCTGGGCATCAAGTCAGGTGCCAAAAAGAAGCAAAGGAGCCCTTGGGAGGAGTCTGCTGCAGGTGACTTCTCCGGCAGGAAGGGAAACCCAGCGGCTGTAACAACACATCACCCCCAGAGCCGGGCTGCTTCCCTACGTCGCGTCAGTCTCCAGAGAACACAGTCCTACACAAGAGGGGGCCGCTGGGGAGGGCAGGCCTTCGTACCACAGCTGTATCCTCACCAAGCCCCAGAAGAGAACAGGTAGCTTTTCTAAAACGGAACACGGAACAACCCTTTTCCCCAGACCACTGCCTAGCAATAGCCATGAGATCACAGAACAAACACCGGTCTTCACGTTGGACTCCTCTTCTGGCTCCACCTTTCCGAGTCCTGGACAGCCTACCCTGGGGAATTACTGCACACGCGTCATGACAGACTGGGCTCTGGGGAGGAGACCTGTGCTGCTCAGATTAGTTTCCAGATTTCTGTTTGACCCAGGCTCGCTATGGCTGAACTCTTCCTGTACTTCCCGGGAGACAGGGCTCAGTCGCATGGCAGACGGCAGGACCAGGGTGGAAAGCAGACCTCCCTCCCCATGGAATAAGCCAGCAAATAGGGTATTACGCCTTGTGCCTCACAAGCCTTACGTGTACTCTCAAGGTCTGTGGAAGCAAGCAGCAGCTGAAAGTCTGCAGCCCATGAGATGACCGCGTGTACAAAGGGGAGGCTTATTGATACCGTTACCATCTCCCCATGGCATCTCACAAAGGGAGCCTTTCAACAGCCGCAACCGTGCAGGTACTTTCGACTGATCCGTGGTGACTGATGCAGCTATCTTGTAACACTCCGCGCCACTAGCCCCTCCTCGGGAGGGCTTTGGGGGTTTGGGAGGGGTATTTTTCAAGAAGAAAAATCCAGCTATTGTAGTCCAGAAAGCTTCAGGGTCATTGTTAACCTCAGAAATGACATCCCTCTCCCCCAAGCCCCTGCCCAAAGGCAGGCCCTGAAGCCAAGGGAGAAGGACAGGTAAAGCACAGCATTCAGCTATGGGGACTGAAAGTGAATCCTCAGGGAATCCCGAGAAGATGCAGAAAAATCTCATCTCCCGACAAAACACGACAGATTGCCTTTGTGATGGGCCTCTCTTTGGAGGAACTCAGCTTGCTGCCACACATGCGGCTCTGCATTGAGCCACCCCATTGCTCTTAGCTCAAAGCATGACCTTTGCTTCTCGGGGCGTGGGAAGAGAGCTTCCTGGTTCTCTTTGCTAGCTCAAAGACTGTTACTGGCCAAGGCAAAACCCCAATCGCTGATCCCAGAGGAGGCTCAAGGCAGAAGGAGCTCAGTGCGGCAAGACACCTGCTTCACCTGCCCCGAGGCCACAACCAGGGGCAGCCATAAGTAGAGACAGCTAGGCAAAACCAAGCGCTTTTCTTTCACTTTGGTGTATAGCATGCAGAGCATGGAGAGCATTAACAGATTGCTGCTGTGAAAGACAGCTTCTGCTTTGCTGCTGGGAGACCATCTATTGCGCCCACAGTATGAGCAGGTATGTTAGTCAACTTTCTGCTGTTACTCTGACCGGCACAAAACTCTGCAGGAAGATGCACAAATCAGTTTGGGTTACTGCTGAAAAGAAAATGCAACGTTGCACTTCTGCTGCTAATGCTATCACCAGATGCTGGGGGATGCCTTCCCCCTGTGACCTTTACATGGAACACTACATCATTGTCCTTGAATTTTCTCAGGCCCACGAAAGCTACAGATGTCGTGTCAGGACAACTCCCTGTGTAGCACCGAACAAGATAATGGAAAGAGCTCCTGGAAAACTCCTTCTCTCTGTAACACCAGCACTCCCTCAGGGGAATGCTTCCTCTAGAGCACCTGGAGTTCTTGGGGGACTGGTTTCTGTGCACAGGCATTTCCCGGGGGAAATTCTGTGCAACTTGAATGCTCTGTGAGGGGAGGCAAATGGAGAACTAAGGGAACCAGGGGAACAGATGGGTCCTCAGAGAATCCAAGGATAAACAGAAAGGTCCTGACAAGACCCAGGCAAAGCTAGAGCTTTCTGAAGAGCACCACAGGGGAAACAAAGGCTTTGCAAGGGCACCAGCTGACACCCGGTGGGACTGGAGAACAGTGAAGGCCTCAGGAAGAGTGCTGGGAGCACTAGAAGGGTCCACTCTTGTGACTCCAGCAAAGACTGGCCCAGCTGATGCCCTGCAACACGAGACGAACTCAGCTTATCGGCTTTGCCAGGAGAGGATGGGGAAGAGTTCTTTGGGCAAGGAGTGGCACCATAAAAGCTGCATGTTCCCACAATGCAATGCAATGAAGAGAGTGGCAGGTCCTCACTGGCCTCAGACACAGGCAAGCGAGGAGAAAGAGGCCTGGGAGCCAGGGCCTTAAGGCCCTCGTAGAGGAGGTGTCCCAAAAATCAGCATCCTTCCTGCTCCCCGAGCTGAGGAGGGCAACCACCTTGTCACCAGTCAGGCCTTGCCTTACCTTATGGTCATTATCCCATCCTGGGGTACAGAAATGAGAGAACACAAAAACCATCTGGCAGGGCTATCTACATACGCCTTAGAGCAAACTGCTTACAAGCCAGCTATGGCACAAGCTTTCCTCTGCAGTGGTAAACGGGGAACTCGAAGACCCGAAAGCCTACTCCAACTCTGGAGTCTAATGTAAAGGCAAGAGCTGTCAAAGAAAAGGAGAACACCGTGTTTACGCTACTGGGGCTCAGTCAGGCTCAAACAGGCTACGGAGAAGTCACACAAGCACTTCATTTGGCACGTGTAAGGATGCAGTGCCTGCAGCAGAGGGACAATAGGTGATGTGGGGATGTCCTGCCGCTCGCTCGCTCCCTTGCTCGCTGGCTCGCTCGCTCACACACGGGGAGCTTCTGGGAATGAGCCAGGCTTTCCGGCACTCTCGGGGGCCCCAGTGGGCAGAGCACTGTGGGATGGGAAGTGCTGCTCTTGCTCTGCTCAGAGAGAGCTGTCTTGCGCAGAAGGGTGCCACCTCTTTCACAGTCTCCGGAGCCGGTAGCACAGTGCTGGAAGGGTGAACCCTGATGGTGCCTTCTCCCCTGGAGCTCTCAGGATCAGGATGCTCTGAACTGCCAGGGAGCGGATGGAGGGGCTGGTGTCCCTCGCCATGCGTTGAAGGGCTGACATAGAAAGGAAGAGAGAAGAGATGAACCTCCTGTGTCTGCGGAGACCCCAGGCATGCCCTCTGGCCAGGGTCAAGCCCAACCAGCCCTTCCCCTTGCCAGCAGGCAGAAGGGAGGACTAATGGGTCAGCTGGAGAAAGAGGCAGTTCAGAAACGCCCCAAATGCCCCGGAAATACTCGCCCTCTCCCAGTGCAGGGCAGCAGATCGGAGCTCACTACCCAGCCTCTGCCCTCCTCCGTGCCACAGCGAACACCATGCTGCCGCCACTCACCCTTGCAGATGTCCTGCAGCTTCTCCTCGCCCTGCTCTCTCAGGTGCCTTCCAAGGAGCCCTAGGTGCACACAGCCCGTCGCAACCCCCGCTCTGGGCACGCAGCCCCCGGGCACCCGGGCCCTGCATGAGGCAGGTGGGGCTCCGGCAGCCCCGGGGCCGGTTCTTGCTGCCAGCGCAGCAGCCGGGGCTGGGGCCAAGAGAGGGACCCCAGCAGGGGCTGTGGCTTACCCAGGAACCTCACGGCCACCTCCCGCAAGGCCTCCTGTGGGCTCTCCAAGTAGGGCAGGCTCTGCCGCAGGTATTCATCTGCTCTGCTCCTGTTCCTCACCAGCTGCACAGAGCACAAGGGCCAGGGCTTGGTACCAGGAGCTGTGTGGCACCGAGGTTTGGAGGGAGCAGAGGGCAGAGCGCTTCCCAGGCAGGCTGGGGTGCCACCCTGCTAGCAAGGCCCAGCTGAGCCAGGGGCTCTTTCCTCATCCTGAGAGCAGTGAGGGGACAGGGCGCTGGAGAAGAGAGCGCCGGGGCAGTGTGCTGGAAGAAGAGGAGCGCACGTGCAGCTCCAGAGCCCACAGCAATGGGTTGAGGGGGAGAGGGGGGCGGGCCTTCTGCGGGCCAGGTCTTGGGGGCTTTGGGGCTGTCCTTACCAGGCACTCGCCAATCCGCCACATCTGTCCTGTGTTGAGCAGGTGCCTGAGCTGCTTCCACTTCAGGAGCTTAGCAGTGCTGAGGAGAGCTTCCTGAGAGGCCTGCAGAGCAGCAGAGACTGGGAGATGCCTCTGCAGCCCAGGCAGGAGAGCCTGCATCACCCGCACCTTGGCGAGGCTCCGAGCCTTTCCCAGCCTGTTATGGGAAGCTGCATCTGGGGAGCGGGTTGGGCTTTGATGCCCTGGGCAGAGACGTGGGGCAACCACCATCTCAGGGCGGCAGAACAGAGCTCGCCAAGGCCCTGGCCTAGGATGCCTGCAAGGACAGCTGGGAAGCCCCTAGGGACGCCAATGCTGGGGCCTTGCTGGGCAAACCTGGCCAACAGAATAACCAGTCCTGGCCCCACACAACCAACCCATGTGGCCACAAACCTGCGCCACGCTTGGCAGCTCTGCATGCGCATGGAAGAGCAGTGGGAGCAGGCTGCTGTGCACGTGCTTCCTCATCTGCTCTTTCTGGGTGCCCGCCACAATCATCATGACGTGCCTGAAGAGCTGGACAGAGAGCTCTCGCACGCGGGCAGCCTCCTGCGGGGAAGGAAGACGGGAGGACCTCAGCAACTGCCGCTCCAAGCCCATGGTGAGCAAGCGGGTCAGCGTGGCTGCTGCGCACATGACTGCTTCTGCCTCTGCCTCTGCCTCGAGGAGCTGTGAGCCAGCTCTGCCACCAGCACAAAATGGCCCCAGCCCCAAGACGTTTCTCTAACATGTTGGCAGCCAGGGGGAGCAAAGCCGTGGAGGTGTCTGCACCTGGAAGGGCTGCTCTGGCCCTGGCCGCACTCCCACCGGTCGCCTCCTGGCTGACTCGCAGAGGAGCTCCCCTGGCAGATGTGTGGAGGAGGAGATGGGGGCTGGCTCACGGCATCAGCTCCTGGGTGCATCCCGCCTGTTCCAGGTCCCCAAAATGGGCTGCCCCGGTGGGAGGCCCCCATCCCTGGGCCATGTGCCTGTGCCCCACATCCTTATGCCAACAGAGCTCCTGCCTTTCCCACCAGCCTTACATCATCAAAGAGTGGCCGGAGCTCCTCAGCAAGCTGCAGGCCAAAGGTGCTGGCCCTCTTCCTGTCCAAGGGCTGGAGCACACGGCTGAGGATGGTGAGGGCCTTGGCGCGGAAGTTGCTGTCAGCATCCCGCAGTTGCTCCAGGAGTGTGGGCAGCAGGCCTTGCAGACTTCTTGCCTACATGAAACACAGAAGGCCCCTTTTGTGAAGCAAGGGATGACTGCTTTGGCACAAATGCTCTGGCTGTAACACTCTGCAGCTAGGGAGTGGCGGGGGAGGTGGCAGCAGCTCCCCGCGCTCTCGATTCCTGCCACTGCTTTTCCCTTCACTGCCTTACCCTCCACCTGCAGCCCCAGGCCGCTGGCCTGACTTTGCCCAGCTGCCCCCCTGCTTACTGTTTGCCATCTCTCAGACAGCGTGACGAGGCCTGTGATCGCCATCTCGCGCATGGCCAAGCTCTGGTTCCGCAGATGTAATTGCAGGAAGCCCAGGACATTCTCGTCAATCTCCTGCTTGAAGTCCGTGCAGTTCAGCAGCTGAAACACACCGAGCTGCAGAGTGAGTGACCGGCAGAGCCAGCAGCACTCCCTGCGTCCTCTGAACCATCTGCGGCCTCTCAGCCTTGGGCCTTGGCAAAGCGGTTGAATGTAGAGAGCTGGCCCAAAGGCTGCATGACCTGCAAGTGGTTATGAGCATTACGCCAGCAGAAATGGCCTCTTGGCGGGCATGAGCCCAGGCTGGCGTGACTGAGGGGAGTCCAGCTCCCGCAGGAGAGGAGCCTAGCTCCACCGACCGGCAGCCTGCCTCTTGGCCCATGGCGCAGGGAGCCCAGTGTTTCCAGGCACTGCCCAGAGGCACCGCTTGCCACCAGGCCTACCTCAATGAAGACAGCCATGGCGGCGACCTCCCGGTGTTTGTCTCTGCAGCTGAGTACGGCAGCCACGTGGTCAAACATCCGGGCACACTCATCAGCCGCGTTCATCCACAGCTCCCTGGCCGGGCAGAGGAGAAGGTGCTGTGGGCACGGAGCTGGGCAGGCAAACCTCTTTGGGCCTGCGCCGCCGGCTCGAGCCATCCTCCCGCAGGCCAGGCCCCGTGGGGCAAGGCTGCGTCTGTGCTCAGCACCAGCAGCCGGTGGCACTGGCTCAAGCAGCGGCGGCCTTTCCCCACCACACCTGGCAATGAGAAACCTGGCGTCTCACCCAGCCGGGCTTATTTTGGGCAGAGACCAGCAAAGAAGCACCCTTGCTACACCAAAGGTGTGGCCTTCCGGCACTCTGTCTCCAGGGCAGAAATGCTGGGGCAGACGAGGATGAAGGCAGCTCTCACCTAGTCAGCAAAGTGACTCCTGTGTGGTAGGTCTCCCTGCTCAGAAGCATGTCCCAGCCCCCCTGCCTCTCCATGGAGTCAGCCAGATGGGCGTAGTCAGCGCGGCAGAGCAGAGCTTGCATGGCCTGCACTGCGCTCCTGCATGTAGAGCAAAAGTGGGTCGCACAGGGAGGCCGAGCCCGGGCTCTGCGCCCATGGGAGAGACCGGGGGAGAGGGATGGGGCACCTGGTGGGGCTCACTGGAGGACACTCGTCCTCCTGGCCGCACATCTGGCTGTAGCCTTGGAGGTCCTGCAGCGTGTACTCCATGCTGAAGAAGATCTGGAAGAGCACCGCTAGGCAGAGCTGGGGGAAGATTAACTGCACAGGCACTTTGCTGGAGGGCAGCAGGAGAATCTCGTTCAGGGCCCTGATTGCCTGCAGAAAACACCCAGAGAAGGGTCTCGCTGCAGAGAGGTCACCTAAGCCAAGGCAAGGCAAGCCAAGGCAAGGCAAGCCGTGCCAAGGCAAGCCAAGGCTCCTGTTTGTAACGCCAGCAAACGAGCCTTCCTGGGCTGGAGGCAAGGTCCCCCTGTGCAGCCCTGGGCAGGGCTGAGTGAGGCCTCGCCTGGAAACTCACAGTCAGCGGAAGGATGTAGCTGTCCTTTGGCATGAAGCTGTCCCGCCTGAGCAGTGGCTGGTCCCACAGGCAAGAGAGCAGCACCTTCAGCACCTCCTCTGCAGGGCAGTGCTTGGAGACCAGCGTCCTCCACATGGCCCCGGCAACACTGCAGACCCAGAGCACCCTGTCAGGGGGCCTGCCTCGGCCTGCAATAGCCCCAGAGCTCCGGCGCTGTCCTGCAGGCTGGCAGGCCCCATACCTGTCACACAGCAGGGAGGTGTTCAGCAGGCCCTCGACCACCTGATCAGGGTCCAAGCAGGCCATCCGGAAAAGGGTCCTCTTCAAGATGGCCTGGAGCGACACCTCACTGATGCCCATCAGCTTCTTGTGGATGCTGCTCACCACCTGTGGCACCTGGAGGGGGCACGGGTGAGAGCGGGGCCGCCATGGGAGGGTAGCAGTTGCCCCAGGGGCCGCTGAGACCTGCTTCCTTCCCATTGCTCTTGGCTGGCCTCAAAGGCTGTTGGGTGCCTGAGAGCCCTGGCCTGCGCTCAGGGGCCTCAGAGCCCAGGGGCTGCGAGCACGGGGCAGTGCGGCTGCAAGCTGCTTACCCTGTCCAGCTCAGAGTCGGGGTCTCTCAAGACCGCCTCCATCATGTGGGCAACCACCTGAGTGTCTGAGACCCTTGGGTCTGTCATGCCCTCGATGGTTGTCAGGAGGAAGTGCGTCCTCTCGGAGGGGAAGAGAAAGCGCCCGAATACCTGTGGGAGGAGACTCGTGGCACCGAGCGTGCGCCCTGAGCAGCTGAGAGCAGAGCTTGGGAGAGAGAGTGCCGGAGCGGTGCTGGCACAGTGCCTGCAGGAGAGCTGGGCGCAGGTGCTGTGCTAGGACGGGCTGACTGCAGCCTGGGGGTAGTGGGCAGCGAGCTGCCGGGGTGCAGGTGCACAGCTGGGGTCAGGGTCACGGTGTGCTGGCGCTACAGGGAAGCAGAGCTCGCAGGTAGCCAGGACAGCTGGAGCTGCTGCTCTGCCACTGGGACAAAGCCTTTGGCTACGCCAGGCTCAGGGAGAGTGAGACATCCCTGCGCCCGAGGCCTGGGAGGCTGCCATGCCAGCCCCACTGATTATGGATCCCTTTGTTCCTCGAGGCTTCCTGCCAGCCCTGTGGCCAAGAATGCCAGCGAGGGAGGGGCTTCTCACCGTGCTCTCCTCAGTGGCGTTGCCGGGCCAGAAGGTGTTTGGGCGTCCCCCCTGCCACTTCATCTCTGGAGGCGCGGGACTGTCATCTGCCATCGCGCTCCCTGTGCAGCAGGGGAAACAGAGCAGTCAGGAGGAACGATGGCGAGTTGGAGATGGCAGACGTCCGAGAGAAGCTCTGTGGCTTGCAGAGAGGAGCTGTCGCTAGCGTGTGGGGAGCAGAGCGTCTCCTAGGCATTTCCAGGTGGCAAAGGGGAAACTGCCTAGTAGGATGCAGAAAGGCAGAAGAGTTTGGTCTGGCTTTCTGCTCGGAAGCACGACAGCAGCCCTGGGAGGCTGCTGCCACAGGCTCTGCAGTCTGCTGGTTATCAGGAGAGTTCCTGAAGCACTGCTTCAAGGGCCGTAACAGCCCTGGGTCACGTCAGTGAGGCGCCTGCCGATTTTGTTTCTCGCATGGCCGAGGCAGCGTGGCACCTTGCCTGGCCTTGCCTGGGCTGTGGTGTGTGGAAGGCGCCAGCCCGCCCCAGCTTCTCTTACTCTCTCGCAGCAGAATGACCCGGTAGAAATCGTGAAGCGCCTCTGCCGCCCCATGGCTGATCGCCTGGTCCTCCTCGGCGCAGCACAGCGTGAGGCGCCCCATCAGCTGCCCCAGGAAATCCAAAGGCCTCTTTTGGAAGAGCAAAGCGCTGGCACTGCTTCCTCCACAGCTGGGCGAGTCCTGGGGGAGGCAGGAAGGACTGGTAGCAAGGCTAAGCTGCGGCAGCGGGGACCAAAGCCCTGGGCCCCACACAAGAGCGGGCCCAGGCCTGAGTGCTGCATGAGCCAAAGCTTTGGAAGCATCTGCCCAGCCCTGCTCCCAACAGTGACGAGTGGGGTGCAGAGCTGTGTGTCCCAGCCTGCCCGCCCCTGCCCGCTGCCAGTTCTGTTGCCCGGCCAAGGGCAACCTCCTCTCCCTCTGGGCAGCCCCGGAGCCAGCATGTGGCAGCCCTGACAAGGCGAGGAGCATGCTGCCTCCCTGCCTTGCCTTGCAAGGCTTTTGACTGCCATGCCTGTGAGCCCGTGCCACTGGGGTGCCAAAACAAGGAGTCAGAGCTCGGGTCTCCCCGCAGCCCGCGGCTCCTCCCCACGCACGCTCATGCTTCCACACGGCTGACGGAGCGCTTCCTTCTGCTCCCGCTGGCCTCCCCGTCCCCAAGAGCACATCAAGCCAGGTGCCCTCTCCTCCTGCCTGAGCCTGCCTCAGAGTAGGGTTGCCCACGGCCTGCAGCCACCCGGTTACCTCCAGCAGAGAAGAGCTGCCCAGGAGCCGGCTCAGCCACGCGATCCTCCCCACGGCCCTCTGGCGCTCAGCTGCTTTCTGGGATGCTGTGAAGGGCAGCAGCACCTGAGGAGACCAAAGCTGCTGGTCGGCGCTGGGACCTGACGGCCGCTCCGGGAGCAACAGCTCTGCTAAGCCCCCGGCAGGGCTGACGCCTCTGCTGCCTTCCATGCGCGCTTCCAGAAAGGGCCTTGCGTCCCCTCCTCACGCCAAACTCCTTCCACTGCTTTGGTGCAAGGGAAGGCTTTCTGGGGCGAGGGGCCGAGGGGCGGAGGGCAAGGCTGCCCCCCGCCGTGATGCTGGCGGGGGAAAGGACTCTGGCTGCCACCAGGAGAGACGGCCGGCTCAGCCAAGAGCATGGCGGGGCCCCTGCCTGCCTCCCCGCACAGAGGTGGGCCCCACCCCACAGCATGCTCTCTGTGCCTGGTCCCAGGCAGGGCTGGCCCCTTGACTCGAGAGGATGGCTTCCCTTTGCAGGGAGCAAGAAGCCCTGCCACTGCCCCCCTAACTCTTTGCAAACAGCCCGACACACTGCACCGTCCAATGGGGCTCGGATGGGGTGGTCAGGGCTGTGCCGTGGGCAGGCCCCGGCTATGCCGGCAGCTGGCGCAGGTACCTCATTGCGGCAATGGCCAGCATGGCTTGCTGCCGTACCACGGAGTCCAGGCGGTCAGGGGACTCTTCTTCCAGCAGCACCTGGGGAGCACAGGCAGCATGGGGCACGGGAGCTGCCAGCCCCCAGCGAGCAGTTGGCAGCCCCCAGCAGGCACCCCCATCCCACAGCTGGCACCCTGGCTCGGCAGCCCCCGCCGAGGAGGGCTGTGCCCACGGGGGCCTGCCCACCCCTCCCTGTGTCTGGGTGCCCCAGTCCCTCGCTCACCTGGCTGGCTTTGCCCCCTCCCACAGCCCCTCCGGCTGCCCCCTCACCTCCATCTTCTCCGCCAGCTCACAGAAATCAGCCAGGTAGCTGCCCATCACCTTGGCTCTGCAGAGGGTGCGGATGGAGGCCAGAAACCTCAGCTTCTGCGCCTCGTCCTGACAGCCGGGGACGCGAGAGACAAACAGGGCAGGTGAGAGGGCAGAGGCACCGCCGGCAGCACCGCAGCCTCGAGGGGCACGCAGTGACGGCGCAGGCCACCCAGAGGCAGCAGCTGGGCACAGCCAGCAGCCCTCCCAGAGTCTTGCAGCAGGCAGCGGACGTGGAGGCAGCCAGCTGGGAGCTGCAGGCACTGCCGGGCTCACAAGGTCTCTAGTCATCTGTTTGGGGCCTGTGGGAAAGGCCTGCAGATACTTCAGGGCTTCCTGCTCCTCTCGCTCCAACTCCAGGCAGGAGACAGAAGAATCTGAATCTGGGGAAGAAAGTGAGCAGGCAGAGCTGTAGGTGCTGGCAGGAGGCAGGAGCTGTGGCCTCTCCTCAGCACCAGGCCTGCTCCCGTGGGCACAGCGAGCCCTGGCTCGGGGCACTGATGCCCCGTCTCGCCCAGCCACCCCCGGCAGAGGGGCAGCGAAGGTCCCCGCTGCACTGCCTCTCCTGGCCTGTGCCGCGGTGCAGGAGCTGGGTCCCCTCTGCTGCTCTCGCTGCCTGGGGCTCGCCAGCTCCCAAGCCCGCTGCAGGCCCAGGCATCTGGGCACCGCCACCTCGGGACCTCCGACAGCAGCCTGCGGGGGCGATGGGAACTGGGGCGGAGCAGGGCCGGCTCCCGGCTCCCGGCTCCTGGCTGCCAGCCCCACGGAGTCGCTCACTCACCTTCCTGGAAGGTCTGCGGCTCGCACAGCTCATGGGTCTCGGCTTGGCAGCTGCTGTCGCTGAAGGCATCATCGTCATCGTCCCCGGCCAAGAAGGGAGTGCTGGGATACCCGTCCTCCTCCAGCACCAGCGTGGGCTTGCTGAGGTCTCTGTCGTCCAGGCACAGGAGGAGGTTGCTGGTGGCTCCCGAATGCTCCCAAGCCGCAATGAGCTCCCTGAACTTGTCCACTCCCATGGACACAGCGAGTCCCGGCCCCAGGGTAGGCTGTCCAGGACTCGGAAAGGTGGAGCCAGAAGAGGAGTCCAACGTGAAGACCGGTGTTTGTTCTGTGATCGCATGGCTATTGCTAGGCAGTGGTCTGGGGAAAAGGGTTGTTCCGTGTTCCGTTTTAGAAAAGCTACCTGTTCTCTTCTGGGGCTTGGTGAGGATACAGCTGTGGTACGAAGGCCTGCCCTCCCCAGCGGCCCCCTCTTGTGTAGGACTGTGTTCTCTGGAGACTGACGCGACGTAGGGAAGCAGCCCGGCTCTGGGGGTGATGTGTTGTTACAGCCGCTGGGTTTCCCTTCCTGCCAGAGAAGTCACCTGCAGCAGACTCCTCCCAAGGGCTCCTTTGCTTCTTTTTGGCACCTGACTTGATGCCCAGACGCAGTGTGCCAGTGGTGGTAAACACCAGAAAGATGGGGAAATGCTCTGCTCTCAGCAGGTTGCTGACTGCCCCTGCAGCTGTTGCTCTGACAGTTTCACAGAAGGGATCTTCAGCCCTCCCTTTGCCCCTCTCTCCGTTTGCTGTCGGCCCTGTAGCCAGCCTCCAGCCTCTGGAGGTGGGCTCCTCTCTGCTGCTCTTGGGAGCAGCTTTGGGGTCAGCTAGAGCAGCAGCCATGCAATCTTGTAGGGACACAGAGCTTTTACAGCTCCACGGCCATCATTAGTGATCCCCGGGAAGTGGTGCAGCAGTGCCAGGGCATTGTTCTGGCTTTGAGAAGCGTGGAGATGCTCATCAGTGAGTTCTGTGCCTTGCAATCCTTTCAAAGTTACTGAAAGCAAAGAATTTAAAGTCACATTTCATCATACTGTGAGTTGAATTTTGCTGACAGAGAATATACAGAGGTAAGCCTTACATCTACAGATACTGGGCCCATAAAAGCAAACACCTGGTCTTTCAAGCAACAAATTACAATTGACTTCCAACACGTAAGCCTCTCCTGCTTAGAAGCTAATCAAGTGTACATAAAACGCTCCAAAAAGCCCCTCCCAAAATAGCCAAACCCACCTTTTGAAACCAGGACACTTCTGGAGTAGAGTCTCCTTTTAGCACACGGGACACTAAGCCTTTAACTATGAGAAGGCATCGCATACAGTTTGATTCTACATATATTCCAAGCTTTTATCCATCCTTAAGAAATTACTTTTTACTACTACTACGAAAGCTCAGTACTGACAGAAGTTTTCCAAGCACACAAATATACTGATTCCTCAAGTTAATAGTCTCCTGCAAAAAAAGCTGAGCTTGCATGTATAGTGGTAATACAATCTCCGTTACCTTGGACGTCACACCAGTAGAACCATGAAAAAGGCAATATTTAACCAGCACATATAGAACTATTCATACTGGGACTTGACAGATATTGTACAGAAGATTGTGTATAATTCTGGTCTCTTTTGAGGAAGAAAAAAAAAAAAGGAATTGATATTCAAGCAAAAAGCAACAAAGGCAGGCTGTGAAGATGCTCCAAAAATGAAGTGCCTGTCATTCAAAAGGACACGGGGACAATGTAATGTAAGGGAGTAAAATGAAGACATATGTAACAATCACGTTTCCTCTAACAGAAGGTGCTCTAGGGACAGAGAACCAGTTGAGCTCACAGGAAAGGCTGGCACCAGAACAAACATACATCAAGTTGCCACCAATAAATGTCATCTGGATTTGAGAAGGGTTCAAAGCCCTGACAAGAAAATTCTGGAAGGAGCTCTCAGTCAAGGGAATCTTTCACAGGGGAGCTCAAGGCCATTTACAAAAACCATTCCAGGATACATTTGCCTGTAACAGGTGACTAAACTCCTGCACACAGGAGATTCTTTGGGAGGTGAGGAGATATCAAGGGAAAACAGGCAAACGGGAATCCCAACCTGAGGTTCAGTGAGAAGCACAGGAAACGATACACTGCCTTTCTAGCCTGGAGGCTAACCACACCTCCCAAGCACACATCAGTCCTCAGCGCATGATGAACAGTAAGAGCCAGGAACTGAGGAGGAAAACCATGACAGATGGACAGCTGGTTGTGCCCATGCCATGGAAGGCATCAGGCCATCTTCTAGCACATTTCAACCCCAGGCATCACTTTGAGAAGTTTTAGAGTAGAAAAGCAAGTCCTGAAACAGCTGTTTGGAAACAGAGTGTCCATTCCAAAAAAATCACAAAAAGGGAATGCAGAGAATGCAGCATAAGGTGTACATGCCAACTTGCCCCTCTGACTTCATTCACCCTTTCTGAGGAAGAAGGTATGTCCTCTCTGCCCAGAGGATTCCTCTACTATGGCCATGCCTATCCATCTGTAAGGAGAAAACTCTGAAGAAAAGAAGGAAATATAAACTCGTGTCTCTTAAGCACGCATGCTCTGCTAAGAAGGAAATTCTGCCTTAGCTATCCATTTTTAGTCTAGATCTCTTCTGGCTTGACAGTGGGGCAACAGTCAGCAGGAAAGCCTTGATCCACTCCTCAGCTGAGAGGCAGCCTTCAGGAGAAAAGCAGAAAGAAACGCTGTCCAAAGATAAAGATCCCAACCCTGCTTTTCTTGTGGACAACTTAATCATCGTATTTGTTCCAAAAGGCATTGCAGCAGCATCTGTCACATAACTTAGGGCTTCCTGAAAAAAAGCCACCTTTCCCTTCAAAATAACTGCTTCAGAAGGACAGTCAAGCCTGACCTCCTGTGTCCCAGAATTACATTCTCCATAGAAGAATTTTCCTCTGGTGGCGTTTAGAAGTGTCTGAAAGATTCCCTCCGCAAGGGTGGCATTTCTCCACAGGAAGCCAAAAGGGAACTTCAGACACCAACTTGTAGCAGCAGTAACCTTTCCTTCTCCTAATGTGAAGAAACATGGTTGCAAATTCTCACATACCTTGCTGTACACACCTAGGAATTAGCTCTGGCCACCTCCAAAGAAATGGGTCAGAAGACTCACTACATCAGAGGCTTAGAGCACTTGGGATTGTTCCTGTTGATCTTGCTCGCATTGCTATTTCCACAAGAAGGAGGAGGGCTATCACTTTTACAGTGAGGAAAGCCACAATGTCCTTGAGAACAGAGTCTTGCCCAGTGTACAAAGTGGAGTTTCAGCAAGAGCATGTCAGACTAAAACTCCCTCCGAAAAAGGCAGAAAATAGGTAAGATTCTTCTACTTCTTGACACTTCCTTGGGAACCGGAAGAGCTAGAGGTACTTGGATTACAACAGGACCAAGATCAGGGCAGGACCATGAACACACCAGCACAGTGGCACGAGTGACCAAAGGGAGGCTATAGAGACTGATACTTAAGTGCCAGAAACCTCTTCACGCTGCTTTGGCTTTCCAAGTGTATTTAGTTGCAATCAGGTTTATCACCAGACTGGCCTGCACCAGCTAGTGGGGAGACCCTGTAGCCTGGGTAAATCTTTGCGCATGAGGGTCAGGGCCCTGAGGGCATGGACAGCCCTTAAGGGCCCTGACCACCCACACCCTCTTCCCAGCGGCCCAAGACTTCACTGAAGATCAGCCCTGCACCTTCAGTCCCTGTGGTGTGGGTAGGGGTACTTCTTTGCCTGTTGGGAAAACATGCTCGGCCTCACTGCTACCTGGAGCTGGGGACATGAAGCTGCGGCAGCCTTGCTTCTGTTGGGCTATTGGAGTCGGCATCTCCCGTCTCACATGGGAGCTCCCACCGCTGCTGTCACTGCTGGCCCCTCTGTAGCATTGGCCTTGTTCTAAAGCGCGTCTAGGGGAGGTACCTTCCCAGCTGCTCAACTCCACCTACAAATGCAAAAGAAAGATGGTTTCCTGCCTCTTCCCACCTGCAGCAACCAGCCTTTTCCTTGCATTGGATTTCCCTGCAGGAAAAGGCAAGAGCTGTTCAACCCCATGGGCTATCCCACAGGCATTTCTATGGCCACTGCAGCATGCATAGCTCTCTCTGGATCACCTCCCCTTTCAGCTAGGAAGCTCATAATTAAAAGTCAGACCCTGGACTGTGGAATCGAGGGTCTCTGGGTGCTGTAGGGGCCCTCCCCCAGGCACCCTCCCCCAAGGTAAGCACTGCCCCAGGGCCAACACTCCACAGCCCAGGGACTGGCTGAGGCCCACAGGGGACAAACGACATTCCCCAGACCTGCCTGCCAGCAGTGCGCTGGAGCTGGGAGAGAACCCAGGTCTTCGGGCTCCCAGTCAGCCCCTCCCTTCCTCTACCCCACACACCCCTGCCCTTCCCCTTCCCACCCAAACCTCAAGGAGGAGGGCAGGCTTTGTGCACCAGCCCCCACAGCACCCCCCCACACAGCCCTGCTGCCCCAGGGCTGTGGGCACAGCAGGCGCAGCTCTGGGCTGGGCACTGTGCTCTCTGGGCAATGGGGGAGTGCATGCGCTGCTCTCTTTGGGCACGTGTGTGCAGCAGGGCTGTGTGCAGCAAAGATGGTGCAGATAGGTCTCTTCTCCCCATTCTCACTCACAGCTATTAAGGGGCATCCTTAGCCACAGCATCCTGCCTACTTCTGCAACACACCCATTTAACACTAAATTCTCTTGCTCCAAACCAACTGCAGCAGGTGTCTTGGCGGCTAAGCCACTTGCACCGCTCAACCACAGCCACGTGTCAGCAGACAAACAACTCAAAAGGTGCAAAGCAACAAGACAAGGGAAGAGAAGAAAGAGGAAAAAAGAAGAATTAGGAATTTTAAAGGTGTCCACACATGAAATTATTCTCAGGCTGTCTCATCTACTGGCATTACTCAGTGCAATGTGCCATGGATGTTAGAGGCATTATGATGGTCAGACCTAGACACCCAGCAGAGCAAAATACAAGTTATCCTTGGACTTACCCTGAGATCTGCACTGTGGCAAGCTTCTGTCCCTTCTGCAGCACCTTTCCTGAGGCAGGCTGAGAGGATGCAAAAAGAAAGAGTGCCCATGGCCTCTACCACAACGAGCTGGATTTTCAGGAACAAGGTGCTCTGAAAGACAAGAAATCAACTGGCCCGCTCCATCTGGGAAAAAACATTTTCACACCCAATGGACAAGTTGTGTCAATCTCCTGGCAAACATCAACAAGCTGTACAGTCCATTACAGCATGCCTTTACCTGAAATGCCGGGCCTACTCTTCAGTTTGCCTGCACTGACAGCAGATCTGCCCCTCTCCAGCAACTCGCTCCAGAGCACGAGAAAGTGCCCAGTGTGCTCTGGAGAGCACCAGCAAGAGAAGGACCAGAGTAACATTTTGCCCCTCGTCTCCTGGGGCATGTTGTAATGGCACTGTCATTTCCGAGGTCTGACAAGCCTTCCTTGACATAACTTGAGGGAAAAGCCCCCGGAAAGGTTACACAGTACCTGCTGACATTCTGCTACCATGAAGATCCGGCTCTTGCCAAGAAGCACATCCGTACTTCAGAGATGTCGACACGCCAGGCTCCCAAACATCCCCGTGCGACTCCGCAGTGACCGACCAAGCATGTTGCAGGTTGCCTACACGCAGCAGAGAGAGCACAGGCGGCTTCACCGACTAGCATCAGCCTCAGCCCCCAGCAGCAAAACACAAAGCATCCGTCCCTTACAGAGAGCAGCAAACCTAGGGAAGCCTCACCCCCTGTCACTGGATTGCAGAATCACAGAATGGTTGACGTTGGAAGGAACCTCTGCAGACCACCTAGTCCAACCCCCCTGCTCAAGCAGGGGCACCGAGAGCACGTTGCCCAGGACCACGTCCAGACGGCTTTTGAATATCTCCAAGGAAGGAGACTCCACAAACCTCTCTGCACAACCTGTTCCAGTGCTCTCTTACCCTCACACTAAAGGAACTTTCCCTCGTGCTCAGTCGGAACTCCCTATGTTTCACTTTGTGCCCGTTGCCAGCTTCTGCTGGCAAGAAGGTTCAGAAATCCAGACAGACAGCACAGCTCTGACCTGCAGAGGCCTCGGGAGCTCCCAGCCCTCCTCCTACACACCACACAAAAACAGAGCTATAAAACCCCAGCCCCTGCCCCACACACTTCACACTTCACAGCTACACCACTTCCCCACTCCTTGCACTGGGCCAAGACATCTGCAGCTGTTGAGGAGCTTCACTCACCTCGGCGAGTCTCTGCTCTCCTTCACCTCGCTTGTCTCTGGACACACAAGCTGCCCACTTGCACAGAAAAAAACCCACAGTCACTTCCCTTCTGCTGTTGTGGAATTTCCTAAGGAGTGGAAAACAGAGGGAGAATTTTCCTCTCTCTTGGTTTCCTGGCCCTCTTGCCCTCTCAGCTGGTACATTAAGAACAGGACGAGATGCCTTTGGGCTTTCTCTAATGGCTTAGCCTCATTAGTATGGGCTCAGGCCTCATGAGGACCGGTGTTCCAGGCATTCCTTTCCCAAGCCAAGTAGTGCTCACGTGCATGTGACTCCCGGCTGGGAAGAAACCCCTCTGAAGAAGACAGCCCCAGATGCTCTTGTGCCTTCCTTTCTTCTGGCAGCAAGTGGCTGCTTAAAACAAAGCAAAAAAACAAACAACCCCCCCCCCCACACACACACACACTCACTTATCTCCCTATCTCAGGCCAACAGAAAGAAGCAAAGGACACTGCCTGGCTGGGCAATAAAGTGTCACAGGATATTCACTGCAGGGCACGTAAAGCATCTGGGGCAGAAAAGCCCCAAATCTTACCTTTACATGCACAGTGACAGCCTGTCACCTCATGGTTATTGGTCAAGAAGACCCAACCACTCAAACAGACATGGCCATGAAAGCACATGCTCCTGTCAGGTTAGCTAGAGATTTGTGCTATGCCAGCTAATACACACAGAAATGTTTGCTAACACTGAAGAGCTGCACTAATTTGGAAGCTCCTGAAGTGGGGACAAGGGCAGCCAGCAGGAGTTACAAAGCTCCTGGAAGAACGCAATGCCTCCCATGGAGAGCACGCTTCCTCTTACAGTCAGGCTGCAACTAGGAAGCACTTCCTTCACATTCTTCCCTCTCTTCAAAAGCCTAGCTTTACCAATTGCTCTCTAAAGTCCACACATTTGTGCCAGAGGCTACCATTTATTTGACAGCAAAGCTTTGGCTCTGAGTAGACTGGGAAGGTGGCAGAACCCAGGCATCCAAGACCCCACACAGAGGGCACAAAGCACGACGAGATCAAGAACTCATGTCCCAGTACCTCCGACTTGCAGCAAGGCAATCCCAGAGATTGCTGGTCTGCATCGAGCAGAAAAGCAACAACATCTAATCCTGTGTTAAACAGAGAGAACCTGAGAAATCCTCTTGGGGGATCAAAGCAGAAAAGCATTGGCTGAGCAGTTACTTACAGCAAAGCTTCATAAAGCTTGCCGCCTTTTGCTCCCCTTGCATCAAAGGATTTCCTGGTCTTCTCTCGGACCCGTTCTTAAGACAGAGTTGTTAAATGCGACACAGCACAACCTTGGGCTGCAATCCAAACAAAATCAAATTGGACTATCCTTACTTGCTGGTGCTCCTCACAAGCAAGCGCTCAAGAAAAGCCGGTTTGACTCACCACCAGTGCTCAGCGCATTCTCAAGAGAGTGGGCACTAAGATGCCGTCCTCTTGGGAGACATACACTCCTCCGCTCCATCTTCTTATTGCTCCGTAGCCCCCAGAAATTACTTTGCGATAGATGAAAGTACCCAAAGCATGAACCGCTGGCTAGCCTTCCTTCTTTCTTTACACCACAAATTTCACGTAGCAATTGGTGATCTGTATAATGAAATGCAAGCTCGAGATGAAAAATACAACACTGCTTTACCAAAGGAAAAGTACACCAACACTTGACTAATGCCAGGAAGTAGCACCAGACAAGAAGGACAGGCGCTTTCAGAAATACTGCGCCCTTCAAGGCTGAAAACCACAACCTGAACACAGATACTTCGGAGAGCTGCAGTGGGAGGAGTGTCCCGATCCAATATCGGCGGGGGGGGGGGGGGTTCGTTACGATCCCAAGGACGAGATTAAGACGCTAAAACCAGTCAAATATCGTACAACCTTTTAACTTTATTTTCCACGGAGTGGGGAGAAAAGGTGGGGAAAGGCAAAGGGGAGAAGAGAGAGAAAGAGAGAGAGAGAGAAAAAGGGGGAGAGAGAAAGAGATATCACCACCCGTGGATCCAGCGGCGTCCTGTTGGTCTTCTTCACCCTGGGGGTAAATTTTAGCGAAGCGCGTGCAGTAATTACAACTCGAGCAGGGTCCGACCCTAGGTTCCCGCTGAAAAGTTCGGAGCCAAATCAAGGCAAATTAAATAAATAAATTGTAATGACATGCATACAGTAGTTACAGCTTGAGTTGGGTGCCTCCGAAGAGGGACCCGAGCAAAGAAATCCCTGGGCAATTATACTTTCCAATCTAAGCTCTCCACCCCTCACACAGTAGTTTGGACCAATAGTAATATTTAGGTCTGGGGTCTCCTGCTCCTTATTGGGTCCCTAGGTAGGTTGTTTACTGTTGTGGTTTCTGCTGACAGATGTGTTTTCATTCTTCGGGTCCTGCCCTTATCTCTCAAGGCCCTGACAAATTATTACTTCCCCAGCAGTGATAGTAGGTGTTATTTCCCAAGGTCCAGACAAAGGGAATATGATCTGGACCCCAAGATAGCCCAGACCCCCCCCCCCCCCCAATCAGCATTGTTTCAGCAGCGAGAGGAGGCACTGCTCCCCAGGGTCCCGGCGCCCAAGCAGGCCTCACTTCAAAGCCTTGACATCCTTCCTCCCAGAGTGTGAAGCATGGGAATGCAAACTGCTAGTAACTCCCTTGTCTTTCCCGCCTGCATCAGCGCTGGGGCCCTTTCTCACTGAACTAGGGAGTGCGGCCTAAGGCTTCAGCAAATTTAGCTACTCATGCTAAGCAAGTTTTATAAAAGTTGTGCTAGTCCCAAAGTCTCTGCCCGATCATGCCCTGGTTCGGCGCAGGCTCGGTGTGTCCCAGGTGGTCGCAGGGAGACCATTTTGGTGGTCGCAGCAGCTCAGTCCTGTTCCCGCCGGGAACAGATGGCTGGTTCGGGGTTATGGTTTGCTTGCACCTTACATACCAAGAAATGTTTAAGGCAAAAGTTCACTCATCTGTCTGCCACAAGGGGTCAGCAAAGAATTTGGAAAAGGAAACTCACATACGCCATCCAGGGGTATTCTTCAAGATGTACTGAAGGAGAACACCACTGTGCTGCAGCAAGGTTTACCTCAGCCTTCAGCCAGCCAAGCTCCTTCAGCCTGTGGATGCGCTCACAGGTGACACTGAGGTTGGAAGCACTGCTCCTCATCTCCTCTGGCTTGCCTTCCTCACAGGCAGCAAGGACCCCTCTCACCAGGGCCTGAAAAACACAGTCACAGGGGAAAGGGCTCAGGAACACAAAGTCCGGAGCACACTAACCTGTGTGCAGCAGTCAGCTGAAACAAGGCCTCTTAAAGCCTGTCAAGCTACAGCTTGGAAACAGCACGAGTGTTTCAGAGCACTGCATCACTGGCTTCCACAGTTTGCTGCCCAGGTAGCAACAGCAGCCTGGTTTTGGGTTTTGGGATTTTTTTTTCTTTCAGAGTCCTAACTGGGGAGGGCAGGGTTGTTTCAATCTGTTTTCACAGCAGTGCTCACAGGTGCAAGAGAGGAAGCTGACAGAAAACAGGAGCACTAGCAAACACAAGCAAATGGCTGAGGAACAAACACAAGAACAGCAAGAGCCTCCTCTCCCACATCAGGCTGCAGCCCTCCCAACACTCACCTCCAAGCCAACCACAGCAGGCATTCTCCACACCAAGGCACCCAGCAACACAGGAGCCTGGGAGCTCTTGAAGGTGGTGAGCTTCAAAGGCAACTGTGCTGACAACACAGGGGGGAATGGATGTCACTACGCAGCAGTTGAGGCAATCACAACTCCCTGTCGAGCAGCTGACTCGTTGCAATACGGAAGCTGGCATCCAAGTCTGCTTAAGGAAGGCAAAGAAAACATGGGCCTGTTAGCATGAAAGACTCTCATCTGCAATAGCCCCTCCTTCTTGCTTGAGGCTGGGTTCACAGAATTCAGAAAACACCCTTTTCCCTCAGACCACCAGCATTACGCTGCAGGCTTCAATAAACCCTTCTTTTGCTCGTCCTTTCCAAAACGGATTGGAGCAAGCAAGGACAGACAGCTTGACTAGCAGGCAAGGACAAAAGTCTTGCTCACACACAAAAGGGCAAGAAAGATATTTTGTACACACAACACATCAACCAGCAAATTCCGCCCTTCCCAAACTCCCAAGTGCCTGTGGAGGGATGGCCACTTTCAAACTGGGCACCCATGTGCTACTCAGTCCAAAGCCAAATAGAGGCAAGAGAGCCACAGTGTTGGCTGAGTATACACAAGCACTAAGGAGCTCAGCAAAGCCTCCTACACAGCTCTCTCTTCAGCTGAGATTGAGAAGAAGAATTCTCATTTCCACGCTTAAGCCTGGATTTCTCATCTCAGGCCTTATCACAGCTGAAAATCCAAGAGGCGCACCACATTTCTCACGAGACATGCAAGAGGAGACTAAACACGCATTGCAACCTTGTCCTGGAAGTCAGCTGAGCTGGTGCCCTGTGCGCCTTCAAGCGTTACCCCACAGGTAAGAGGCAAAGAATTAAAACGGCAGAGAGCGGAGTGCTCCGACGGGCACAGGCACAGAAAAAATGTCAGCAGGAGACCTCTGTCAAAGCACCATCTGTTGAAGAAGGCTCCCCCTTCCCCTGGGAAAAAAACCTGGCATGACAGAGCGCTCTTTACTCAACAACATACACGGGAGAGGGCAAACATTTATGGTTGAAAACACTCAGTCGGCTTTCCCTAAACAAAGGAGAAATAAACACACAAGCTTACCCCTGCACTGGCCTCTTTCAGGGCTCTGTCCCGAGAGTCTTCTGCTGGTCACAAGCATTTCCTGCTAGTCTGTAAAGCTCAAGAGAAGCAGAGAAACAGGCTCTATCAAAGTCGTCACGTTCAGTTCTGATGAATCCACCTCCTGCTTAAGAACGGCTTTCTGCAGAGCTGAATTTGCCTGGAGCCTCCGTTGCACACATGAACAAGGGAAGACAGCACATCAGCTTCCAGCACTACTCTTCTGGAGCAGCAAGAGTGGGAGAGAAGGAAGAGCTGGGCTCCTCTCTGACTTTCTTCCCTCCACACTTGCCCAGAGACCTTTTCTTGCTCTCGAGCAGCTTCACTACATGGAAAACGGGGAAGCCACCAGCACCTCCTCTCTAAAGCACTTGGTGACCTCCTTGGGAGGAATGCTGCAAGCTAGCTGTTATCCTGCAAGGGAAAAAGGAACATTTGCAACCACACTTGCGTCCAAGGACGGTTAGATCACTCAAGCTGAAGACCAGCACACGGACTTACAAAGGAAAGCCTTCAAGATGTTCACTTCCTCCTTTTCAGAGGCTAGGCAGGAAAGTGACCATCCCCGTTTGGAAAGCAGTTATCATGAAAGCCACACAGACTCTGCAGACCAAGCAAATACACAGACACTGAAGATGCCCCTACACAGGCCCCCTTCTCCTCCCAAACAAGCAGGAGTTGCATTGTCACCAAAGTCCTGACTGTTCACTCCACTCCTGCTCTGGCTTTGTGCCTAAAACATGCCTCATCTCAAGGCCTCATGCATGCTGGCAGCAGCACCATTAGGCTAAAGCCAGAGCAACGCACACGCCAGCTCCTCCAGGACAAAGAGAACCAGGTCTGCTATCCTTGTAGGTTTTTAAGGAACTCCTTGTTAACACCTGAGAAGACCCACACTCTTGGGAATTAAGGAAATCCTTACCCGGCAACCCAAACAACCACTAGGCTTGGCAGGCACCAGACTTCCGAGCTGGGAGGTGCAAATACACCAGCTCACCCCAACAGCCTTTGAAGCGGAGCCAGCAGCGGCCGGACTGCTGAGGCGCTTGTGCATCCCGGCGCAATTCAGGGGACGCCCACACCGTGACGGGGGAGGGAGGATGAGCACCCTCACTGTCGGTTAGGTAACTCTTTTGCTCATAAGCACGTGAATTAACAAACTATCAAGTTAACCAATCGGTGAACCATCCAATTAAGTAACTACAGAATTAATGATTTAGGCTAGCGTACAGAGGAAGGATTAACCCTTTCTTTGCTTTTTCATTTCTTTACCTAATAAGCTCATAAAAGCAAAGTTTGTTTCACAAGTACGCTGTCCCGTAAATCTGAGAGAGCACAACGTGACACAAAGATCCGCCTTGGCAGCAGGCAGACCTCCAACCGACACTCACGCTTCGCTCACGCTCATTGGGCTTTAAAGGCATTCAAGCCAGGATGGGAAGAAGAGACTCTGTACCTGACCAGATCCTTTCTCTGAGACCACTCTGCACCCCAAGCATCACCACGTTGGAGATCTGCACTGACGGACAAGGGAGTGTTAAGAGAAAAACCACAAGGCATCTTTCCAGGACAATTAGATGTACGGGGCTCTCAGGTTACGGGTGATAATGCAGACAAAGTCCTCACGCTGACGGGCTGAGTAGGAAGCAGCACCTCCCACAAACTGGCCTTCCAAATAGCATGGGAAGTTTGTGAGGACTGAAGCACAGCATCTGCTGGGGGTTTCACTGCGAGACTCCACACTGGACCCAGGGAGTCATTCGGCAGGAACAGACGCTGCTCCTGACTCACAAGCACAGCTTGTCATTTTGGACCACAAAACATGCTCAACCCACATTCCAGGACCTACGCCAAAATGGGTACAAAACTGTTAGCTTTGCAGAATCATGTCACAGACGCGTAACAGAAGTACTTGGGAACTGGCATTTACAGAACAAACAGGATGACAAAAAAAATCATGGGGACAACAGTGGATGTGTGCACATGGCATTCTAACAAACTGCTGGAGAGAGAAGAAAACAGTTTGTCAGCAATCCAGCTACTCCTGACCTCTCTGCAGGGCACAATTCAGGACACTTGAAAAAGTTACATGCCTGCAGCTTTCTGCAGAAGCTCCAGGAAAGAAACCAACTTGACAGAAACAAGGGAGCTGGGCTTGCCCAGAAAAGATGCAGGTCGCTTACTTGCTTTGGAAGCTCTGCCACCAGAAAAACAAACAAACAAAAAACCATACGCACGCCCCAAACAGTCACAAAGGCAGCATTTAAGAGTCCTGTCTAAATTCAGCATGAATTTAAGTACAGGGCACCCAAGGGCGCACAAGGAATTCAGCATCCGCCATTCCTGCAAACAGCCAGACGCTACAACGGTCACCCCGAGGAGAACGGAGCGCAGGCTGCACCTAAGAAAGTCACTGGCACACTAAAGCCTCTCTCGCACACTTTCAACCCACATTTTCCCTTCAACACAAGCCTTACAAAGCCACTGCAGCCAAGAACTTGCCACAAGGGCCTTTCTGCCCTCCTCTTTTTCCTCCTTGCTTTCCAGACAGAGCGTGTTTCATTCGACAGCTTCCGGCAGAAGCAGAAATCAGCATCAACTCACCGGCTCATTCAGGCTTCCTCGACCAAAAGATTTCGGGCTTTAGGCTGAAATGGTCTGTGCTGCCCGTGGGGACAGGCACCCGTCCAGGACACAGCGCCTGGAGCCCAGCTCACTCCACGGACTTGGGGCCTCTCCTGCCACCAGCAGAAAGAGCGCATCCTCTCCTCTTCCCTCCGCACACACACCACCTCCCCTCGGGCCAGCCCCCACGGTACCTCCGCAGGGCCCTGGCCACACGGGCGCTCGCAGAGAGCAAAGGAGGGAGGAAAAGCCACACAATTTCCCTGACAAGCCGTTCGGAGAAGACCCAGCGCCTGCCGGGCTGCACGAAGCCCCCCAAAATAAGGCCTCTGAAGCACGGGAAGAACGGGCAGCTCCTGATTCTCTCCTCCTCGCTCGAGTCTGGCCAGGGTCTTCCACGCCGGGCTCCGCGCTGAGCAAGCAACAGGCAGAAGAGGCTTTGGCAGCCACACACCAGTCTCGGGGAGGCCGCCGGCCCTGCACAGGCCTCCGGCGCCCAGCGCGGCCTTCCGGGCCCCGCAGCTCTCCCTCCCCAGGCCCTCGGGGATCATCTCCGGCAGAGACACGGCAAGGTCTCTCCAGGGCAGCCGCTGCCCCCGCGGCAGCACCTCGGCAGCCCCCCCCACGCCTCGCCCAGGCCCCAGGCCGCGCACGCGCAGCTGCTGCTGCCTCCCCAGCGCCTGCGGCCTCCGCGCACGCGCGCAGCCCCGCCCCTCGCCCGCCCTGCCCGGGGCGCTCTGCCGCGGGGCCCCGCGCTGCGCACGCGCACGCCCACTGCCTCGCCCCGCCCCTGCCCTGCTCGCCTCGCCCCTCCCCTCCCCTCCCTTCCCCTCCCGCCTGTGAAGCCCCGGCAGGCCACGCGCCGCCGGAGCCAATGGGGAGCGCGCAGCAGGGAGGGGCGGGGGGCGGAGCGTCGGGGCGGGAGGTGCCGTTGTGGGGCGGGGGTGCGGCCGGCTTGAGCTGGGCCAAAGCCTTTCTGAGCGCGGAGGGGATTCGTCAGAGCTGGGGGCGACGGCGCGGAACCGGCCCGTTTCTGCCTTGCTCCGCTTCTGCCGTCGCTGTCTCGGCAGCCTGTGCGTTTCCGGAAGGCAGGTAAGGCCTGGAGCTCCGCGAGCCCGCGAGGTGCCGGTGGGCAGAGGCCTGTGCTCTTGCCGGGCTGGGGACGGAGGGGCAGTTTTTGCCAGGAGAGGGTCCGGCTTTGCGAGGAGGCTGTGAAAGGACAGGAGTGCTGTTGGCAGAAGGCTGAGGTGTCCTGGTGCTGCTGCCGGGCTCTGGAGAGGCTCTTGGAAACGCCCGTGTGAGAGCTGGATCGTTTGCTTTGCCAGAGCCTGTGATTCCTGCTGCGGAGCTTGGCTTTGTGTTGGGAAGCGCAGTCACGGCCCCTGGTTTCTCGCCCCGGTTCTGCTGGTGCCTGCAGAGCGGGGGAAGAGGCTCTGGCGTCGGAGACGCCTTGGCCTGCTGGCTGGCAGGAAGCCCTTGTGGCAAGCCTTTCTTCTGTCCTTCTTTTGTCTCCAGAGCTCTGGTGGAGCCAGCGGAGGGCTTCTGGCTGGAAGTCAGTTAACGTGTCAGCTCTGCAGCCGCCCGCTGTGCGGGTGCTCTTGGGGGTGGTGGTGGTGGTGGTGGGTGCTGCCTGTGTCTGCTTGTTTTGGAGCGGGTGGTATGGTGGTGAGCTTGTTGACTTCAGGCAGAGCCCGTGTTTTTCTTGCTGCCCAGATATGGCTAAAGTTTGGGAGAGCGTGTGTGAGTGCTACCGCCAAGCGCTGCTGCTGAAGGAGGTGGGGCTCATTTCCTCATTATCCCTCCGACCTTGATGAGTGCTGGCTCCTGCTTGCATGCTGCCATTGAGCAGCCTTCTTCCTGCCTGCCTGGGAAAGCAGAAGCCAGGCCCCAGCAGGAGCCTGCAGGTGGCAGTTTTGCCCAGAGCAAGCTCTCCCTCACTGGAGAGCAGAAGCAAAGCGCAGCTGGAGAAGCAGAGTGTGGGGTTTGTCCTCTGGGGCCTTCTCTAGCTGCTCGTGGCAGGGTGGAACCACCCGCCAGAGATGGTGGCATGCTATGGAGAGTTTCTGCCAGGTGTGGTCCCTCCTTGGAGGTTCTGAGGCTCCGGGGGTTTTTCCCTGTTTGTGCGTCAACTCTCAGCTGGTGGGAGGTGAAGGAGTGGGAGAGGGGGAGACTGGAGAGTGCAAGGCTCTCCTGCAAAGCGCCCCATCTTGCCCCTTTGGAGATCACCCTTAGTGTGCCCTGACAAGTCCAGTCTTCATTATTGTGTGTGTGAAAGCCCTGCTTTTGTTCCTTTGTTGCTCTCCTGTTTTCAGACTGTCCAGCTAGCAGGCGTGGGTAACATGTCCGTTCTGGAAAACTACTTGCGTGATGCGGATAAGAAGAGTTTCCATGTTTGGAGACGAGTGTTTCGGGTGGACAAGGTGTTTCTGCTGGAGAAGAATCTCAGCTCTGAGAAGAGCCCGTGGCGTGGTAAGAAGCGAGATTCAAAGCTGGGCTTGCCCCTGTGTCGTAGCGAGGGTCTGCTTCGTGATTAGTGAAATACAGCTGCATCTTTGGCAGAACTGCCTCCCACTGCAGAGGCAGGAGCCCAGCATGGGCGCGCGGGGCGCAGAACAACATCCTGCTGTGCTCATGCCAACTCCTCCTGCTGTCTCCTTGTAGTCTGCTCCCACAGCGTCCAGGCAGCTCCCCCAGGACCAAGGAGGCTGGCAAGCAGCACCCACCTCCTCCAGCCAGGTCCACGGCTGCTCTTGCTGTTCCTGAAGGCTGTTGGAGACTGTTGCAGGTACATGCCCTGGGTTGCTGTAATGACTGTGCTGTTGCAAACGGTGCCAGAGCCCCGTTGTGCGCATACCGACTCTGCCAAGATCCCTTAAGCACTCTTCCGTTGACCATTGCTCTTCCTTCCTTCAGATCTTCTTAGTGGGCCGAAGGCCTGCTCTACCTTTCCAGTGTGTCCTTGCCTCCTGTACTTGCAGGCAGCAGCCACGGACACTTCCCTGGGGCACTGTTGGCTCTAGCAGCAGGACCTGCTGCATTCTGAGGCTGTGGCAATGCGCAGGTCTTTTCCAGACCCTTGGTAGTTGAGATCATTGGTCCTCCCAGACCGCTCAATGGTGTGTGCAGTGAAGGGAGGAGCCTGGCATAACTTCAGGCCTCCTCACCTTTCCGGAGCCAAACTCTGGCGACAGGCCAGCTGAAGAGAGAGCCCAGGAGTGAGGGTACAACCTGCAGAAAGCCGTCCCCTGGCGGCAGCTGAGACTAATCGCGTGTGCTGTGGCGTTTCTATGGCCCTGCAGGAAAGCGGCGAGCTGTGCGCGCAGTGGGACCGAGGGCAGAGCCTGGGCTCCTTGTACAGAGAGTGGCAGGAACAAGCAGAGGCCGAATGGGCTGCGTGGGAAGCCTGGTGTGCAGGGGAGGCTCCAGAGCCGGCTCAGGTACCGGCCCCATTGGACACCCTTCAGAACAACGGCCATCCTCTCCGTCACGGAGCCGAGGGCGGGAGGTCCTCTGGCCTTGGGGGCAGTGTTGCTGCTCAGTCAGTGGGACACTTTGCAACTGCAGCACGACTAATTACCACCCGTGGTCTTAGGACTCCCACCCAGCTAGTGCTGGATTACAATTGCATCTCCCTTCCCTGCCCAGCACTTAGTGTCTAGGGTGCAATTTGTTCCCTCCTTACTTCACACAGCCCCTCCAAGGCTTTTGCACATAGACCGGTGGAGAGTCTGCTGGCTTTTCCGAGGCTGTCAGCATGAGCTTGGGACTGCAGCTCAGCCTCACTGCCATGCGTATGCATCCACACGCTCACTGTTGGAAGATACCCCCGCTGCAGTTTCCCCCAACCCCTCCTTTCTGCTTTGGAGTCCTCATGCCTCATTTGCTGTCTTTCTGCAACCAGCTTCTCACCTCCTCCCTACCTGCCTCTCTTGCTCCACGCAGACTCCTGCCAGACAAACAGCATACACCTCACTGATTTTTTTCCTTCTTGGTCCCAACTGTGCTGCAGTCAGCTCAGGATGCAGATGCTGCGGAAAGCTCTCTTCTCACCTGCCTGCAAAAGGCAGGGCCTCTTTTTGTTCTTTGCCTAACAGTTGGCCCCGGAGAAAGACCTCCACCCCAGGGAAGCTTCTTGCAGCATTTGGGAGGATCCAGAGCTGCCCAGAGCTGACAGGAGCAGAAGTACAGCTGAGAGCAGAGCACACCTGGTAGGAGCATTTGAGGAAGGAAAGCAGTAGTTCCTGCCCCACTAATGGCTGTGTGAATCCTGCTGGGTGTTTTTCCATGAGTGCTGCAGCAGCCAAAGGCCAAGCAGCAGAGGGGTGTCCTCCTGAGGAAAAGTCATGGTGTTATGAAATCCCCCTTGCTGGGCTGCTGGGGGTTGGGGAAACAGCCAGTGGGGCAGTGAGGCCTGAAGCTGTGGGTAAAACCTGAGTCCAGAAGGGTTCGGATCGCTTGGTGTGCCCTGCCAAACCTAGCGAGGAGCTCATTGGAAGTTCCTGCCCTGCAAATGGCAATTCCCTCCTCCCCATTTCCCATGCTCTCAGTGATGTCAGCAGGAAAGCAGAGGGCCAGCTGGGAATGGCAGTGAAGCCCTGCTCCCACCCTGCCCTTGCCCTGGGGGCCTGTGGTGGAGAGGTTCCTGGCTGCCCAGCTCCTGCTGCCGGGTGCTTGCCAGAGGGCCTCTGGGAAAGGGCTCCTCTCTTCCCAGTCTGGTTTGCAGGCAGTCAGTCGCTCCTTCTTGGCAGGACTTTGGCCGTAAAGAGACTTGGGCTCCCCACCCTGCCGCCCAGCCCAGGAGAAAGGAGCACAGGGAGAGGTGGAAAAGCCTCCCCCCACCCCGTGGAAGAGAAGAAAGCAGCAGCCAAGCTGGAGACAGTCCAGCCCCAGTAAGTGTGCGCTGAGCCCAGCCCCAGCCTGGGGCGGTCGAGTGTCCCTGACCCCCACAGGGTGTTATGGCTCCAAATCCCGGAGGCCTGGGGTTGCGTACAACACCCTTGGTGTTCTGGTGACACGGGAATGGCCTGGGTTACACCTCCCTCCTCCCAGGTGTTATGGAAATTAGGCTTGTCGGCCACCATAACAGGGCCCGACCCTAGGTTCCCGCAGAAAAGTTCAGAGCCAAATCAAAGCAAATTAAAGAATTACGTTTTAATGACACGCGTGCAGTAATTACAGCTCGAGCTGGGTGCCTCCGAAGAGGGACCCCGAGCAGAGAAATCCCTGGGCAATTATACTTTCCAATCTAAGCTCTCCACCCCTCACGCGGTAATTCAGACCAATAGTAATATTTAGGTCTGGGGTCTCCTGCTCCTTCTTGGGTCTGATCCCTGTCCCTAGGCAGGCTGTTTATCTTTACTGTTGCGGTTTCTGCTGACAGATGTGTCTTAATTCTTCGGGTCCCGCCCTTGTCTCTCAAGGCCCTGACAGAGAGGTGTTGTTCCAGCAATTAGCACTGCCCCAGCAGTGACAGTAGGTGTTATCTCCCGAGGTCCTGAGGAAGGGGATATAATCCAGACCCCAAGATAGTCCAGACCCTCCAAATTAACACTGTTTCAGCAGTGAGAGGAGGCATTGTTTCCCAGGGTCCTGGCGCCCAACGAGGCCTTATTTCAAAGCCTTGACATCCTGCCTTTTGGAGTGTGAAGCACAGGAATGCAAACTGCTTGCAACTCCCTTATCATTCCAGTCTGAACCAGCTCTCAGGCCCCTTTTCTTACTGAACTAGGTGAAAGTTCATTATTTTATCTAAGCGCAGCCCAAGGCGTCAACAGATTTAGCTACTCATGCTAAGCAAGTTTTATATAAGTTGTGCTAAGCAGCTATCTCTAGACAGTTTCAGCTCAGTATTCTTTAACAGTCCCCCCTTTGTTTTTATGAAGCATCCCTGCTAATCCTTTAAACGGAGTTCTTGAAGCCTTTCGAGGCGTACTATCACTTTCCATAATCTTATGTATAATATGATCGTAAGTAATAGGCATAACACAGTTAAACTTAACACAACTACTACTGGGTGCGACGTGATTATAAATCCCTGTTGCAGATGGTGACCATCCGAGGAGAGTTTCCCAGCCGTGATGTTCTCCGTCCCTTTTTAGCCTTTCCAAGATGTGGTGTATCTCTTCTGCATCATGATGAACAGTGATTAGAGCTTTCTGTCCACTGTTTTGGATGCGTTCTAGCAGTCGACGCAGGTCATCATGTTGTAGTCGTTTCTTCACCAGTGTGAGGTTCATTCCAATGGGGGTAGGTAGTAAGTTTTGAATTAATGTATAATTAGATTGTAACAACTGATAAGATGTAATAGGAGCTGAATAATTAAAATCACATCCCATGATTCTGGTAAAGTTACAAATACAAGTATTTGAATGGTTACTTGTATCTACAACAATGACATCTATGAATATAAGATTACAAAGTGTTCTTACACATACACATCCTTTCTTAACGTATACAAGTACAGTTCAACTTTAACAGCAAAGTAAGAACATAGTATGACAGTATATGGCCTGTTCCATTTAGGTTTTAACTTGGATTTTTGTGAAAATACTTTAACTAAAACTTCATCCCCAGGCTGTATATCAGGCACTTGTATGTCAGGTGGTGATCATTGGATATGTCATCATTGGATGGTCAGGTGGATATCATTGAGCATTTATTTATTTATTTATTTATTTTAAAGATTTTCAAACCTTTTTTGCATACTTGGAACATACTGGGTTAGTCGTTCATCTCCGTCTAACAGGCTGGTCTTAGCTAGAATAATAAGTCCCTAGTATAGCTAAATGTCTCCCGAAGAGAATTTCTGCTGGTGTTAGTCCTATGGGTTGCCGTGGGGCATTTCAAACATCCCATGGAGCTAAGTTTAATGCCTCTGGCCATTTTAGGCTAGCACGTGCGCATATTCTTGCTATTTTTTCTTTTAATGTTCTATTCATTCTTTCTACTTGTCCCGAAGATTGTGGGTGATAAGGGGTACATAGGTTTCTTTTTATTCCTAATGATTTATATAATTGAGTGATTATGCTTGCCGTAAAATGGGCACCCCTGTCTGAATCAGTGGCTTCTGGGACTCTATATCTAGGTATGAGTTCTTTCAGTAAGGCTTTTACTACTCCCCCTGCGTCAGTCTTTCTTGTTGGGAAAGCTTCTGCCCAGCCTGATAACTGATCTGCTATCATTAACAAGTGTTTGTGCCCATTGGCGGATGGCATAGCCGCATAATCTATTTGTAGCTTTTGGAAAGGGAAGTAGGCCCATGGTTGTCCCCTTAACTCTAAGCTTGGTTTGCTACTTGAAAACTTCTGGCAGGTCAGGCAGCTATTTGTTATTCTTTTAGCAGCCGCATAAATTCCTGGAGTGGCCCATAGTTTCTGTACCTGGTTAGCTATTGCCTTGCCTTCCCCATGAGCTTTATCGTGAAACCACCTAGCTATAGTAATTAAATATTTTTTTTGGTAGAATTGGTTTTCTTCCAATTGTCCATATTCCATCATCATTTTGTTTTGCTTCCCACTATTCCCATTGTTTTTTGGTTTTTGGTTTTTTTTCTCCCACTGAGCAGTCCTTTTCATACATGGTTTTGGGGTCTATTAAATTTGGTCACTCACTTTAGTTCATCCTTGGAACTGCCCCCATACACTCTCTCAGAGGTTGTTGGGCTGCAGCCTTCGCAGCGGCGTCAGCTAACGCATTTCCTCTACTAATTTCTGTAGTGTCCTTAGTATGGGCTGGGCAGTGTATTACAGCAATTTCTTTGGGGCAGTTGGACTGCTTCCAGCAAATTACGTATTTCTTCTCCATTAGCTATTTTCTTTCCTGATGACGTAAAAAATCCTTGTTCTTTCCATAACATCCCTGTTACATCAAATACTCCAAATGCATATTTAGAATCGGTATAGATATTAACCCGCAGGTTCTTACTGATTTTTGCTGCTTGGGTCAATGCTATTAATTCTGCTCCTTGAGCACTTACAGACGGAGACAAAGGATTAGTCTCAAGTACCTCAAAGATGTTGGTATCAGGATAACCTGAGTGACGCCTTCCGTCCAAATAATAGGATGATCCATCTGTAAACAGAACTAAGTCTGAGTTCTCCAAAGGTTCCTCTTTAAGGTCCTCCCGGGGCTTGCTCGAGCTGATGACCACCTGTTCATAGGAATGATGCGGCTCTCCATCCTCCAGTAGAGGCAGTAGTGTTGCTGGATTTAAGATATTGCATCTCTTTAAGGTCACATTATCTGCATGCAATACTATCAGTTCATAGCAGTGAGCTCTCTGTGGGGATAGTGCTTGAGCTGCGTATTGCTTCATTAACAGTTCTACTTCACGTGGCACATACACAGTCAATGAGCGACCCAAAACTACAGGTCATGTTTTTTCAATAAGAGCTGCCATAGCTGCTATTGCTGTGATGCATCCTGGAGTGCCTTTAGCCACCACGTCCAGCTGTGTGGAGTAAATAGGCCACTGGTCTACAGTGAGGACCTAGTTTTTGGGTGAGTACCCCACTTGCTACTCCCTATTGTTCATGGACAAATAATTCAAATGGTTTGCTATAATCTGGTAACCCTAGAGCAGGGGCTGAAACCAACACCTTTTTTACAGATGTAAAAGCTTTTTCCCTTTCTGGACCCCAGGCCAAAGGCTCTATCTCCTCTCTTTTGTTGCCCGCACTAAAGGCTTAGTAAGTTCTCTTAACCCAGGAATCCATGGTCAGCAAAGTCCTACAGTTCCTAAAAATCCCCTAAGTTGCTTTTTTGTTACAGGACGGGGCATATTAAGAATTGTCTTTACTCATTCTGGATCAATTAACCTGTGTCCTTCCTTTAAAATCAAACCCACATATTTCACCTCTTGTTGACACAGCTGAAGTTTAGACAGAGATGCTCGATGCCCTTTTTCTGCAAGAGCATTACACAGAGAAATAGTGTCTTTTAATCAAGTCTCATAATCTTTACTTGCTAATAACAAATCATCCACATATTGTATTAACACTGAATTTCCTGGAAGTTCGATGTCTGAGAGATGTTTATAGTCCTTAAGTCTTGTACAAACCGATACTCTGGATCACCATCAGAATCTTGCCTGTTCTTTTAACTGTCAGAATCGGAGTGTTGTACGGGGATTCATAGACTCTAAGGATACCCAGTTTCAAATGATGACTGATTTGTTTTCGGATGCTCTTCTCTGCTTCCTTTAGGATAGGGTATTGCTTAACTGCGGGAGGCAATCCCCTCTTTGTTTTTATCAAGACTGGACTAGCTGATTTCAGTAGTCCAACATCCATTCCTGAAGAGCTCCATAACTTTTCAGAAACTGATTCTAAACTTGTTGGAATAGTCGACTCTGGTTCTGGTGTCTTAGCCAGAACACATGAGCCCATAATTATTAATTTTATCCCTTCCGGCTGTAAACAGATCTGAGTATCCAAGGCTTGCAGGAGATCTCTCCCTAAGAGGCAAGAGGGCGAGTCTGTGGAAATTATAAAACGTCCCCACGCTCTTTTACCTCCAAAAGTGAGTAATAAAGGCTTAGATAACATTCGTTCACCTTTTCCCATTACTCCTTGTATCATTATTTTATCTGATGACTTGCATCCTTTAGGCTCAAAATGTAAAAGGGAAAGGGTGGCTCCGGTATTCACTAGAAAAGGAACTTCTAAACCTTCTATATTTGCCATTACCTGCCCCTCAAAATCCAAATTTATATCCCATAAATTTACCCCAATTTCCACAGTATTTTCTGAGTCTCCTATCTCCTGTCATTGTGGACTGACTGGGAATTGCCTGGTCTCATTCTCAGTGTTTGATTGTCTCATGCTGGCCCCTCTATTCCCAAGTACGTGGGGCCTCGCTGGGCATTCCTGCTTCCAGTGCCTTTGTTCCCCGCAATAATGACAAACATCATTAACTCTTAATTGTACAGCACGTTCACTTTGATTCCATCTATCTCCCCTGGTTCTGCCGCGCCACCTCCCCTTGCCAGCCTGGCACATGCTCTTTAAAATACTTTTGTGTATCAGGGGCTGCTTGATCTATAAAAACACTAATTGCGAGAGCATCATTGAAGTTTTGTGGGGTCATTCCTCCATATTTTAGCAGGGCTTACCGCAAAAGTCCCCAGAAGTAATGGGGGTGTTCATCTAATCACTATCTGCATTCTTGCACTTTAGTCCAATTTACTCCTAATTCTCTGCATGCTGTAATTGCTTCTACTAAATTTCAAAGTCCTATTTGACATACGGCTCTATTTCCTGCATTATTAAATGTCCCAGTTTGGATCACTTGCTAGCCAGAGGTTTCTATTTCCCCTGGCTTGCTGCGCTACTTCCGCACCTTTGTTAATTATCTTAACCCATTCATTTGGTCAAAATAATTCCCTCAAAAGAATTTGGGTATCACTCCAGTTTGGGTTGTGCCCGGTGCACATACTAGAAAATAACTGGACACATTGCTCTGCATCTTTTCTTAATCTCTGCATTTTACCCCCCCATAGGGCGAGATCGCCAGGGTCCCAGGGCTGATTAGTAAACACCCGCAGCACAGGACGGGGGGACTGGCCCCTCCCTTTCCCCTGGCTGTAAAGCAGCAGGGTTAGTCAGCACGTTGGGGATCATAGGATAGAGTCCGGCAGCCGGTGGAGTAGAGGGAGAAGGAGGAGGAGAAGTAATGACAGAGAGATCATCAGGCATATCAGGTGGAGCAGAAACTTTTGGAGCACAGTCCGGGGTACTAGTATCTGCTAACACAAGTGTTACCTTCTGCGGGTTTCTTTCCTCCCTCCTTCCTGGCTCAAATGCTCCTGTGCCCATGCCCAGTTCTCCCAAACATACCAGTAATCCATTCGACTTGGAAACCTGTCTTCTAGACGATTTCACAAGGAAGTTAGTTCCTGCTGATCGAAAGTCCCTTGTGGTGGCCACCGTTCTGCTGGGTTTCCCTCCTTTGTCAGGAATGGGCAATCCTCCTGACACAGTTGGACCAACCTTTTTTCCTTAGATCTTTGGTACCATCAATCTTACTCCAATTTTCCAAAATTTTGGCTAAGGGCATCCCCTTTTCTGTGCCAAAATTATTCCCTATATTGAGTTCCTGAGAAGTGCGTCTTAAGCAAATCAGGCAGCGCACTTCCTTACCAGTAACACCAGCCCCTGCGGCTGGTGGGATCACACAGTCTCTTTCTCTCGCTCTCTGGGAACCGCACTCCCACCCCCCGAGTCTTTAACTGCTAGGACTGCTGTCCCTTCGCAGCGGGCGCCCCGGTCGGTTCCCAGGCTATACGCACTCGCACACACAGCGCTGTTCACGCTCACACCAGTCACAGTGACTCTAGACTTCTGTCTTGCAGTCTTGCAGTGCGCCTTATGCTGCTCAGGCTGCGCAGCCCTTCTCCAGCCGGACCGAGCTGGGACTTAAAACCCACTCAAACCCTGGGGATGGGACTCGCACCCATCCCCTGGTACGCCTTGCTGTGGCCAGCCCACGTACCCCCTGCCTGGTACGCCTTACGGTGATCAGCCCGCATACCCCTTAAGTGCACTGTTACCAGATCAGAATTTAGAATTTAGGTGGGAATTTAAGACTCACCTTTCCGGTGCCTCTGGTTGCCAAAGATCCCAGGTGAACTCACCCGATGGCGCCAGATGATCATTTGGAGACGAGAGGCCCCGACAGTGGTCGCCTAGGGTCCCATCTGGGATGCCAAACTATTATGGAAATTAGGCTTGTCCACCACCATAACAGGGCCTGACCCTAGGTTCCCACAGAAAAATTCAGAGCCAAATCAAAGCAAGTTAAAGAGTTAAATTTTAATGACATGCGTGCAGTAATTACAGCTTGAGCTGGGTGCCTCCGAAGAGGGACCCCGAGCAAAGAAATCCCTGGGCAATTATAGCTTTTTCAAATCAAGTTTCCCACCCCTCACACAGTAGTTCAGACCAATAGTAATTTTTAGGTCTGGGGTCTCCTGCTCCTTATTGGGTCTCCTCGTTGTTCCTAGGCAGGCTGTTTTTCTCCCTTATCTTTACTGTTGCGGTTTCTGCTGACGGTTGTACCTTCACTTCTTGTTGGGTCTTACTGTTGTCTCTCAAGGTCCTGAGGAGGAGGAGGTGATTCTAAATCATAACAATTAACACTGCCCCAGTAGGGAGAGGAGGCTTTGTCCCTCAAGGTCCTGATGCCCTGCACTGGTCTTATTTCAAAGCCTTGCCATCCTCCCTTTTGGAGTGTGAGACGCAGGAATGCAGACTGCTTGTAACTTCCTTATCTTCCCAGCTTGAACCAGCTCTGAGGCCCTTTTCTTACTGGACTAAGTGAAAGTTCATTATTTTATCTAAGTGCGGCCTAAGGCTTCAGCAAATTTAGCTACTCATGCAAAGCAAGTTTTATATAAGTTGTGCTAAGCGGCTACCTCTAGTCAGTTTCAGTTTGCTATTCCTTAACAAGCATCCCTGGCACGTGTAAAGAAATGGCCAATCGTGTGCCCTTTTTCAGCTGCAGGGATTCGCCTTTTGTCTCTCAGAGATGGTTCCGGACAACTGCAAGGAACCCCACGGTGGGAAGAAGGAGAGAGGCCCGCAAGGGCACAGGCACTGGGGAAAGCCAGGAGTGATCCAAGAGGCCCATGTCTGATTGTTGCAGAGAGGGCAGGAGGGACAGCAGAGCCTCCCTCATTTTCTGCCCCCACTCTCGAGGTCAGGGCACTTGTGGGAGGGCAGGTTTCAGCAGAGAGGGGCTCTGGGGTGGATGTTTCTGCTTTAGGCGCTAGGACAGAATCCCCTGGCGCTGCCCAGCCCCAGCTGTGCCTGCAATGGAGGCGTGCCTGTGCCTGCCATCAGGGAGGAGGCCAAGGGAGCTTGGGAGCAGGACTGGCAGGCAGAGACGAGGGTGTGCGAGGGAAAGGCAGCCCCCAGGAGTGGAGGATTTCTGCCCAGAGCCAGGGAGCAATGGGAGGCTCTCTTTGTCGACCATCTCTCTGAGGGGCCTGAACGGCAGGGTCTGCTTGTTGCGAGGGGTCTGAAGAAGCCGCAGGAGCAAAATCCCTGTCTGCCAGGGTCGCCAAGGGCTCTTGTGCCCAGATTCTGGCCCCCAGACTTCTTCTTCACATGGAACCCGCCAGTGCTCCTCCGTGGGGGATGCCACGGGCCTGTGGGAGTGTGACGGCTGTGCTGGCCAGAGCACTGGTAAGGGGCTGAGGACCTGGGTGCCAGGGCTAGAGGCAGGTGCCAGGCAGGCCCTGGCAGGGGGTGGTCAGGGTGGGCGTGGTGGAGCTTCTCCAGCCCTGTGAGAGTTGGGGGCACTGCTCTGACCTCAGCAGCCCAAGAGGTGTGGGGTGGATCTGCTGATCTTTCTGCCTTCCCCTTACAGCATCCAGCGCCCCATCGGCACCAGGCTGCCCCAGCACCAGCCAGGCAGTGCTGGCATCCTCCCAGGGCTCCCCGGATGCTGGGAGCAGCAACTCGGTGCTGTCTGGGCGAGACAGGAGGGCAGGCCGCGCCAGGTTCCTGCACCAGGGTTAAAAACAAATTCCTGGAGTGAGATTCCCTTTCCAGCTGCTGCAGGGAGGAGGTGGCATCTGTCCTGATGGCTTTGGAGCCCTCCCATGTTCCCTAAGCAAAACCCTGCCGCTCCTGACACAGAACTCACTGATGAGCATCTCCACGCTTCTCAAAGCCAGAACAATGCCCTGGCACTGCTGCACCACTTCCCGGGGATCACTAATGATGGCCGTGGAGCTGTAAAAGCTCTGTGTCCCTACAAGATTGCATGGCTGCTGCTCTAGCTGACCCCAAAGCTGCTCCCAAGAGCAGCAGAGAGGAGCCCACCTCCAGAGGCTGGAGGCTGGCTACAGGGCCGACAGCAAACGGAGAGAGGGGCAAAGGGAGGGCTGAAGATCCCTTCTGTGAAACTGTCAGAGCAACAGCTGCAGGGGCAGTCAGCAACCTGCTGAGAGCAGAGCATTTCCCCATCTTTCCGGTGTTTACCACCACTGGCACACCTGCGTCTGGGCATCAAGTCAGGTGCCAAAAAGAAGCAAAGGAGCCCTTGGGAGGAGTCTGCTGCAGGTGACTTCTCCGGCAGGAAGGGAAACCCAGCGGCTGTAACAACACATCACCCCCAGAGCCGGGCTGCTTCCCTACGTCGCGTCAGTCTCCAGAGAACACAGTCCTACACAAGAGGGGGCCGCTGGGGAGGGCAGGCCTTCGTACCACAGCTGTATCCTCACCAAGCCCCAGAAGAGAACAGGTAGCTTTTCTAAAACGGAACACGGAACAACCCTTTTCCCCAGACCACTGCCTAGCAATAGCCATGAGATCACAGAACAAACACCGGTCTTCACGTTGGACTCCTCTTCTGGCTCCACCTTTCCGAGTCCTGGACAGCCTACCCTGGGGAATTACTGCACACGCGTCATGACAGACTGGGCTCTGGGGAGGAGACCTGTGCTGCTCAGATTAGTTTCCAGATTTCTGTTTGACCCAGGCTCGCTATGGCTGAACTCTTCCTGTACTTCCCGGGAGACAGGGCTCAGTCGCATGGCAGACGGCAGCAGCAGAAACGGGCGGACCAGGGTGGAAAGCAGACCTCCCTCCCCATGGAATAAGCCAGCCAATAGGGTATTACGCCTTGTGCCTCACAAGCCTTACGTGTACTCTCAAGGTCTGTGGAAGCAAGCAGCAGCTGAAAGTCTGCAGCCCATGAGATGACCGCGTGTACAAAGGGGAGGCTTATTGATACCGTTACCATCTCCCCATGGCATCTCACAAAGGGAGCCTTTCAACAGCCGCAACCGTGCAGGTACTTTCGACTGATCCGTGGTGACTGATGCAGCTATCTTGTAACACTCCGCGCCACTAGCCCCTCCTCGGGAGGGCTTTGGGGGTTTGGGAGGGGTATTTTTCAAGAAGAAAAATCCAGCTATTGTAGTCCAGAAAGCTTCAGGGTCATTGTTAACCTCAGAAATGACATCCCTCTCCCCCAAGCCCCTGCCCAAAGGCAGGCCCTGAAGCCAAGGGAGAAGGACAGGTAAAGCACAGCATTCAGCTATGGGGACTGAAAGTGAATCCTCAGGGAATCCCGAGAAGATGCAGAAAAATCTCATCTCCCGACAAAACACGACAGATTGCCTTTGTGATGGGCCTCTCTTTGGAGGAACTCAGCTTGCTGCCACACATGCGGCTCTGCATTGAGCCACCCCATTGCTCTTAGCTCAAAGCATGACCTTTGCTTCTCGGGGCGTGGGAAGAGAGCTTCCTGGTTCTCTTTGCTGGCTCAAAGACTGTTACTGGCCAAGGCAAAAACCCCAATCGCTGATCCCAGAGGAGGCTCAAGGCAGAAGGAGCTCAGTGCGGCAAGACACCTGCTTCACCTGCCCCGAGGCCACAACCAGGGGCAGCCATAAGTAGAGACAGCTAGGCAAAACCAAGCGCTTTTCTTTCACTTTGGTGTATAGCATGCAGAGCATGGAGAGCATTAACAGACTGCTGCTGTGAAAGACAGCTTCTGCTTTGCTGCTGGGAGACCATCTATTGCGCCCACAGTATGAGCAGGTATGTTAGTCAACTTTCTGCTGTTACTCTGACCGGCACAAAACTCTGCAGCAAGATGCACAAATCAGTTTGGGTTACTGCTGAAAAGAAAATGCAACGTTGCACTTCTGCTGCTAATGCTATCACCAAATGCTGGGGGATGCCTTCCCCCTGTGACCTTTACACGGAACGCTACATCGTTGTCCTTGAATTTTCTCAGGCCCATGAAAGCTACAGATGTCGCATCAGGACGACTCCCTGTGTAGCACCGAACAAGATAATGGAAAGAGCTCCTGGAAAACTCCTTCTCTCTGTAATACCAGCACTCCCTCAGGGGAATGCTTCCTCTAGAGCACCTGGAGTTCTTGGGGGACTGGTTTCTGTGCACAGGCATTTCCCGGGGGAAATTCTGTGCAACTTGACTGCTTTGTGAGGGGAGGCAAATGGAGAACTCCTAAGGGAACCAGGGGAACAGATGGGTCCTCAGAGAATCCAAGGATAAACAGAAAGGTCCTGACAAGACCCAGGCAAAGCTAGAGCTTTCTGAAGAGCACCACAGGGGAAACAAAGGCTTTGCAAGGGCACCAGCTGGCACCCGGTGGGACTGGAGAACAGTGAAGGCCTCAGGAAGAGTGCTGGGAGCACTAGAAGGGTCCACTCTTGTGACTCCAGCAAAGACTGGCCCAGCTGATGCCCTGCAACACGAGACGAACTCAGCTTATCGGCTTTGCCAGGAGAGGATGGGGAAGAGTTCTTTGGGCAAGGAGTGGCACCATAAAAGCTGCATGTTCCCACAATGCAATGCAATGAAGAGAGTGGCAGGTCCTCACTGGCCTCAGACACAGGCAAGCGAGGAGAAAGAGGCCTGGGAGCCAGGGCCTTAAGGCCTCGTAGAGGAGGTGTCCCAAAAATCAGCATCCTTCCTGCTCCCCGAGCTGAGGAGGGCAACCACCTTGTCACCAGTCAGGCCTTGCCTTACCTTATGGTCATTATCCCATCCTGGGGTACAGAAATGAGAGAACACAAAAACCATCTGGCAGGGCTATCTACATACGCCTTAGAGCAAACTGCTTACAAGCCAGCTATGGCACAAGCTTTCCTCTGCAGTGGTAAACGGGGAACTCGAAGACCCGAAAGCCTACTCCAACTCTGGAGTCTAATGTAAAGGCAAGAGCTGTCAAAGAAAAGGAGAACACCGTGTTTACGCTACTGGGGCTCAGTCAGGCTCAAACAGGCTACGGAGAAGTCACACAAGCACTTCATTTGGCACGTGTAAGGATGCAGTGCCTGCAGCAGAGGGTCAATGGAGACGTCCTGCCGCTCGCTCGCTCCCTTGCTCGCTGGCTCGCTCGCTCACACACGGGGAGCTTCTGGGAATGAGCCAGGCTTTCCAGCACTCTCGGGGGCCCCAGTGGGCAGAGCACTGTGGGATGGGAAGTGCTGCTCTTGCTCTGCTCAGAGAGAGCTGTCTTGCGCAGAAGGGTGCCACCTCTTTCACAGTCTCCGGAGCCGGTAGCACAGTGCTGGAAGGGTGAACCCTGATGGTGCCTTCTCCCCTGGAGCTCTCAGGATCAGGATGCTCTGAACTGCCAGGGAGCGGATGGAGGGGCTGGTGTCCCTCGCCATGCGTTGAAGGGCTGACATAGAAAGGAAGAGAGAAGAGATGAACCTCCTGTGTCTGCAGAGACCCCAGGCATGCCCTCTGGCCAGGGTCAAGCCCAACCAGCCCTTCCCCTTGCCAGCAGGCAGAAGGGAGGACTAATGGGTCAGCTGGAGAAAGAGGCAGTTCAGAAACGCCCCAAATGCCCCGGAAATACTCGCCCTCTCCCAGTGCAGGGCAGCAGATCGGAGCTCACTACCCAGCCTCTGCCCTCCTCCGTGCCACAGCGAACACCATGCTGCCGCCACTCACCCTTGCAGATGTCCTGCAGCTTCTCCTTGCCCTGCTCTCTCAGGTGCCTTCCAAGGAGCCCTAGGTGCACACAGCCCGTCGCAACCCCCGCTCTGGGCACGCAGCCCCCGGGCACCCGGGCCCTGCATGAGGCAGGTGGGGCTCCGGCAGCCCCGGGGCCGGTTCTTGCTGCCAGTGCAGCAGCCGGGGCTGGGGCCAAGAGAGGGACCCCAGCAGGGGCTGTGGCTTACCCAGGAACCTCACGGCCACCTCCCGCAAGGCCTCCTGTGGGCTCTCCAAGTAGGGCAGGCTCTGCCGCAGGTATTCATCTGCTCTGCTCCTGTTCCTCACCAGCTGCACAGAGCACAAGGGCCAGGGCTTGGTACCAGGAGCTGTGTGGCACCGAGGTTTGGAGGGAGCAGAGGGCAGAGCGCTTCCCAGGCAGGCTGGGGTGCCACCCTGCTAGCAAGGCCCAGCTGGGCCAGGGGCTCTTTCCTCATCCTGAGAGCAGTGAGGGGACAGGGCGCTGGAGAAGAGAGCGCCGGGGCAGTGTGCTGGAAGAAGGGGAGCGCACGTGCAGCTCCAGAGCCTGCAGCAATGGGTTGAGGGGGAGAGGGGGGCGGGCCTTCTGCGGGCCAGGTCTTGGGGGCTTTGGGGCTGTCCTTACCAGGCACTCGCCAATCCGCCACATCTGTCCTGTGTTGAGCAGGTGCCTGAGCTGCTTCCACTTCAGGAGCTTAGCAGTGCTGAGGAGAGCTTCCTGAGAGGCCTGCAGAGCAGCAGAGACTGGGAGATGCCTCTGCAGCCCAGGCAGGAGAGCCTGCATCACCCGCACCTTGGCGAGGCTCCGAGCCTTTCCCAGCCTGTTATGGGAAGCTGCATCTGGGGAGCGGGTTGGGCTTTGATGCCCTGGGCAGAGACGTGGGGCAACCACCATCTCAGGGCGGCAGAACAGAGCTCGCCAAGGCCCTGGCCTAGGATGCCTGCAAGGACAGCTGGGAAGCCCCTAGGGACGCCAATGCTGGGGCCTTGCTGGGCAAACCTGGCCAACAGAATAACCAGTCCTGGCCCCACACAACCAACCCATGTGGCCACAAACCTGCGCCACGCTTGGCAGCTCCGCATGCGCATGGAAGAGCAGTGGGAGCAGGCTGCTGTGCACGTGCTTCCTCATCTGCTCTTTCTGGGTGCCCACCACAATCATCATGACGTGCCTGAAGAGCTGGACAGAGAGCTCTCGCACGCGGGCAGCCTCCTGCGGGGAAGGAAGACGGGAGGACCTCAGCAACTGCCGCTCCAAGCCCATGGCGAGCAAGCGGGTCAGCGTGGCTGCTGCGCACATGACTGCTTCTGCCTCTGCCTCTGCCTCGAGGAGCTGTGAGCCAGCTCTGCCACCAGCACAAAATGGCCCCAGCCCCAAGACGTTTCTCTAACATGTTGGCAGCCAGGGGGAGCAAAGCCGTGGAGGTGTCTGCACCTGGAAGGGCTGCTCTGGCCCTGGCCGCACTCCCACCGGTCGCCTCCTGGCTGACTCGCAGAGGAGCTCCCCTGGCAGATGTGTGGAGGAGGAGATGGGGGCTGGCTCACGGCATCAGCTCCTGGGTGCATCCCGCCTGTTCCAGGTCCCCAAAATGGGCTGCCCCGGTGGGAGGCCCCCATCCCTGGGCCATGTGCCTGTGCCCCACATCCTTATGCCAACAGAGCTCCTGCCTTTCCCACCAGCCTTACATCATCAAAGAGTGGCCGGAGCTCCTCAGCAAGCTGCAGGCCAAAGGTGCTGGCCCTCTTCCTGTCCAAGGGCTGGAGCACACGGCTGAGGATGGTGAGGGCCTTGGCGCGGAAGTTGCTGTCAGCATCCCGCAGTTGCTCCAGGAGTGTGGGCAGCAGGCCTTGCAGACTTCTTGCCTACATGAAACACAGAAGGCCCCTTTTGTGAAGCAAGGGATGACTGCTTTGGCACAAATGCTCTGGCTGTAACACTCTGCAGCTAGGGAGTGGCGGGGGAGGTGGCAGCAGCTCCCCGCGCTCTCGATTCCTGCCACTGCTTTTCCCTTCACTGCCTTACCCTCCACCTGCAGCCCCAGGCCGCTGGCCTGACTTTGCCCAGCTGCCCCCCTGCTTACTGTTTGCCATCTCTCAGACAGCGTGACGAGGCCTGTGATCGCCATCTCGCGCATGGCCAAGCTCTGGTTCCGCAGATGTAATTGCAGGAAGCCCAGGACATTCTCGTCAATCTCCTGCTTGAAGTCCGTGCAGTTCAGCAGCTGAAACACACCGAGCTGCAGAGTGAGTGACCGGCAGAGCCAGCAGCACTCCCTGCGTCCTCTGAACCATCTGCGGCCTCTCAGCCTTGGGCCTTGGCAAAGCGGTTGAATGTAGAGAGCTGGCCCAAAGGCTGCATGACCTGCAAGTGGTTATGAGCATTACGCCGGCCGAAATGGCCTCTTGGCGGGCATGAGCCCAGGCTGGCGTGACTGAGGGGAGTCCAGCTCCCGCAGGAGAGGAGCCTAGCTCCACCGACCGGCAGCCTGCCTCTTGGCCCATGGCGCAGGGAGCCCAGTGTTTCCAGGCACTGCCCAGAGGCACCGCTTGCCACCAGGCCTACCTCAATGAAGACAGCCATGGCGGCGACCTCCCGGTGTTTGTCTCTGCAGCTGAGTACGGCAGCCACGTGGTCAAACATCCAGGCACACTCATCAGCCGCGTTCATCCACAGCTCCCTGGCCGGGCAGAGGAGAAGGTGCTGTGGGCACGGAGCTGGGCAGGCAAACCTCTTTGGGCCTGCGCCGCCGGCTCGAGCCATCCTCCCGCAGGCCAGGCCCCGTGGGGCAAGGCTGCGTCTGTGCTCAGCACCAGCAGCCGGTGGCACTGGCTCAAGCAGCGGCGGCCTTTCCCCACCACACCTGGCAATGAGAAACCTGGCGTCTCACCCAGCCGGGCTTATTTTGGGCAGAGACCAGCAAAGAAGCACCCTTGCTACACCAAAGGTGTGGCCTTCCGGCACTCTGTCTCCAGGGCAGAAATGCTGGGGCAGACGAGGATGAAGGCAGCTCTCACCTAGTCAGCAAAGTGACTCCTGTGTGGTAGGTCTCCCTGCTCAGAAGCATGTCCCAGCCCCCCTGCCTCTCCATGGAGTCAGCCAGATGGGCGTAGTCAGCGCGGCAGAGCAGAGCTTGCATGGCCTGCACTGCGTTCCTGCATGTAGAGCAAAAGTGGGTCGCACAGGGAGGCCGAGCCCGGGCTCTGCGCCCATGGGAGAGACCGGGGGAGAGGGATGGGGCACCTGGTGGGGCTCACTGGAGGACACTCGTCCTCCTGGCCGCACATCTGGCTGTAGCCTTGGAGGTCCTGCAGCGTGTACTCCATGCTGAAGAAGATCTGGAAGAGCACCGCTAGGCAGAGCTGGGGGAAGATTAACTGCACAGGCACTTTGCTGGAGGGCAGCAGGAGAATCTCGTTCAGGGCCCTGATTGCCTGCAGAAAACACCCAGAGAAGGGTCTCGCTGCAGAGAGGTCACCTAAGCCAAGGCAAGGCAAGGCAAGCCGTGCCAAGGCAAGCCAAGGCTCCTGTTTGTAACGCCAGCAAACGAGCCTTCCTGGGCTGGAGGCAAGGTCCCCCTGTGCAGCCCTGGGCAGGGCTGAGTGAGGCCTCGCCTGGAAACTCACAGTCAGCGGAAGGATGTAGCTGTCCTTTGGCATGAAGCTGTCCCGCCTGAGCAGTGGCTGGTCCCACAGGCAAGAGAGCAGCACCTTCAGCACCTCCTCTGCAGGGCAGTGCTTGGAGACCAGCGTCCTCCACATGGCCCCGGCAACACTGCAGACCCAGAGCACCCTGTCAGGGGGCCTGCCTCGGCCTGCAATAGCCCCAGAGCTCCGGCGCTGTCCTGCAGGCTGGCAGGCCCCATACCTGTCACACAGCAGGGAGGTGTTCAGCAGGCCCTCGACCACCTGATCAGGGTCCAAGCAGGCCATCCGGAAAAGGGTCCTCTTCAAGATGGCCTGGAGCGACACCTCACTGATGCCCATCAGCTTCTTGTGGATGCTGCTCACCACCTGTGGCACCTGGAGGGGGCACGGGTGAGAGCGGGGCCGCCACAGGAGGGTAGCAGTTGCCCCAGGGGCCGCTGAGACCTGCTTCCTTCCCATTGCTCTTGGCTGGCCTCAAAGGCTGTTGGGTGCCTGAGAGCCCTGGCCTGCGCTCAGGGGCCTCAGAGCCCAGGGGCTGCGAGCACGGGGCAGTGCGGCTGCAAGCTGCTTACCCTGTCCAGCTCAGAGTCGGGGTCTCTCAAGACCGCCTCCATCATGTGGGCAACCACCTGAGTGTCTGAGACCCTTGGGTCTGTCATGCCCTCGATGGTTGTCAGGAGGAAGTGCGTCCTCTCGGAGGGGAAGAGAAAGCGCCCGAATACCTGTGGGAGGAGACTCGTGGCACCGAGCGTGCGCCCTGAGCAGCTGAGAGCAGAGCTTGGGAGAGAGAGTGCCGGAGCGGTGCTGGCACAGTGCCTGCAGGAGAGCTGGGCGCAGGGGCTGTGCTAGGACGGGCTGACTGCAGCCTGGGGGTAGTGGGCAGCGAGCTGCCGGGGTGCAGGTGCACAGCTGGGGTCAGGGTCACGGTGTGCTGGCGCTACAGGGAAGCAGAGCTCGCAGGTAGCCAGGACAGCTGGAGCTGCTGCTCTGCCACTGGGACAAAGCCTTTGGCTACGCCAGGCTCAGGGAGAGTGAGACATCCCTGCGCCCGAGGCCTGGGAGGCTGCCATGCCAGCCCCACTGATTATGGATCCCTTTGTTCCTCGAGGCTTCCTGCCAGCCCTGTGGCCAAGAATGCCAGCGAGGGAGGGGCTTCTCACCGTGCTCTCCTCAGTGGCGTTGCCGGGCCAGAAGGTGTTTGGGCGTCCCCCCTGCCACTTCATCTCTGGAGGCGCGGGACTGTCATCTGCCATCGCGCTCCCTGTGCAGCAGGGGAAACAGAGCAGTCAGGAGGAACGATGGCGAGTTGGAGATGGCAGACGTCCGAGAGAAGCTCTGTGGCTTGCAGAGAGGAGCTGTCGCTAGCGTGTGGGGAGCAGAGCGTCTCCTAGGCATTTCCAGGTGGCAAAGGGGAAACTGCCTAGTAGGATGCAGAAAGGCAGAAGAGTTTGGTCTGGCTTTCTGCTCGGAAGCACGACAGCAGCCCTGGGAGGCTGCTGCCACAGGCTCTGCAGTCTGCTGGTTATCAGGAGAGTTCCTGAAGCACTGCTTCAAGGGCCGTAACAGCCCTGGGTCACGTCAGTGAGGCGCCTGCCGATTTTGTTTCTCGCATGGCCGAGGCAGCGTGGCACCTTGCCTGGCCTTGCCTGGGCTGTGGTGTGTGGAAGGCGCCAGCCCGCCCCAGCTTCTCTTACTCTCTCGCAGCAGAATGACCCGGTAGAAATCGTGAAGCGCCTCTGCCGCCCCATGGCTGATCGCCTGGTCCTCCTCGGCGCAGCACAGCGTGAGGCGCCCCATCAGCTGCCCCAGGAAATCCAAAGGCCTCTTTTGGAAGAGCAAAGCGCTGGCACTGCTTCCTCCACAGCTGGGCGAGTCCTGGGGGAGGCAGGAAGGACTGGTAGCAAGGCTAAGCTGCGGCAGCGGGGACCAAAGCCCTGGGCCCCACACAAGAGCGGGCCCAGGCCTGAGTGCTGCATGAGCCAAAGCTTTGGAAGCATCTGCCCAGCCCTGCTCCCAACAGTGACGAGTGGGGTGCAGAGCTGTGTGTCCCAGCCTGCCCGCCCCTGCCCGCTGCCAGTTCTGTTGCCCGGCCAAGGGCAACCTCCTCTCCCTCTGGGCAGCCCCGGAGCCAGCATGTGGCAGCCCTGACAAGGCGAGGAGCATGCTGCCTCCCTGCCTTGCCTTGCAAGGCTTTTGACTGCCATGCCTGTGAGCCCGTGCCACTGGGGTGCCAAAACAAGGAGTCAGAGCTCGGGTCTCCCCGCAGCCCGCGGCTCCTCCCCACGCACGCTCATGCTTCCACACGGCTGACGGAGCGCTTCCTTCTGCTCCCGCTGGCCTCCCCGTCCCCAAGAGCACATCAAGCCAGGTGCCCTCTCCTCCTGCCTGAGCCTGCCTCAGAGTAGGGTTGCCCACGGCCTGCAGCCACCCGGTTACCTCCAGCAGAGAAGAGCTGCCCAGGAGCCGGCTCAGCCACGCGATCCTCCCCACGGCCCTCTGGCGCTCAGCTGCTTTCTGGGATGCTGTGAAGGGCAGCAGCACCTGAGGAGACCAAAGCTGCTGGTCGGCGCTGGGACCTGACGGCTGCTCCGGGAGCAACAGCTCTGCTAAGCGCCCGGCAGGGCTGACGCCTCTGCTGCCTTCCATGCGCGCTTCCAGAAAGGGCCTTGCGTCCCCTCCTCACGCCAAACTCCTTCCACTGCTTTGGTGCAAGGGAAGGCTTTCTGGGGCAAGGGGCCGAGGGGCGGAGGGCAAGGCTGCCCCCCGCCGTGATGCTGGCGGGGGAAAGGACTCTGGCTGCCACCAGGAGAGACGGCCGGCTCAGCCAAGAGCATGGCGGGGCCCCTGCCTGCCTCCCCGCACAGAGGTGGGCCCCACCCCACAGCATGCTCTCTGTGCCTGGTCCCAGGCAGGGCTGGCCCCTTGACTCGAGAGGATGGCTTCCCTTTGCAGGGAGCAAGAAGCCCTGCCACTGCCCCCCTAACTCTTTGCAAACAGCCCGACACACTGCACCGTCCAATGGGGCTCGGATGGGGTGGTCAGGGCTGTGCCGTGGGCAGGCCCCGGCTATGCCGGCAGCTGGCGCAGGTACCTCATTGCGGCAATGGCCAGCATGGCTTGCTGCCGCACCACGGAGTCCAGGCGGTCAGGGGACTCTTCTTCCAGCAGCACCTGGGGAGCACAGGCAGCATGGGGCACGGGAGCTGCCAGCCCCCAGCGAGCAGTTGGCAGCCCCCAGCAGGCACCCCCATCCCACAGCTGGCACCCTGGCTCGGCAGCCCCCGCCGAGGAGGGCTGTGCCCACGGGGGCCTGCCCACCCCTCCCTGTGTCTGGGTGCCCCAGTCCCTCGCTCACCTGGCTGGCTTTGCCCCCTCCCACAGCCCCTCCGGCTGCCCCCTCACCTCCATCTTCTCCGCCAGCTCGCAGAAATCAGCCAGGTAGCTGCCCATCACCTTGGCTCTGCAGAGGGTGCGGATGGAGGCCAGAAACCTCAGCTTCTGCGCCTCGTCCTGACAGCCGGGGACGCGAGAGACAAACAGGGCAGGTGAGAGGGCAGAGGCACCGCCGGCAGCACCGCAGCCTCGAGGGGCACGCAGTGACGGCGCAGGCCACCCAGAGGCAGCAGCTGGGCACAGCCAGCAGCCCTCCCAGAGTCTTGCAGCAGGCAGCGGACGTGGAGGCAGCCAGCTGGGAGCTGCAGGCACTGCCGGGCTCACAAGGTCTCTAGTCATCTGTTTGGGGCCTGTGGGAAAGGCCTGCAGATACTTCAGGGCTTCCTGCTCCTCTCGCTCCAACTCCAGGCAGGAGACAGAAGAATCCGAATCTGGGGAAGAAAGTGAGCAGGCAGAGCTGTAGGTGCTGGCAGGAGGCAGGAGCTGTGGCCTCTCCTCAGCACCAGGCCTGCTCCCGTGGGCACAGCGAGCCCTGGCTCGGGGCACTGATGCCCCGTCTCGCCCAGCCACCCCCGGCAGAGGGGCAGCGAAGGTCCCCGCTGCACTGCCTCTCCTGGCCTGTGCCGCGGTGCAGGAGCTGGGTCCCCTCTGCTGCTCTCGCTGCCTGGGGCTCGCCAGCTCCCAAGCCCGCTGCAGGCCCAGGCATCTGGGCACCGCCACCTCGGGACCTCCGACAGCAGCCTGCAGGGGCGATGGGAACTGGGGCGGAGCAGGGCCGGCTCCCGGCTCCTGGCTGCCAGCCCCACGGAGTCGCTCACTCACCTTCCTGGAAGGTCTGCGGCTCGCACAGCTCATGGGTCTCGGCTTGGCAGCTGCTGTCGCTGAAGGCATCATCGTCATCGTCCCCGGCCAAGAAGGGAGTGCTGGGATACCCGTCCTCCTCCAGCACCAGCGTGGGCTTGCTGAGGTCTCTGTCGTCCAGGCACAGGAGGAGGTTGCTGGTGGATCCCGAATGCTCCCAAGCCACAATGAGCTCCCTGAACTTGTCCACTGCCATGGACACAGCGAGTCCCGGCCCCAGGGTAGGCTGTCCAGGACTTGGAAAGGTGGAGCCAGAAGAGGAGTCCAACGTGAAGACCGGTGTTTGTTCTGTGATCGCATGGCTATTGCTAGGCAGTGGTCTGGGGAAAAGGGTTGTTCCGTGTTCCGTTTTAGAAAAGCTACCTGTTCTCTTCTGGGGCTTGGTGAGGATACAGCTGTGGTACGAAGGCCTGCCCTCCCCAGCGGCCCCCTCTTGTGTAGGACTGTGTTCTCTGGAGACTGACGCGACGTAGGGAAGCAGCCCGGCTCTGGGGGTGATGTGTTGTTACAGCCGCTGGGTTTCCCTTCCTGCCAGAGAAGTCACCTGCAGCAGACTCCTCCCAAGGGCTCCTTTGCTTCTTTTTGGCACCTGACTTGATGCCCAGACGCAGTGTGCCAGTGGTGGTAAACACCAGAAAGATGGGGAAATGCTCTGCTCTCAGCAGGTTGCTGACTGCCCCTGCAGCTGTTGCTCTGACAGTTTCACAGAAGGGATCTTCAGCCCTCCCTTTGCCCCTTTCTCCGTTTGCTGTCGGCCCTGTAGCCAGCCTCCAGCCTCTGGAGGTGGGCTCCTCTCTGCTGCTCTTGGGAGCAGCTTTGGGGTCAGCTAGAGCAGCAGCCATGCAATCTTGTAGGGACACAGAGCTTTTACAGCTCCACGGCCATCATTAGTGATCCCCGGGAAGTGGTGCAGCAGTGCCAGGGCATTGTTCTGGCTTTGAGAAGCGTGGAGATGCTCATCAGTGAGTTCTGTGCCTTGCAATCCTTTCAAAGTTACTGAAAGCAAAGAATTTAAAGTCACATTTCATCATACTGTGAGTTGAATTTTGCTGACAGAGAATATACAGAGGTAAGCCTTACATCTACAGATACTGGTCCCATAAAAGCAAACACCTGGTCTTTCAAGCAACAAATTACAATTGACTTCCAACACGTAAGCCTCTCCTGCTTAGAAGCTAATCAAGTGTACATAAAACGCTCCAAAAAGCCCCTCCCAAAATAGCCAAACCCACCTTTTGAAACCAGGACACTTCTGGAGTAGAGTCTCCTTTTAGCACACGGGACACTAAGCCTTTAACTATGAGAAGGCATCGCATACAGTTTGATTCTACATATATTCCAAGCTTTTATCCATCCTTAAGAAATTACTTTTTACTACTACTACGAAAGCTCAGTACTGACAGAAGTTTTCCAAGCACACAAATATACTGATTCCTCAAGTTAATAGTCTCCTGCAAAAAAAGCTGAGCTTGCATGTATAGTGGTAATACAATCTCCGTTACCTTGGACGTCACACCAGTAGAACCATGAAAAAGGCAATATTTAACCAGCACATATAGAACTATTCATGCTGGGACTTGACAGATATTGTACAGAAGATTGTGTATAATTCTGGTCTCTTTTGAGGAAGAAAAAAAAAAGGAATTGATATTCAAGCAAAAAGCAACAAAGGCAGGCTGTGAAGATGCTCCAAAAATGAAGTGCCTGTCATTCAAAAGGACACGGGGACAATGTAATGTAAGGGAGTAAAATGAAGACATATGTAACAATCACGTTTCCTCTAACAGAAGGTGCTCTAGGGACAGAGAACCAGTTGAGCTCACAGGAAAGGCTGGCACCAGAACAAACATACATCAAGTTGCCACCAATAAATGTCATCTGGATTTGAGAAGGGTTCAAAGCCCTGACAAGAAAATTCTGGAAGGAGCTCTCAGTCAAGGGAATCTTTCACAGGGGAGCTCAAGGCCATTTACAAAAACCATTCCAGGATACATTTGCCTGTAACAGGTGACTAAACTCCTGCACACAGGAGATTCTTTGGGAGGTGAGGAGATATCAAGGGAAAACAGGCAAACGGGAATCCCAACCTGAGGTTCAGTGAGAAGCACAGGAAACGATACACTGCCTTTCTAGCCTGGAGGCTAACCACACCTCCCAAGCACACATCAGTCCTCAGCGCATGATGAACAGTAAGAGCCAGGAACTGAGGAGGAAAACCATGACAGATGGACAGCTGGTTGTGCCCATGCCATGGAAGGCATCAGGCCATCTTCTAGCACATTTCAACCCCAGGCATCACTTTGAGAAGTTTTAGAGTAGAAAAGCAAGTCCTGAAACAGCTGTTTGGAAACAGAGTGTCCATTCCAAAAAAATCACAAAAAGGGAATGCAGAGAATGCAGCATAAGGTGTACATGCCAACTTGCCCCTCTGACTTCATTCACCCTTTCTGAGGAAGAAGGTATGTCCTCTCTGCCCAGAGGATTCCTCTACTATGGCCATGCCTATCCATCTGTAAGGAGAAAACTCTGAAGAAAAGAAGGAAATATAAACTCGTGTCTCTTAAGCACGCATGCTCTGCTAAGAAGGAAATTCTGCCTTAGCTATCCATTTTTAGTCTAGATCTCTTCTGGCTTGACAGTGGGGCAACAGTCAGCAGGAAAGCCTTGATCCACTCCTCAGCTGAGAGGCAGCCTTCAGGAGAAAAGCAGAAAGAAACGCTGTCCAAAGATAAAGATCCCAACCCTGCTTTTCTTGTGGACAACTTAATCATCGTATTTGTTCCAAAAGGCATTGCAGCAGCATCTGTCACATAACTTAGGGCTTCCTGAAAAAAAGCCACCTTTCCCTTCAAAATAACTGCTTCAGAAGGACAGTCAAGCCTGACCTCCTATGTCCCAGAATTACATTCTCCATAGAAGAATTTTCCTCTGGTGGCGTTTAGAAGTGTCTGAAAGATTCCCTCCGCAAGGGTGGCATTTCTCCACAGGAAGCCAAAAGGGAACTTCAGACACCAACTTGTAGCAGCAGTAACCTTTCCTTCTCCTAATGTGAAGAAACATGGTTGCAAATTCTCACATACCTTGCTGTACACACCTAGGAATTAGCTCTGGCCACCTCCAAAGAAATGGGTCAGAAGACTCACTACATCAGAGGCTTAGAGCACTTGGGATTGTTCCTGTTGATCTTGCTCGCATTGCTATTTCCACAAGAAGGAGGAGGGCTATCACTTTTACAGTGAGGAAAGCCACAATGTCCTTGAGAACAGAGTCTTGCCCAGTGTACAAAGTGGAGTTTCAGCAAGAGCATGTCAGACTAAAACTCCCTCCGAAAAAGGCAGAAAATAGGTAAGATTCTTCTACTTCTTGACACTTCCTTGGGAACCGGAAGAGCTAGAGGTACTTGGATTACAACAGGACCAAGATCAGGGCAGGACCATGAACACACCAGCACAGTGGCACGAGTGACCAAAGGGAGGCTATAGAGACTGATACTTAAGTGCCAGAAACCTCTTCACGCTGCTTTGGCTTTCCAAGTGTATTTAGTTGCAATCAGGTTTATCACCAGACTGGCCTGCACCAGCTAGTGGGGAGACCCTGTAGCCTGGGTAAATCTTTGCGCATGAGGGTCAGGGCCCTGAGGGCATGGACAGCCCTTAAGGGCCCTGACCACCCACACCCTCTTCCCAGCGGCCCAAGACTTCACTGAAGATCAGCCCTGCACCTTCAGTCCCTGTGGTGTGGGTAGGGGTACTTCTTTGCCTGTTGGGAAAACATGCTCGGCCTCACTGCTACCTGGAGCTGGGGACATGAAGCTGCGGCAGCCTTGCTTCTGTTGGGCTATTGGAGTCGGCATCTCCCGTCTCACATGGGAGCTCCCACCGCTGCTGTCACTGCTGGCCCCTCTGTAGCATTGGCCTTGTTCAAAAGCGCGTCTAGGGGAGGTACCTTCCCAGCTGCTCAACTCCACCTACAAATGCAAAAGAAAGATGGTTTCCTGCCTCTTCCCACCTGCAGCAACCAGCCTTTTCCTTGCATTGGATTTCCCTGCAGGAAAAGGCAAGAGCTGTTCAACCCCATGGGCTATCCCACAGGCATTTCTATGGCCACTGCAGCATGCATAGCTCTCTCTGGATCACCTCCCCTTTCAGCTAGGAAGCTCATAATTAAAAGTCAGACCCTGGACTGCGGAATCGAGGGTCTCTGGGTGCTGTAGGGGCCCTCCCCCAGGCACCCTCCCCCAAGGTAAGCACTGCCCCAGGGCCAACACTCCACAGCCCAGGGACTGGCTGAGGCCCACAGGGGACAAACGACATTCCCCAGACCTGCCTGCCAGCAGTGCGCTGGAGCTGGGAGAGAACCCAGGTCTTCGGGCTCCCAGTCAGCCCCTCCCTTCCTCTACCCCACACACCCCTGCCCTTCCCCTTCCCACCCAAACCTCAAGGAGGAGGGCAGGCTTTGTGCACCAGCCCCCACAGCACCCCCACACACAGCCCTGCTGCCCCAGGGCTGTGGGCACAGCAGGCGCAGCTCTGGGCTGGGCACTGTGCTCTCTGGGCAATGGGGGAGTGCATGCGCTGCTCTCTTTGGGCACGTGTGTGCAGCAGGGCTGTGTGCAGCAAAGATGGTGCAGATAGGTCTCTTCTCCCCATTCTCACTCACAGCTATTAAGGGGCATCCTTAGCCACAGCATCCTGCCTACTTCTGCAACACACCCATTTAACACTAAATTCTCTTGCTCCAAACCAACTGCAGCAGGTGTCTTGGCGGCTAAGCCACTTGCACCGCTCAACCACAGCCACGTGTCAGCAGACAAACAACTCAAAAGGTGCAAAGCAACAAGACAAGGGAAGAGAAGAAAGAGGAAAAAAGAAGAATTAGGAATTTTAAAGGTGTCCACACATGAAATTATTCTCAGGCTGTCTCATCTACTGGCATTACTCAGTGCAATGTGCCATGGATGTTAGAGGCATTATGATGGTCAGACCTAGACACCCAGCAGAGCAAAATACAAGTTATCCTTGGACTTACCCTGAGATCTGCACTGTGGCAAGCTTCTGTCCCTTCTGCAGCACCTTTCCTGAGGCAGGCTGAGAGGATGCAAAAAGAAAGAGTGCCCATGGCCTCTACCACAACGAGCTGGATTTTCAGGAACAAGGTGCTCTGAAAGACAAGAAATCAACTGGCCCGCTCCATCTGGGAAAAAAACATTTTCACACCCAATGGACAAGTTGTGTCAATCTCCTGGCAAACATCAACAAGCTGTACAGTCCATTACAGCATGCCTTTACCTGAAATGCCGGGCCTACTCTTCAGTTTGCCTGCACTGACAGCAGATCTGCCCCTCTCCAGCAACTCGGTCCACAGCACGAGAAAGTGCCCAGTGTGCTCTGGAGAGCACCAGCAAGAGAAGGACCAGAGTAACATTTTGCCCCTCGTCTCCTGGGGCTTGTTGTAATGGCACTGTCATTTCCGAGGTCTGACAAGCCTTCCTTGACATAACTTGAGGGAAAAGCCCCCGGAAAGGTTACACAGTACCTGCTGACATTCTGCTACCATGAAGATCCGGCTCTTGCCAAGAAGCACATCCGTACTTCAGAGATGCCGACACGCCAGGCTCCCAAACATCCCCGTGCGACTCCGCAGTGACCGACCAAGCATGTTGCAGGTTGCCTACACGCAGCAGAGAGAGCACAGGCGGCTTCACCGACTAGCATCAGCCTCAGCCCCCAGCAGCAAAACACAAAGCATCCGTCCCTTACAGAGAGCAGCAAACCTAGGGAAGCCTCACCCCCTGTCACTGGATTGCAGAATCACAGAATGGTTGACGTTGGAAGGAACCTCTGCAGATCACCTAGTCCAACCCCCCTGCTCAAACAGGGGCACCGAGAGCACGTTGCCCAGGACCACGTCCAGACGGCTTTTGAATATCTCCAAGGAAGGAGACTCCACAAACCTCTCTGCACAACCTGTTCCAGTGCTCTCTTACCCTCACACTAAAGGAACTTTCCCTCGTGCTCAGTCGGAACTCCCTATGTTTCACTTTGTGCCCGTTGCCAGCTTCTGCTGGCAAGAAGGTTCAGAAATCCAGACAGACAGCACAGCTCTGACCTGCAGAGGCCTCGGGAGCTCCCAGCCCTCCTCCTACACACCACACAAAAACAGAGCTATAAAACCCCAGCCCCTGCCCCACACACTTCACACTTCACAGCTACACCACTTCCCCACTCCTTGCACTGGGCCAAGACATCTGCAGCTGTTGAGGAGCTTCACTCACCTCGGCGAGTCTCTGCTCTCCTTCACCTCGCTTGTCTCTGGACGCACAAGCTGCCCACTTGCACAGAAAAAAACCCACAGTCACTTCCCTTCTGCTGTTGTGGAATTTCCTAAGGAGTGGAAAACAGAGGGAGAATTTTCCTCTCTCTTGGTTTCCTGGCCCTCTTGCCCTCTCAGCTGGTACATTAAGAACAGGACGAGATGCCTTTGGGCTTTCTCTAATGGCTTAGCCTCATTAGTATGGGTTCAGGCCTCATGAGGAGGTGTTCCAGGCATTCCTTTCCCAAGCCAAGTAGTGCTCACGTGCATGTGACTCCCGGCTGGGAAGAACCCCCTCTGAAGAAGACAGCCCCAGATGCCCTTGTGCCTTCCTTTCTTCTGGCAGCAAGTGGCTGCTTAAAACAAAGCAAAAAAACAAACAACACCCCCCCCCCACACACACACACACACACTCACTTATCTCCCTATCTCAGGCCAACAGAAAGAAGCAAAGGACACTGCCTGGCTGGGCAATAAAGTGTCACAGGATATTCACTGCAGGGCACGTAAAGCATCTGGGGCAGAAAAGCCCCAAATCTTACCTTTACATGCACAGTGACAGCCTGTCACCTCATGGTTATTGGTCAAGAAGACCCAACCACTCAAACAGACATGGCCATGAAAGCACATGCTCCTGTCAGGTTAGCTAGAGATTTGTGCTATGCCAGCTAATACACACAGAAATGTTTGCTAACACTGAAGAGCTGCACTAATTTGGAAGCTCCTGAAGTGGGGACAAGGGCAGCCAGCAGGAGTTACAAAGCTCCTGGAAGAACGCAATGCCTCCCATGGAGAGCACGCTTCCTCTTACAGTCAGGCTGCAACTAGGAAGCACTTCCTTCACATTCTTCCCTCTCTTCAAAAGCCTAGCTTTACCAATTGCTCTCTAAAGTCCACACATTTGTGCCAGAGGCTACCATTTATTTGACAGCAAAGCTTTGGCTCTGAGTAGACTGGGAAGGTGGCAGAACCCAGGCATCCAAGACCCCACACAGAGGGCACAAAGCACGACGAGATCAAGAACTCATGTCCCAGTACCTCCGACTTGCAGCAAGGCAATCCCAGAGATTGCTGGTCTGCATCGAGCAGAAAAGCAACAACATCTAATCCTGTGTTAAACAGAGAGAACCTGAGAAATCCTCTTGGGGGATCAAAGCAGAAAAGCATTGGCTGAGCAGTTACTTACAGCAAAGCTTCATAAAGCTTGCCGCCTTTTGCTCCCCTTGCATCAAAGGATTTCCTGGTCTTCTCTCGGACCTGTTCTTAAGACAGAGTTGTTAAATGCGACACAGCACAACCTTGGGCTGCAATCCAAACAAAATCAAATTGGACTATCCTTACTTGCTGGTGCTCCTCACAAGCAAGCGCTCAAGAAACGCCGGTTTGACTCACCACCAGTGCTCAGCGCATTCTCAAGAGAGTGGGCACTAAGATGCCGTCCTCTTGGGAGACATACACTCCTCTGCTCCATCTTCTTATTGCTCCGTAGCCCCCAGAAATTACTTTGCGATAGATGAAAGTACCCAAAGCATGAACCGCTGGCTAGCCTTCCTTCTTTCTTTACACCACAAATTTCACGTAGCAATTGGTGATCTGTATAATGAAATGCAAGCTCGAGATGAAAAATACAACACTGCTTTACCAAAGGAAAAGTACACCAACACTTGACTAATGCCAGGAAGTAGCACCAGACAAGAAGGACAGGCGCTTTCAGAAATACTGCGCCCTTCAAGGCTGAAAACCACAACCTGAACACAGATACTTCGGAGAGCTGCAGTGGGAGGAGTGTCCCGATCCAATATCGGCGGGGGGGGGGGGTTCGTTACGATCCCAAGGACGAGATTAAGACGCTAAAACCAGTCAAATATCGTACAACCTTTTAACTTTATTTTCCACGGAGTGGGGAGAAAAGGTGGGGAAAGGCAAAGGGGAGAAGAGAGAGAAAGAGAGAGAGAGAGAAAAAGGGGGAGAGAGAAAGAGATATCACCACCCGTGGATCCAGCGGCGTCCTGTTGGTCTTCTTCACCCTGGGGGTAAATTTTAGCGAAGCGCGTGCAGTAATTACAACTCGAGCAGGGTCCGACCCTAGGTTCCCGCTGAAAAGTTCGGAGCCAAATCAAGGCAAATTAAATAAATAAATTGTAATGACATGCATACAGTAGTTACAGCTTGAGTTGGGTGCCTCCGAAGAGGGACCCGAGCAAAGAAATCCCTGGGCAATTATACTTTCCAATCTAAGCTCTCCACCCCTCACACAGTAGTTTGGACCAATAGTAATATTTAGGTCTGGGGTCTCCTGCTCCTTATTGGGTCCCTAGGTAGGTTGTTTACTGTTGTGGTTTCTGCTGACAGATGTGTTTTCATTCTTCGGGTCCTGCCCTTATCTCTCAAGGCCCTGACAAATTATTACTTCCCCAGCAGTGATAGTAGGTGTTATTTCCCAAGGTCCAGACAAAGGGAATATGATCTGGACCCCAAGATAGCCCAGACCCCCCCCCCCCCAATCAGCATTGTTTCAGCAGCGAGAGGAGGCACTGCTCCCCAGGGTCCCGGCGCCCAAGCAGGCCTCACTTCAAAGCCTTGACATCCTTCCTCCCAGAGTGTGAAGCATGGGAATGCAAACTGCTAGTAACTCCCTTGTCTTTCCCGCCTGCATCAGCGCTGGGGCCCTTTCTCACTGAACTAGGGAGTGCGGCCTAAGGCTTCAGCAAATTTAGCTACTCATGCTAAGCAAGTTTTATAAAAGTTGTGCTAGTCCCAAAGTCTCTGCCCGATCATGCCCTGGTTCGGCGCAGGCTCGGTGTGTCCCAGGTGGTCGCAGGGAGACCATTTTGGTGGTCGCAGCAGCTCAGTCCTGTTCCCGCCGGGAACAGATGGCTGGTTCGGGGTTATGGTTTGCTTGCACCTTACATACCAAGAAATGTTTAAGGCAAAAGTTCACTCATCTGTCTGCCACAAGGGGTCAGCAAAGAATTTGGAAAAGGAAACTCACATACGCCATCCAGGGGTATTCTTCAAGATGTACTGAAGGAGAACACCACTGTGCTGCAGCAAGGTTTACCTCAGCCTTCAGCCAGCCAAGCTCCTTCAGCCTGTGGATGCGCTCACAGGTGACACTGAGGTTGGAAGCACTGCTCCTCATCTCCTCTGGCTTGCCTTCCTCACAGGCAGCAAGGACCCCTCTCACCAGGGCCTGAAAAACACAGTCACAGGGGAAAGGGCTCAGGAACACAAAGTCCGGAGCACACTAACCTGTGTGCAGCAGTCAGCTGAAACAAGGCCTCTTAAAGCCTGTCAAGCTACAGCTTGGAAACAGCACGAGTGTTTCAGAGCACTGCATCACTGGCTTCCACAGTTTGCTGCCCAGGTAGCAACAGCAGCCTGGTTTTGGGTTTGGGGATTTTTTTTTCTTTCAGAGTCCTAACTGGGGAGGGCAGGGTTGTTTCAATCTGTTTTCACAGCAGTGCTCACAGGTGCAAGAGAGGAAGCTGACAGAAAACAGGAGCACTAGCAAACACAAGCAAATGGCTGAGGAACAAACACAAGAACAGCAAGAGCCTCCTCTCCCACATCAGGCTGCAGCCCTCCCAACACTCACCTCCAAGCCAACCACAGCAGGCATTCTCCACACCAAGGCACCCAGCAACACAGGAGCCTGGGAGCTCTTGAAGGTGGTGAGCTTCAAAGGCAACTGTGCTGACAACACAGGGGGGAATGGATGTCACTACGCAGCAGTTGAGGCAATCACAACTCCCTGTCGAGCAGCTGACTCGTTGCAATACGGAAGCTGGCATCCAAGTCTGCTTAAGGAAGGCAAAGAAAACATGGGCCTGTTAGCATGAAAGACTCTCATCTGCAATAGCCCCTCCTTCTTGCTTGAGGCTGGGTTCACAGAATTCAGAAAACACCCTTTTCCCTCAGACCACCAGCATTATGCTGCAGGCTTCAATAAACCCTTCTTTTGCTCGTCCTTTCCAAAACGGATTGGAGCAAGCAAGGACAGACAGCTTGACTAGCAGGCAAGGACAAAAGTCTTGCTCACACACAAAAGGGCAAGAAAGATATTTTGTACACACAACACATCAACCAGCAAATTCCGCCCTTCCCAAACTCCCAAGTGCCTGTGGAGGGATGGCCACTTTCAAACTGGGCACCCATGTGCTACTCAGTCCAAAGCCAAATAGAGGCAAGAGAGCCACAGTGTTGGCTGAGTATACACAAGCACTAAGGAGCTCAGCAAAGCCTCCTACACAGCTCTCTCTTCAGCTGAGATTGAGAAGAAGAATTCTCATTTCCACGCTTAAGCCTGGATTTCTCATCTCAGGCCTTATCACAGCTGAAAATCCAAGAGGCGCACCACATTTCTCACGAGACATGCAAGAGGAGACTAAACACGCATTGCAACCTTGTCCTGGAAGTCAGCTGAGCTGGTGCCCTGTGCGCCTTCAAGCGTTACCCCACAGGTAAGAGGCAAAGAATTAAAACGGCAGAGAGCGGAGTGCTCCGACGGGCACAGGCACAGAAAAAATGTCAGCAGGAGACCTCTGTCAAAGCACCGTCTGTTGAAGAAGGCTCCCCCTTCCCCTGGGAAAAAAACCTGGCATGACAGAGCGCTCTTTACTCAACAACATACACGGGAGAGGGCAAACATTTATGGTTGAAAACACTCAGTCAGCTTTCCCTAAACAAAGGAGAAATAAACACACAAGCTTACCCCTGCACTGGCCTCTTTCAGGGCTCTGTCCCGAGAGTCTTCTGCTGGTCACAAGCATTTCCTGCTAGTCTGTAAAGCTCAAGAGAAGCAGAGAAACAGGCTCTATCAAAGTCGTCACGTTCAGTTCTGATGAATCCACCTCCTGCTTAAGAACGGCTTTCTGCAGAGCTGAATTTGCCTGGAGCCTCCGTTGCACACATGAACAAGGGAAGACAGCACATCAGCTTCCAGCACTACTCTTCTGGAGCAGCAAGAGTGGGAGAGAAGGAAGAGCTGGGCTCCTCTCTGACTTTCTTCCCTCCACACTTGCCCAGAGACCTTTTCTTGCTCTCGAGCAGCTTCACTACATGGAAAACGGGGAAGCCACCAGCACCTCCTCTCTAAAGCACTTGGTGACCTCCTTGGGAGGAATGCTGCAAGCTAGCTGTTATCCTGCAAGGGAAAAAGGAACATTTGCAACCACACTTGCATCCAAGGACAGTTAGATCACTCAAGCTGAAGACCAGCACACGGACTTACAAAGGAAAGCCTTCAAGATGTTCACTTCCTCCTTTTCAGAGGCTAGGCAGGAAAGTGACCATCCCCGTTTGGAAAGCAGTTATCATGAAAGCCACACAGACTCTGCAGACCAAGCAAATACACAGACACTGAAGATGCCCCTACACAGGCCCCCTTCTCCTCCCAAACAAGCAGGAGTTGCATTGTCACCAAAGTCCTGACTGTTCACTCCACTCCTGCTCTGGCTTTGTGCCTAAAACATGCCTCATCTCAAGGCCTCATGCATGCTGGCAGCAGCACCATTAGGCTAAAGCCAGAGCAACGCACACGCCAGCTCCTCCAGGACAAAGAGAACCAGGTCTGCTAACCTTGTAGGTTTTTAAGGAACTCCTTGTTAACACCTGAGAAGACCCACACTCTTGGGAATTAAGGAAATCCTTACCCGGCAACCCAAACAACCACTAGGCTTGGCAGGCACCAGACTTCCGAGCTGGGAGGTGCAAATACACCAGCTCACCCCAACAGCCTTTGAAGCGGAGCCAGCAGCGGCCGGACTGCTGAGGCGCTTGTGCATCCCGGCGCAATTCAGGGGACGCCCACACCGTGACGGGGGAGGGAGGATGAGCACCCTCACTGTCGGTTAGGTAACTCTTTTGCTCATAAGCACGTGAATTAACAAACTATCAAGTTAACCAATCGGTGAACCATCCAATTAAGTAACTACAGAATTAATGATTTAGGCTAGCGTACAGAGGAAGGATTAACCCTTTCTTTGCTTTTTCATTTCTTTACCTAATAAGCTCATAAAAGCAAAGTTTGCTTCACAAGTACGCTGTCCCGTAAATCTGAGAGATCACAACGTGACACAAAGATCTGCCTTGGCAGCGGGCAGACCTCCAACCGACACTCACGCTTCGCTCACGCTCATTGGGCTTTAAAGGCATTCAAGCCAGGATGGGAAGAAGAGACTCTGTACCTGACCAGATCCTTTCTCTGAGACCACTCTGCACCCCAAGCATCACCACGTTGGAGATCTGCACTGACGGACAAGGGAGTGTTAAGAGAAAAACCACAAGGCATCTTTCCAGGACAATTAGATGTACGGGGCTCTCAGGTTACGGGTGATAATGCAGACAAAGTCCTCACGCTGACGCTGACGGGCTGAGTAGGAAGCAGCACCTCCCACAAACTGGCCTTCCAAATAGCATGGGAAGTTTGTGAGGACTGAAGCACAGCATCTGCTGGGGGTTTCACTGCGAGACTCCACACTGGACCCAGGGAGTCATTCGGCAGGAACAGACGCTGCTCCTGACTCACAAGCACAGCTTGTCATTTTGGACCACAAAACATGCTCAACCCACATTCCAGGACCTACGCCAAAATGGGTACAAAACTGTTAGCTTTGCAGAATCATGTCACAGACGCGTAACAGAAGTACTTGGGAACTGGCATTTACAGAACAAACAGGATGACAAAAAAAATCATGGGGACAACAGTGGACGTGTGCACATGGCATTCTAACAAACTGCTGGAGAGAGAAGAAAACAGTTTGTCAGCAATCCAGCTACTCCTGACCTCTCTGCAGGGCACAATTCAGGACACCTGAAAAAGCAGAAGCTCCAGGAAAGAAACCAACTTGACAGAAACAAGGGAGCTGGGCTTGCCCAGAAAAGATGCAGGTCGCTTACTTGCTTTGGAAGCTCTGCCACCAGAAAAACAAACAAACAAAAAACCATACGCACGCCCCAAACAGTCACAAAGGCAGCATTTAAGAGTCCTGTCTAAATTCAGCATGAATTTAAGTACAGGGCACCCAAGGGCGCACAAGGAATTCAGCATCCGCCATTCCTGCAAACAGCCAGACGCTACAACGGTCACCCCGAGGAGAACGGAGCGCAGGCTGCACCTAAGAAAGTCACTGGCACACTAAAGCCTCTCTCGCACACTTTCAACCCACATTTTCCCTTCAACACAAGCCTTACAAAGCCACTGCAGCCAAGAACTTGCCACAAGGGCCTTTCTGCCCTCCTCTTTTTCCTCCTTGCTTTCCAGACAGAGCGTGTTTCATTCGACAGCTTCCGGCAGAAGCAGAAATCAGCATCAACTCACCGGCTCATTCAGGCTTCCTCGACCAAAAGATTTCGGGCTTTAGGCTGAAATGGTCTGTGCTGCCCGTGGGGACAGGCACCCGGCCAGGACACAGCGCCTGGAGCCCAGCTCACTCCACGGACTCGGGGCCTCTCCTGCCGCCAGCAGAAAGAGCGCATCCTCTCCTCTTCCCTCCGCGCACACACCACCTCCCCTCGGGCCAGCCCCCACGGTACCTCCGCAGGGCCCTGGCCACACGGGCGCTCGCAGAGAGCAAAGGAGGGAGGAAAAGCCACACAATTTCCCTGACAAGCCGTTCGGAGAAGACCCAGCGCCTGCCGGGCTGCACGAAGCCCCCCAAAATAAGGCCTCTGAAGCACGGGAAGAACGGGCAGCTCCTGATTCTCTCCTCCTCGCTCGAGTCTGGCCAGGGTCTTCCACGCCGGGCTCCGCGCTGAGCAAGCAACAGGCAGAAGAGGCTTTGGCAGCCACACACCAGTCTCGGGGAGGCCGCCGGCCCTGCACAGGCCTCCGGCGCCCAGCGCGGCCTTCCGGGCCCCGCAGCTCTCCCTCCCCAGGCCCTCGGGGATCATCTCCGGCAGAGACACGGCAAGGTCTCTCCAGGGCAGCCGCTGCCCCCGCGGCAGCACCTCGGCAGCCCCCCCCACGCCTCGCCCAGGCCCCAGGCCGCGCACGCGCAGCTGCTGCTGCCTCCCCAGCGCCTGCGGCCTCCGCGCACGCGCGCAGCCCCGCCCCTCGCCCGCCCTGCCCGGGGCGTTCTGCCGCGGGGCCCCGCGCTGCGCACGCGCACGCCCACTGCCTCGCCCCGCCCCTGCCCTGCTCGCCTCGCCCCGCCCCTCCCCTCCCCTCCCCTCCCGCCTGTGCAGCCCCGGCAGGCCACGCGCCGCCGGAGCCAATGGGGAGCGCGCAGCAGGGAGGGGCGGGGGGCGGAGCGTCGGGGCGGGAGGTGCCGTTGTGGGGCGGGGGTGCGGCCGGCTTGAGCTGGGCCAAAGCCTTTCTGAGCGCGGAGGGGATTCGTCAGAGCTGGGGGCGACGGCGCGGAACCGGCCCGTTTCTGCCTTGCTCCGCTTCTGCCGTCGCTGTCTCGGCAGCCTGTGCGTTTCCGGAAGGCAGGTAAGGCCTGGAGCTCCGCGAGCCCGCGAGGTGCCGGTGGGCAGAGGCCTGTGCTCTTGCCGGGCTGGGGACGGAGGGGCAGTTTTTGCCAGGAGAGGGTCCGGCTTTGCGAGGAGGCTGTGAAAGGACAGGAGTGCTGTTGGCAGAAGGCTGAGGTGTCCTGGTGCTGCTGCCGGGCTCTGGAGAGGCTCTTGGAAACGCCCGTGTGAGAGCTGGATCGTTTGCTTTGCCAGAGCCTGTGATTCCTGCTGCGGAGCTTGGCTTTGTGTTGGGAAGCGCAGTCACGGCCCCTGGTTTCTCGCCCCGGTTCTGCTGGTGCCTGCAGAGCGGGGGAAGAGGCTCTGGCGTCGGAGACGCCTTGGCCTGCTGGCTGGCAGGAAGCCCTTGTGGCAAGCCTTTCTTCTGTCCTTCTTTTGTCTCCAGAGCTCTGGTGGAGCCAGCGGAGGGCTTCTGGCTGGAAGTCAGTTAACGTGTCAGCTCTGCAGCCGCCCGCTGTGCGGGTGCTCTTGGGGATGGTGGTGGTGGTGGTGGGTGCTGCCTGTGTCTGCTTGTTTTGGAGCGGGTGGTATGGTGGTGAGCTTGTTGACTTCAGGCAGAGCCCGTGTTTTTCTTGCTGCCCAGATATGGCTAAAGTTTGGGAGAGCGTGTGTGAGTGCTACCGCCAAGCGCTGCTGCTGAAGGAGGTGGGGCTCATTTCCTCATTATCCCTCCGACCTTGATGAGTGCTGGCTCCTGCTTGCATGCTGCCATTGAGCAGCCTTCTTCCTGCCTGCCTGGGAAAGCAGAAGCCAGGCCCCAGCAGGAGCCTGCAGGTGGCAGTTTTGCCCAGAGCAAGCTCTCCCTCACTGGAGAGCAGAAGCAAAGCGCAGCTGGAGAAGCAGAGTGTGGGGTTTGTCCTCTGGGGCCTTCTCTAGCTGCTCGTGGCAGGGTGGAACCACCCGCCAGAGATGGTGGCATGCTGTGGAGAGTTTCTGCCAGGTGTGGTCCCTCCTTGGAGGTTCTGAGGCTCCGGGGGTTTTTCCCTGTTTGTGCGTCAACTCTCAGCTGGTGGGAGGTGAAGGAGTGGGAGAGGGGGAGACTGGAGAGTGCAAGGCTCTCCTGCAAAGCGCCCCATCTTGCCCCTTTGGAGATCACCCTTAGTGTGCCCTGACAAGTCCAGTCTTCATTATTGTGTGTGTGAAAGCCCTGCTTTTGTTCCTTTGTTGCTCTCCTGTTTTCAGACTGTCCAGCTAGCAGGCGTGGGTAACATGTCCGTTCTGGAAAACTACTTGCGTGATGCGGATAAGAAGAGTTTCCATGTTTGGAGACGAGTGTTTCGGGTGGACAAGGTGTTTCTGCTGGAGAAGAATCTCAGCTCTGAGAAGAGCCCGTGGCGTGGTAAGAAGCGAGATTCAAAGCTGGGCTTGCCCCTGTGTCGTAGCGAGGATCTGCTTCGTGATTAGTGAAATACAGCTGCATCTTTGGCAGAACTGCCTCCCACTGCAGAGGCAGGAGCCCAGCATGGGCGCGTGGGGCGCAGAACAACGTCCTGCTGTGCTCGTGCCAACTCCTCCTGCTGTCTCCTTGTAGTCTGCTCCCACAGCGTCCAGGCAGCTCCCCCAGGACCAAGGAGGCTGGCAAGCAGCACCCACCTCCTCCAGCCAGGTCCACGGCTGCTCTCGCTGTTCCTGAAGGCTGTTGGAGACTGTTGCAGGTACATGCCCTGGGTTGCTGTAATGACTGTGCTGTTGCAAACGGTGCCAGAGCCCCGTTGTGCACATACCGACTCTGCCAAGATCCCTTAAGCGCTCTTCCGTTGACCATTGCTCTTCCTTCCTTCAGATCTTCTTAGTGGGCTGAAGGCCTGCTCTACCTTTCCAGTGTGTCCTTGCCTCCTGTACTTGCAGGCAGCAGCCACGGACACTTCCCTGGGGCACTGTTGGCTCTAGCAGCAGGACCTGCTGCATTCTGAGGCTGTGGCAATGCGTAGGTCTTTTCCAGACCCTTGGTAGTTGAGATCATTGGTCCTCCCAGACCGCTCAATGGTGTGTGCAGTGAAGGGAGGAGCCTGGTGTAACTTCAGGCCTCCTCACCTTTCCGGAGCCAAACTCTGGCGACAGGCCGGCTGAAGAGAGAGCCCAGGAGTGAGGGTATGACCTGCAGAAAGCCGTCCCCTGGCGGCAGCTGAGACTAATCGTGTGTGCTGTGGCGTTTCTATGGCCCTGCAGGAAAGCGGCGAGCTGTGCGCGCAGTGGGACCGAAGGCAGAGCCTGGGCTCCCTGTACAGAGAGCGGCAGGAACAAGCAGAGGCCGAATGGGCTGCGTGGGAAGCCTGGTGTGCAGGGGAGGCTCCAGAGCCGGCTCAGGTACCGGCCCCATTGGACACCCTTCAGAACAACGGCCATCCTCTCCGTCACGGAGCCGAGGGCGGGAGGTCCTCTGGCCTTGGGGGCAGTGTTGCTGCTCAGTCAGTGGGACACTTTGCAACTGCAGCACGACTAATTACCACCCGTGGTCTTAGGACTCCCACCCAGCTAGTGCTGGATTACAATTGCATCTCCCTTCCCTGCCCAGCACTTAGTGTCTAGGGTGCAATTTGTTCCCTCCTTACTTCACACAGCCCCTCCAAGGCTTTTGCGCATAGACCGGTGGAGAGTCTGCTGGCTTTTCCGAGGCTGTCAGCATGAGCTTGGGACTGCAGCTCAGCCTCACTGCCATGCGTATGCATCCACATGCTCACTGTTGGAAGATACCCCCGCTGCAGTTTCCCCCAGCCCCTCCTTTCTGCTTTGGAGTCCTCATGCCTCATTTGCTGTCTTTCTGCAACCAGCTTCTCACCTCCTCCCTACCTGCCTCTCTTGCTCCACGCAGACTCCTGCCAGACAAACAGCGTACACCTCACTGCTTTTTTTCCTTCTTGGTCCCAACTGTGCTGCAGTCAGCTCAGGATGCAGATGCTGCGGAAAGCTCTCTTCTCACCTGCCTGCAAAAGGCAGGGCCTCTTTTTGTTCTTTGCCTAACAGTTGGCCCCGGAGAAAGACCTCCACCCCAGGGAAGCTTCTTGCAGCATTTGGGAGGATCCAGAGCTGACAGGAGCAGAAGTACAGCTGAGAGCAGAGCACACCTGGTAGGAGCATTTGAGGAAGGAAAGCAGTAGTTCCTGCCCCACTAATGGCTGTGTGAATCCTGCTGGGTGTTTTTCCATGAGTGCTGCAGCAGCCAAAGGCCAAGCAGCAGAGGGGTGTCCTCCTGAGGAAAAGTCATGGTGTTATGAAATCCCCCTTGCTGGGCTGCCGGGGGTTGGGGAAACAGCCAGTGGGGCAGTGAGGCCTGAAGCTGTGGGTAAAACCTGAGTCCAGAAGGGTTCGGATCGCTTGGTGTGCCCTGCCAAACCTAGCGAGGAGCTCATTGGAAGTTCCTGCCCTGCAAATGGCAATTCCCTCCTCCCCATTTCCCATGCTCTCAGTGATGTCAGCAGGAAAGCAGAGGGCCAGCTGGGAATGGCAGTGAAGCCCTGCTCCCACCCTGCCCTTGCCCTGGGGGCCTGTGGTGGAGAGGTTCCTGGCTGCCCAGCTCCTGCTGCCGGGTGCTTGCCAGAGGGCCTCTGGGAAAGGGCTCCTCTCTTCCCAGTCTGGTTTGCAGGCAGTCAGTCGCTCCTTCTTGGCAGGACTTTGGCCGTAAAGAGACTTGGGCTCCCCACCCTGCCGCCCAGCCCAGGAGAAAGGAGCACAGGGAGAGGTGGAAAAGCCTCCCCCCACCCCGTGGAAGAGAAGAAAGCAGCAGCCAAGCTGGAGACAGTCCAGCCCCAGTAAGTGTGCGCTGAGCCCAGCCCCAGCCTGGGGCGGTCGAGTGTCCCTGACCCCCACAGGGTGTTATGGCTCCAAATCCCGGAGGCCTGGGGTTGCGTACAACACCCTTGGTGTTCTGGTGACACGGGAATGGCCTGGGTTACACCTCCCTCCTCCCAGGTGTTATGGAAATTAGGCTTGTCGGCCACCATAACAGGGCCCGACCCTAGGTTCCCGCAGAAAAGTTCAGAGCCAAATCAAAGCAAATTAAAGAATTACGTTTTAATGACACGCGTGCAGTAATTACAGCTCGAGCTGGGTGCCTCCGAAGAGGGACCCCGAGCAGAGAAATCCCTGGGCAATTATACTTTCCAATCTAAGCTCTCACGCAGTAATTCAGACCAATAGTAATATTTAGGTCTGGGGTCTCCTGCTCCTTCTTGGGTCTGATCCCTGTCCCTAGGCAGGCTGTTTATCTTTACTGTTGCGGTTTCTGCTGACAGATGTGTCTTAATTCTTCGGGTCCCGCCCTTGTCTCTCAAGGCCCTGACAGAGAGGTGTTGTTCCAGCAATTAGCACTGCCCCAGCAGTGACAGTAGGTGTTATCTCCCGAGGTCCTGAGGAAGGGGATATAATCCAGACCCCGAGATAGTCCAGACCCTCCAAATTAACACTGTTTCAGCAGTGAGAGGAGGCATTGTTTCCCAGGGTCCTGGCGCCCAACGAGGCCTTATTTCAAAGCCTTGACATCCTGCCTTTTGGAGTGTGAAGCACAGGAATGCAAACTGCTTGCAACTCCCTTATCATTCCAGTCTGAACCAGCTCTCAGGCCCCTTTTCTTACTGAACTAGGTGAAAGTTCATTATTTTATCTAAGCGCAGCCCAAGGCGTCAACAGATTTAGCTACTCATGCTAAGCAAGTTTTATAAAAGTTGTGCTAAGCAGCTATCTCTCGACAGTTTCAGCTCAGTATTCTTTAACAGTCCCCCCTTTGTTTTTATGAAGCATCCCTGCTAATCCTTTAAACGGAGTTCTTGAAGCCTTTCGAGGCGTACTATCACTTTCCATAATCTTATGTATAATATGATCGTAAGTAATAGGCATAACACAGTTAAACTTAACACAACTACTACTGGGTGCGACGTGATTATAAATCCCTGTTGCAGATGGTGACCATCCGAGGAGAGTTTCCCAGCCGTGATGTTCTCCGTCCCTTTTTAGCCTTTCCAAGATGTGGTGTATCTCTTCTGCATCATGATGAACAGTGATTAGAGCTTTCTGTCCACTGTTTTGGATGCGTTCTAGCAGTCGACGCGGGTTATCATGTTGTAGTCGTTTCTTCACCAGTGTGAGATTCATTCCAATGGGGGTAGGTAGTAAGTTTTGAATTAATGTATAATTAGATTGTAACAACTGATAAGATGTAATAGGAGCTGAATAATTAAAATCACATCCCATGATTCTGGTAAAGTTACAAATACAAGTATTTGAATGGTTACTTGTATCTACAACAATGACATCTATGAATATAAGATTACAAAGTGTTCTTACACATACACATCCTTTCTTAACGTATACAAGTACAGTTCAACTTTAACAGCAAAGTAAGAACATAGTATGACAGTATATGGCCTGTTCCATTTAGGTTTTAACTTGGATTTTTGTGAAAATACTTTAACTAAAACTTCATCCCCAGGCTGTGTATCAGGCACTTGTATGTCAGGTGGTGATCATTGGATATGTCATCATTGGATGGTCAGGTGGATATCATTGAGCATTTATTTATTTATTTATTTATTTTAAAGATTTTCAAACCTTTTTTGCATACTTGGAACATACTGGGTTAGTCGTTCATCTCCGTCTAACAGGCTGGTCTTAGCTAGAATAATAAGTCCCTAGTATAGCTAAATGTCTCCCGAAGAGAATTTCTGCTGGTGTTAGTCCTATGGGTTGCCGTGGGGCATTTCAAACATCCCATAGAGCTAAGTTTAATGCCTCTGGCCATTTTAGGCTAGCACGTGCGCATATTCTTGCTATTTTTTCTTTTAATGTTCTCTTCATTCTTTCTACTTGTCCCGAAGATTGTGGGTGATAAGGGGTACATAGGTTTCTTTTTATTCCTAATGATTTGTGTAATTGAGTGATTATGCTTGCCGTAAAATGGGCACCCCTGTCTGAATCAGTGGCTTCTGGGACTCTATATCTAGGTATGAGTTCTTTCAGTAAGGCTTTTACTACTCCCCCTGCGTCAGTCTTTCCTGTTGGGAAAGCTTCTGCCCAGCCTGATAACTGATCTGCTCTCACTAACAAGTGTTTGTGCCCATTGGCGGATGGCATAGCCGCATAATCTATTTGTAGCTTTTGGAAAGGGAAGTAGGCCCATGGTTGTCCCCCTTAACTCTAAGCTTGGTTTGCTACTTGAAAACTTCTGGCAGGTCAGGCAGCTATTTGTTATTCTTTTAGCAGCCGCATAAATTCCTGGAGTGGCCCATAGTTTCTGTACCTGGTTAGCTATTGCCTTGCCTTCCCCATGAGCTTTATCGTGAAACCACCTAGCTATAGTAATTAAATATTATTTTTGGTAGAATTGGTTTTCTTCCAATTGTCCATATTCCATCATCATTTTGTTTTGCTTCCCACTATTCCCATTGTTTTTTGTTTTTTGTTTTTTGTTTTTTTTTCTCCCACTGAGCAGTCCTTTTCATACATGGTTTTGGGGTCTATTAAATTTGGTCACTCACTTTAGTTCATCCTTGGAACTGCCCCCATACACTCTCTCAGAGGTTGTTGGGCTGCAGCCTTCGCAGCGGCGTCAGCTAACGCATTTCCTCTACTAATTTCTGTAGTGTCTTTAGTATGGGCTGGGCAGCGTATTACAGCAATTTCTTTGGGGCAGTTGGACTGCTTCCAGCAAATTACGTATTTCTTCTCCATTAGCTATTTTCTTTCCTGATGACGTAAAAAATCCTTGTTCTTTCCATAACATCCCTGTTACATCAAATACTCCAAATGCATATTTAGAATCGGTATAGATATTAACCCGCAGGTTCTTACTGATTTTTGCTGCTTGGGTCAATGCTATTAATTCTGCTCCTTGAGCACTTACAGACGGAGACAAAGGATTAGTCTCAGGTACCTCAAAGACAAAGAGCTGCCGTAGCTGCTATTGCTCTGATGCATCCTGGAGTGCCTTTAGCTACCACGTCTAGCTGTGTGGAGTAAATAGGCCACTGGTCTACAGTGAGGACCTAGTTTTTGGGTGAGTACCCCACTTGCTACTCCCTATTGTTCATGGACAAATAATTCAAATGGTTTGCTATAATCTGGTAACCCTAGAGCAGGGGCTGAAACCAACGCCTTTTTTACAGATGTAAAAGCTTTTTCCCTTTCTGGACCCCAGGCCAAAGGCTCTATCTCCTCTCTTTTGTTTCCTGCACTAAAGGCTTAGTAAGTTCTCCTAACCCAGGAATCCATGGTCAGCAAAGTCCTACAGTTCCTAAAAATCCCCTAAGTTGCTTTTTTGTTACAGGACGGGGCATATTAAGAATTGTCTTTACTCATTCTGGATCAATTAACCTGTGTCCTTCCTTTAAAATCAAACCCACATATTTCACCTCTCGTTGACACAGCTGAAGTTTAGACAGAGATGCTCGATGCCCTTTTTCTGCAAGAGCATTACACAGAGAAATAGTGTCTTTTAAACAAGTCTCATAATCTTTACTTGCTAATAACAAATCATCCACATATTGTATTAACACTGAATTTCCTGGAAGTTCGATGTCTGAGAGATGTTTATAGTCCTTAAGTCTTGTACAAACCGATACTCTGGATCACCATCAGAATCTTGCCTGTTCTTTTAACCGTCAGAATCGGAGTGTTGTACGGGGATTCATAGACTCTAAGGATACCCAGTTTCAAATGATGACTGATTTGTTTTCGGATGCTCTTCTCTGCTTCCTTTAGGATAGGGTATTGCTTAACTGTGGGAGGCAATCCCCTCTTTGTTTTTATCAAGACTGGACTAGCTGATTTCAGTAGTCCAACATCCATTCCTGAAGAGCTCCATAACTTTTTAGAAACTGATTCTAAACTTGTTGGAATAGTCAACTCTGGTTCTGGTGTCTTAGCCAGAACACATGAGCCCATATTTATTAATTTTATCCCTTCCGGCTGTAAACAGATCTGAGTATCCAAGGCTTGCAGGAGATCTCTCCCTAAGAGGCAAGAGGGCGAGTCTGTGGAAATTATAAAACGTCCCCACGCTCTTTTACCTCCAAAAGTGAGCAATAAGGGCTTAGATAACATTCGTTCACCTTTTCCCATTACTCCTTGTATCATTATTTTATCTGATGACTTGCATCCTTTAGGCTCAAAATGTAAAAGGGAAAGGGTGGCTCCAGTATTCACTAGAAAAGGAACTTTTAAACCTTCTATATTTGCCATTACCTGCCCCTCAAAATCCAAATTTATATCCCATAAATTTACCCCAATTTCCACAGTATTTTCTGAGTCTCCTATCTCCTGTCATTGTGGACTGACTGGGAATTGCCTGGTCTCATTCTCAGTGTTTGATTGTCTCATGCTGGCCCCTCTATTCCCAAGTACGTGGGGCCTCGCTGGGCATTCCTGCTTCCAGTGCCTTTGTTCCCCGCAATAATGACAAACATCATTAACTCTTAATTGTACAGCACGTTCACTTTGATTCCATCTATCTCCCCTGGTTCTGCCGTGCCGCCTCCCCTTGCCAGCCTGGCACATGCTCTTTAAAATACTTTTGTGTATCAGGGGCTGCTTGATCTATAAAAACACTAATTGCGAGAGCATCATTGAAGTTTTGTGGGGTCATTCCTCCATATTTTAGCAGGGCTTACCGCAAAAGTCCCCAGAAGTAATGGGGGTGTTCATCTAATCACTATCTGCATTCTTGCACTTTAGTCCAATTTACTCCTAATTCTCTGCATGCTCTAATTGCTTCTACTAAATTTCAAAGTCCTGTTTGACATACGGCTCTATTTCCTGCATTATTAAATGTCCCAGTTTGGATCACTTGCTAGCCAGAGGTTTCTATTTCCCCTGGCTTGCTGTGCTACTTCCGCACCTTTGTTAATTATCTTAACCCATTCATTTGGTCAAAATAATTCCCTCAAAAGAATTTGGGTATCACTCCAGTTTGGGTTGTGCCCGGTGCACATACTAGAAAATAACTGGACACATTGCTCTGCATCTTTTCTTAATCTCTGCATTTTACCCCCCCATAGGGCGAGATCGCCAGGGTCCCAGGGCTGATTAGTAAATACCTGCAGCACAGGACGGGGGGACTGGCCCCTCCCTTTCCCCTGGCTGTAAAGCAGCAGGGTTAGTCAGCACGTTGGGGATCACAGGATAGAGTCCGGCAGCCGGTGGAGTAGAGGGAGAAGGAGGAGGAGAAGGAGAAGTAATGACAGAGAGATCATCAGGCATATCAGGTGGAGCAGAAACTTTTGGAGCACAGTCCGGGGTACTAGTATCTGCTAACACAAGTGTTACCTTCTGCGGGTTTCTTTCCTCCCTCCTTCCTGGCTCAAATGCTCCTGTGCCCATGCCCAGTTCTCCCAAACATACCAGTAATCCACTCGACTTGGAAACCTGTCTTCTAGACGATTTCACAAGGAAGTTAGTTCCTGCTGATCGAAAGTCCCTTGTGGTGGCCACCGTTCCGCTGGGTTTCCCTCCTTTGTCAGGAATGGGCAATCCTCCTGACACAGTTGGACCAACCTTTTTTCCTTAGATCTTTGGTACCATCAATCTTACTCCAATTTTCCAAAATTTTGGCTAAGGGCATCCCCTTTTCTGTGCCAAAATTATTCCCTATATTGAGTTCCTGAGAAGTGCGTCTTAAGCAAATCAGGCAGCGCACTTCCTTACCAGTAACACCAGCCCCTGCGGCTGGTGGGATCACACAGTCTCTTTCTCTCGCTCTCTGGGAACCGCACTCCCACCCCCTGAGTCTTTAACTGCTAGGACTGCTGTCCCTTCGCAGCGGGCGGCTTCCTCAGCCGACGGGCGCCCCGGTCGGTTCCCAGGCTATACGCACTCGCACACACAGCGCTGTTCACGCTCACACCAGTCACAGTGACTCTAGACTTCTGTCTTGCAGTCTTGCAGTGCGCCTTATGCTGCTCAGGCTGCGCACCCCTTCTCCAGCCGGACTGAGCTGGGACTTAAAACCCACTCAAACCCTGGGGATGGGACTCGCACCCATCCCCTGGTACGCCTTGCTGTGGCCAGCCCACGTACCCCCTGCCTGGTACGCCTTACGGTGATCAGCCCGCATACCCCTTAAGTGCACTGTTACCAGATCAGAATTTAGAATTTAGGTGGGAATTTAAGACTCACCTTTCCGGTGCCTCTGGTTGCCAAAGATCCCAGGTGAACTCACCCGATGGCGCCAGATGATCATTTGGAGACGAGAGGCCCCGACAGTGGTCGCCTAGGGTCCCATCTGGGGTGCCAAACTATTATGGAAATTAGGCTTGTCCACCACCATAACAGGGCCTGACCCTAGGTTCCCACAGAAAAGTTCAGAGCCAAATCAAAGCAAGTTAAAGAGTTAAATTTTAATGACATGCGTGCAGTAATTACAGCTTGAGCTGGGTGCCTCCAAAGAGGGACCCCGAGCAAAGAAATCCCTGGGCAATTATAGCTTTTTCAAATCAAGTTTCCCACCCCTCACACAGTAGTTCAGACCAATAGTAATTTTTAGGTCTGGGGTCTCCTGCTCCTTATTGGGTCTCCTCGTTGTTCCTAGGCAGGCTGTTTTTCTCCCTTATCTTTACTGTTGCGGTTTCTGCTGACGGTTGTACCTTCACTTCTTGTTGGGTCTTACTGTTGTCTCTCAAGGTCCTGAGGAGGAGGAGGTGATTCTAAATCATAACAATTAACACTGCCCCAGTAAGGAGAGGAGGCTTTGTCCCTCAAGGTCCTGATGCCCTGCACTGGTCTTATTTCAAAGCCTTGCCATCCTCCCTTTTGGAGTGTGAGACGCAGGAACGCAGACTGCTTGTAACTTCCTTATCTTCCCAGCTTGAACCAGCTCTGAGGCCCTTTTCTTACTGGACTAAGTGAAAGTTCATTATTTTATCTAAGCAGGCGGCCTAAGGCTTCAGCAAATTTAGCTACTCATGCAAAGCAAGTTTTATATAAGTTGTGCTAAGCGGCTACCTCTAGTCAGTTTCAGTTTGCTATTCCTTAACAAGCATCCCTGGCACGTGTAAAGAAATGGCCAATCGTGTGCCCTTTTTCAGCTGCAGGGATTCGCCTTTTGTCTCTCAGAGATGGTTCCGGACAACTGCAAGGAACCCCACGGTGGGAAGAAGGAGAGAGGCCCGCAAGGGCACAGGCACTGGGGAGAGCCAGGAGTGATCCAAGAGGCCCATGTCTGATTGTTGCAGAGAGGGCAGGAGGGACAGCAGAGCCTCCCTCATTTTCTGCCCCCACTCTCGAGGTCAGGGCACTTGTGGGAGGGCAGGTTTCAGCAGAGAGGGGCTCTGGGGTGGATGTTTCTGCTTTAGGCGCTAGGACAGAATCCCCTGGCGCTGCCCAGCCCCAGCTGTGCCTGCAATGGAGGCGTGCCTGTGCCTGCCATCAGGGAGGAGGCCAAGGGAGCTTGGGAGCAGGACTGGCAGGCAGAGACGAGGGTGTGCGAGGGAAAGGCAGCCCCCAGGAGTGGAGGATTTCTGCCCAGAGCCAGGGAGCAATGGGAGGCTCTCTTTGTCGACCATCTCTCTGAGGGGCCTGAACGGCAGGGTCTGCTTGTTGTGAGGGGTCTGAAGAAGCCGCAGGAGCAAAATCCCTGTCTGCCAGGGTCGCCAAGGGCTCTTGTGCCCAGATTCTGGCCCCCAGACTTCTTCTTCACATGGAACCCGCCAGTGCTCCTCCGTGCGGGATGCCACGGGCCTGTGGGAGTGTGACGGCTGTGCTGGCCAGAGCACTGGTAAGGGGCTGAGGACCTGGGTGCCAGGGCTAGAGGCAGGTGCCAGGCAGGCCCTGGCAGGGGGTGGTCAGGGTGGGCGTGGTGGAGCTTCTCCAGCCCTGTGAGAGTTGGGGGCACTGCTCTGACCTCAGCAGCCCAAGAGGTGTGGGGTGGATCTGCTGATCTTTCTGCCTTCCCCTTACAGCATCCAGCACGCCATCGGCACCAGGCTGCCCCAGCACCAGCCAGGCAGTGCTGGCATCCTCCCAGGGCTCCCCGGATGCTGGGAGCAGCAGCTCGGTGCTGTCTGGGCGAGACAGGAGGGCAGGCCGCACCAGGTTCCTGCACCAGGGTTAAAAACAAATTCCTGGAGTGAGATTCCCTTTCCAGCTGCTGCAGGGAGGAGGTGGCATCTGTCCTGATGGCTTTGGAGCCCTCCCATGTTCCCTAAGCAAAACCCTGCCGCTCCTGACACAGAACTCACTGATGGGCATCTCCACGCTTCTCAAAGCCAGAACAATGCCCTGGCACTGCTGCACCACTTCCCGGGGATCACTAATGATGGCTGTGGAGCTGTAAAACCTCTGTGTCCCTACAAGATTGCATGGCTGCTGCTCTAGCTGACCCCAAAGCTGCTCCCAAGAGCAGCAGAGAGGAGCCCACCTCCAGAGGCTGGAGGCTGGCTACAGGGCCGACAGCAAACGGAGAAAGGGGCAAAGGGAGGGCTGAAGATCCCTTCTGTGAAACTGTCAGAGCAACAGCTGCAGGGGCAGTCAGCAACCTGCTGAGAGCAGAGCATTTCCCCATCTTTCCGGTGTTTACCACCACTGGCACACCTGCGTCTGGGCATCAAGTCAGGTGCCAAAAAGAAGCAAAGGAGCCCTTGGGAGGAGTCTGCTGCAGGTGACTTCTCCGGCAGGAAGGGAAACCCAGCGGCTGTAACAACACATCACCCCCAGAGCCGGGCTGCTTCCCTACGTCGCGTCAGTCTCCAGAGAACACAGTCCTACACAAGAGGGGGCCGCTGGGGAGGGCAGGCCTTCGTACCACAGCTGTATCCTCACCAAGCCCCAGAAGAGAACAGGTAGCTTTTCTAAAACGGAACACGGAACAACCCTTTTCCCCAGACCACTGCCTAGCAATAGCCATGAGATCACAGAACAAACACCGGTCTTCACGTTGGACTCCTCTTCTGGCTCCACCTTTCCGAGTCCTGGACAGCCTACCCTGGGGAATTACTGCACACGCGTCATGACAGACTGGGCTCTGGGGAGGAGACCTGTGCTGCTCAGATTAGTTTCCAGATTTCTGTTTGACCCAGGCTCGCTATGGCTGAACTCTTCCTGTACTTCCCGGGAGACAGGGCTCAGTCGCATGGCAGACGGCAGGACCAGGGTGGAAAGCAGACCTCCCTCCCCATGGAATAAGCCAGCAAATAGGGTATTACGCCTTGTGCCTCACAAGCCTTACGTGTACTCTCAAGGTCTGTGGAAGCAAGCAGCAGCTGAAAGTCTGCAGCCCATGAGATGACCGCGTGTACAAAGGGGAGGCTTATTGATACCGTTACCATCTCCCCATGGCATCTCACAAAGGGAGCCTTTCAACAGCCGCAACCGTGCAGGTACTTTCGACTGATCCGTGGTGACTGATGCAGCTATCTTGTAACACTCCACACCACTAGCCCCTCCTCGGGAGGGCTTTGGGGGTTTCGGAGGGGTATTTTTCAAGAAGAAAAATCCAGCTATTGTAGTCCAGAAAGCTTCAGGGTCATTGTTAACCTCAGAAATGACATCCCTCTCCCCCAAGCCCCTGCCCAAAGGCAGGCCCTGAAGCCAAGGGAGAAGGACAGGTAAAGCACAGCATTCAGCTATGGGGACTGAAAGTGAATCCTCAGGGAATCCCGAGAAGATGCAGAAAAATCTCATCTCCCGACAAAACACGACAGATTGCCTTTGTGATGGGCCTCTCTTTGGAGGAACTCAGCTTGCTGCCACACATGCGGCTCTGCATTGAGCCACCCCATTGCTCTTAGCTCAAAGCATGACCTTTGCTTCTCGGGGCGTGGGAAGAGAGCTTCCTGGTTCTCTTTGCTAGCTCAAAGACTGTTACTGGCCAAGGCAAAACCCCAATCGCTGATCCCAGAGGAGGCTCAAGGCAGAAGGAGCTCAGTGCGGCAAGACACCTGCTTCACCTGCCCCGAGGCCACAACCAGGGGCAGCCATAAGTAGAGACAGCTAGGCAAAACCAAGCGCTTTTCTTTCACTTTGGTGTATAGCATGCAGAGCATGGAGAGCATTAACAGATTGCTGCTGTGAAAGACAGCTTCTGCTTTGCTGCTGGGAGACCATCTATTGCGCCCACAGTATGAGCAGGTATGTTAGTCAACTTTCTGCTGTTACTCTGACCGGCACAAAACTCTGCAGGAAGATGCACAAATCAGTTTGGGTTACTGCTGAAAAGAAAATGCAACGTTGCACTTCTGCTGCTAATGCTATCACCAGATGCTGGGGGATGCCTTCCCCCTGTGACCTTTACATGGAACACTACATCATTGTCCTTGAATTTTCTCAGGCCCACGAAAGCTACAGATGTCGTGTCAGGACAACTCCCTGTGTAGCACCGAACAAGATAATGGAAAGAGCTCCTGGAAAACTCCTTCTCTCTGTAACACCAGCACTCCCTCAGGGGAATGCTTCCTCTAGAGCACCTGGAGTTCTTGGGGGACTGGTTTCTGTGCACAGGCATTTCCCGGGGGAAATTCTGTGCAACTTGAATGCTCTGTGAGGGGAGGCAAATGGAGAACTAAGGGAACCAGGGGAACAGATGGGTCCTCAGAGAATCCAAGGATAAACAGAAAGGTCCTGACAAGACCCAGGCAAAGCTAGAGCTTTCTGAAGAGCACCACAGGGGAAACAAAGGCTTTGCAAGGGCACCAGCTGACACCCGGTGGGACTGGAGAACAGTGAAGGCCTCAGGAAGAGTGCTGGGAGCACTAGAAGGGTCCACTCTTGTGACTCCAGCAAAGACTGGCCCAGCTGATGCCCTGCAACACGAGACGAACTCAGCTTATCGGCTTTGCCAGGAGAGGATGGGGAAGAGTTCTTTGGGCAAGGAGTGGCACCATAAAAGCTGCATGTTCCCACAATGCAATGCAATGAAGAGAGTGGCAGGTCCTCACTGGCCTCAGACACAGGCAAGCGAGGAGAAAGAGGCCTGGGAGCCAGGGCCTTAAGGCCCTCGTAGAGGAGGTGTCCCAAAAATCAGCATCCTTCCTGCTCCCCGAGCTGAGGAGGGCAACCACCTTGTCACCAGTCAGGCCTTGCCTTACCTTATGGTCATTATCCCATCCTGGGGTACAGAAATGAGAGAACACAAAAACCATCTGGCAGGGCTATCTACATACGCCTTAGAGCAAACTGCTTACAAGCCAGCTATGGCACAAGCTTTCCTCTGCAGTGGTAAACGGGGAACTCGAAGACCCGAAAGCCTACTCCAACTCTGGAGTCTAATGTAAAGGCAAGAGCTGTCAAAGAAAAGGAGAACACCGTGTTTACGCTACTGGGGCTCAGTCAGGCTCAAACAGGCTACGGAGAAGTCACACAAGCACTTCATTTGGCACGTGTAAGGATGCAGTGCCTGCAGCAGAGGGACAATAGGTGATGTGGGGATGTCCTGCCGCTCGCTCGCTCCCTTGCTCGCTGGCTCGCTCGCTCACACACGGGGAGCTTCTGGGAATGAGCCAGGCTTTCCGGCACTCTCGGGGGCCCCAGTGGGCAGAGCACTGTGGGATGGGAAGTGCTGCTCTTGCTCTGCTCAGAGAGAGCTGTCTTGCGCAGAAGGGTGCCACCTCTTTCACAGTCTCCGGAGCCGGTAGCACAGTGCTGGAAGGGTGAACCCTGATGGTGCCTTCTCCCCTGGAGCTCTCAGGATCAGGATGCTCTGAACTGCCAGGGAGCGGATGGAGGGGCTGGTGTCCCTCGCCATGCGTTGAAGGGCTGACATAGAAAGGAAGAGAGAAGAGATGAACCTCCTGTGTCTGCGGAGACCCCAGGCATGCCCTCTGGCCAGGGTCAAGCCCAACCAGCCCTTCCCCTTGCCAGCAGGCAGAAGGGAGGACTAATGGGTCAGCTGGAGAAAGAGGCAGTTCAGAAACGCCCCAAATGCCCCGGAAATACTCGCCCTCTCCCAGTGCAGGGCAGCAGATCGGAGCTCACTACCCAGCCTCTGCCCTCCTCCGTGCCACAGCGAACACCATGCTGCCGCCACTCACCCTTGCAGATGTCCTGCAGCTTCTCCTCGCCCTGCTCTCTCAGGTGCCTTCCAAGGAGCCCTAGGTGCACACAGCCCGTCGCAACCCCCGCTCTGGGCACGCAGCCCCCGGGCACCCGGGCCCTGCATGAGGCAGGTGGGGCTCCGGCAGCCCCGGGGCCGGTTCTTGCTGCCAGCGCAGCAGCCGGGGCTGGGGCCAAGAGAGGGACCCCAGCAGGGGCTGTGGCTTACCCAGGAACCTCACGGCCACCTCCCGCAAGGCCTCCTGTGGGCTCTCCAAGTAGGGCAGGCTCTGCCGCAGGTATTCATCTGCTCTGCTCCTGTTCCTCACCAGCTGCACAGAGCACAAGGGCCAGGGCTTGGTACCAGGAGCTGTGTGGCACCGAGGTTTGGAGGGAGCAGAGGGCAGAGCGCTTCCCAGGCAGGCTGGGGTGCCACCCTGCTAGCAAGGCCCAGCTGAGCCAGGGGCTCTTTCCTCATCCTGAGAGCAGTGAGGGGACAGGGCGCTGGAGAAGAGAGCGCCGGGGCAGTGTGCTGGAAGAAGAGGAGCGCACGTGCAGCTCCAGAGCCCACAGCAATGGGTTGAGGGGGAGAGGGGGGCGGGCCTTCTGCGGGCCAGGTCTTGGGGGCTTTGGGGCTGTCCTTACCAGGCACTCGCCAATCCGCCACATCTGTCCTGTGTTGAGCAGGTGCCTGAGCTGCTTCCACTTCAGGAGCTTAGCAGTGCTGAGGAGAGCTTCCTGAGAGGCCTGCAGAGCAGCAGAGACTGGGAGATGCCTCTGCAGCCCAGGCAGGAGAGCCTGCATCACCCGCACCTTGGCGAGGCTCCGAGCCTTTCCCAGCCTGTTATGGGAAGCTGCATCTGGGGAGCGGGTTGGGCTTTGATGCCCTGGGCAGAGACGTGGGGCAACCACCATCTCAGGGCGGCAGAACAGAGCTCGCCAAGGCCCTGGCCTAGGATGCCTGCAAGGACAGCTGGGAAGCCCCTAGGGACGCCAATGCTGGGGCCTTGCTGGGCAAACCTGGCCAACAGAATAACCAGTCCTGGCCCCACACAACCAACCCATGTGGCCACAAACCTGCGCCACGCTTGGCAGCTCTGCATGCGCATGGAAGAGCAGTGGGAGCAGGCTGCTGTGCACGTGCTTCCTCATCTGCTCTTTCTGGGTGCCCGCCACAATCATCATGACGTGCCTGAAGAGCTGGACAGAGAGCTCTCGCACGCGGGCAGCCTCCTGCGGGGAAGGAAGACGGGAGGACCTCAGCAACTGCCGCTCCAAGCCCATGGTGAGCAAGCGGGTCAGCGTGGCTGCTGCGCACATGACTGCTTCTGCCTCTGCCTCTGCCTCGAGGAGCTGTGAGCCAGCTCTGCCACCAGCACAAAATGGCCCCAGCCCCAAGACGTTTCTCTAACATGTTGGCAGCCAGGGGGAGCAAAGCCGTGGAGGTGTCTGCACCTGGAAGGGCTGCTCTGGCCCTGGCCGCACTCCCACCGGTCGCCTCCTGGCTGACTCGCAGAGGAGCTCCCCTGGCAGATGTGTGGAGGAGGAGATGGGGGCTGGCTCACGGCATCAGCTCCTGGGTGCATCCCGCCTGTTCCAGGTCCCCAAAATGGGCTGCCCCGGTGGGAGGCCCCCATCCCTGGGCCATGTGCCTGTGCCCCACATCCTTATGCCAACAGAGCTCCTGCCTTTCCCACCAGCCTTACATCATCAAAGAGTGGCCGGAGCTCCTCAGCAAGCTGCAGGCCAAAGGTGCTGGCCCTCTTCCTGTCCAAGGGCTGGAGCACACGGCTGAGGATGGTGAGGGCCTTGGCGCGGAAGTTGCTGTCAGCATCCCGCAGTTGCTCCAGGAGTGTGGGCAGCAGGCCTTGCAGACTTCTTGCCTACATGAAACACAGAAGGCCCCTTTTGTGAAGCAAGGGATGACTGCTTTGGCACAAATGCTCTGGCTGTAACACTCTGCAGCTAGGGAGTGGCGGGGGAGGTGGCAGCAGCTCCCCGCGCTCTCGATTCCTGCCACTGCTTTTCCCTTCACTGCCTTACCCTCCACCTGCAGCCCCAGGCCGCTGGCCTGACTTTGCCCAGCTGCCCCCCTGCTTACTGTTTGCCATCTCTCAGACAGCGTGACGAGGCCTGTGATCGCCATCTCGCGCATGGCCAAGCTCTGGTTCCGCAGATGTAATTGCAGGAAGCCCAGGACATTCTCGTCAATCTCCTGCTTGAAGTCCGTGCAGTTCAGCAGCTGAAACACACCGAGCTGCAGAGTGAGTGACCGGCAGAGCCAGCAGCACTCCCTGCGTCCTCTGAACCATCTGCGGCCTCTCAGCCTTGGGCCTTGGCAAAGCGGTTGAATGTAGAGAGCTGGCCCAAAGGCTGCATGACCTGCAAGTGGTTATGAGCATTACGCCAGCAGAAATGGCCTCTTGGCGGGCATGAGCCCAGGCTGGCGTGACTGAGGGGAGTCCAGCTCCCGCAGGAGAGGAGCCTAGCTCCACCGACCGGCAGCCTGCCTCTTGGCCCATGGCGCAGGGAGCCCAGTGTTTCCAGGCACTGCCCAGAGGCACCGCTTGCCACCAGGCCTACCTCAATGAAGACAGCCATGGCGGCGACCTCCCGGTGTTTGTCTCTGCAGCTGAGTACGGCAGCCACGTGGTCAAACATCCGGGCACACTCATCAGCCGCGTTCATCCACAGCTCCCTGGCCGGGCAGAGGAGAAGGTGCTGTGGGCACGGAGCTGGGCAGGCAAACCTCTTTGGGCCTGCGCCGCCGGCTCGAGCCATCCTCCCGCAGGCCAGGCCCCGTGGGGCAAGGCTGCGTCTGTGCTCAGCACCAGCAGCCGGTGGCACTGGCTCAAGCAGCGGCGGCCTTTCCCCACCACACCTGGCAATGAGAAACCTGGCGTCTCACCCAGCCGGGCTTATTTTGGGCAGAGACCAGCAAAGAAGCACCCTTGCTACACCAAAGGTGTGGCCTTCCGGCACTCTGTCTCCAGGGCAGAAATGCTGGGGCAGACGAGGATGAAGGCAGCTCTCACCTAGTCAGCAAAGTGACTCCTGTGTGGTAGGTCTCCCTGCTCAGAAGCATGTCCCAGCCCCCCTGCCTCTCCATGGAGTCAGCCAGATGGGCGTAGTCAGCGCGGCAGAGCAGAGCTTGCATGGCCTGCACTGCGCTCCTGCATGTAGAGCAAAAGTGGGTCGCACAGGGAGGCCGAGCCCGGGCTCTGCGCCCATGGGAGAGACCGGGGGAGAGGGATGGGGCACCTGGTGGGGCTCACTGGAGGACACTCGTCCTCCTGGCCGCACATCTGGCTGTAGCCTTGGAGGTCCTGCAGCGTGTACTCCATGCTGAAGAAGATCTGGAAGAGCACCGCTAGGCAGAGCTGGGGGAAGATTAACTGCACAGGCACTTTGCTGGAGGGCAGCAGGAGAATCTCGTTCAGGGCCCTGATTGCCTGCAGAAAACACCCAGAGAAGGGTCTCGCTGCAGAGAGGTCACCTAAGCCAAGGCAAGGCAAGCCAAGGCAAGGCAAGCCGTGCCAAGGCAAGCCAAGGCTCCTGTTTGTAACGCCAGCAAACGAGCCTTCCTGGGCTGGAGGCAAGGTCCCCCTGTGCAGCCCTGGGCAGGGCTGAGTGAGGCCTCGCCTGGAAACTCACAGTCAGCGGAAGGATGTAGCTGTCCTTTGGCATGAAGCTGTCCCGCCTGAGCAGTGGCTGGTCCCACAGGCAAGAGAGCAGCACCTTCAGCACCTCCTCTGCAGGGCAGTGCTTGGAGACCAGCGTCCTCCACATGGCCCCGGCAACACTGCAGACCCAGAGCACCCTGTCAGGGGGCCTGCCTCGGCCTGCAATAGCCCCAGAGCTCCGGCGCTGTCCTGCAGGCTGGCAGGCCCCATACCTGTCACACAGCAGGGAGGTGTTCAGCAGGCCCTCGACCACCTGATCAGGGTCCAAGCAGGCCATCCGGAAAAGGGTCCTCTTCAAGATGGCCTGGAGCGACACCTCACTGATGCCCATCAGCTTCTTGTGGATGCTGCTCACCACCTGTGGCACCTGGAGGGGGCACGGGTGAGAGCGGGGCCGCCATGGGAGGGTAGCAGTTGCCCCAGGGGCCGCTGAGACCTGCTTCCTTCCCATTGCTCTTGGCTGGCCTCAAAGGCTGTTGGGTGCCTGAGAGCCCTGGCCTGCGCTCAGGGGCCTCAGAGCCCAGGGGCTGCGAGCACGGGGCAGTGCGGCTGCAAGCTGCTTACCCTGTCCAGCTCAGAGTCGGGGTCTCTCAAGACCGCCTCCATCATGTGGGCAACCACCTGAGTGTCTGAGACCCTTGGGTCTGTCATGCCCTCGATGGTTGTCAGGAGGAAGTGCGTCCTCTCGGAGGGGAAGAGAAAGCGCCCGAATACCTGTGGGAGGAGACTCGTGGCACCGAGCGTGCGCCCTGAGCAGCTGAGAGCAGAGCTTGGGAGAGAGAGTGCCGGAGCGGTGCTGGCACAGTGCCTGCAGGAGAGCTGGGCGCAGGTGCTGTGCTAGGACGGGCTGACTGCAGCCTGGGGGTAGTGGGCAGCGAGCTGCCGGGGTGCAGGTGCACAGCTGGGGTCAGGGTCACGGTGTGCTGGCGCTACAGGGAAGCAGAGCTCGCAGGTAGCCAGGACAGCTGGAGCTGCTGCTCTGCCACTGGGACAAAGCCTTTGGCTACGCCAGGCTCAGGGAGAGTGAGACATCCCTGCGCCCGAGGCCTGGGAGGCTGCCATGCCAGCCCCACTGATTATGGATCCCTTTGTTCCTCGAGGCTTCCTGCCAGCCCTGTGGCCAAGAATGCCAGCGAGGGAGGGGCTTCTCACCGTGCTCTCCTCAGTGGCGTTGCCGGGCCAGAAGGTGTTTGGGCGTCCCCCCTGCCACTTCATCTCTGGAGGCGCGGGACTGTCATCTGCCATCGCGCTCCCTGTGCAGCAGGGGAAACAGAGCAGTCAGGAGGAACGATGGCGAGTTGGAGATGGCAGACGTCCGAGAGAAGCTCTGTGGCTTGCAGAGAGGAGCTGTCGCTAGCGTGTGGGGAGCAGAGCGTCTCCTAGGCATTTCCAGGTGGCAAAGGGGAAACTGCCTAGTAGGATGCAGAAAGGCAGAAGAGTTTGGTCTGGCTTTCTGCTCGGAAGCACGACAGCAGCCCTGGGAGGCTGCTGCCACAGGCTCTGCAGTCTGCTGGTTATCAGGAGAGTTCCTGAAGCACTGCTTCAAGGGCCGTAACAGCCCTGGGTCACGTCAGTGAGGCGCCTGCCGATTTTGTTTCTCGCATGGCCGAGGCAGCGTGGCACCTTGCCTGGCCTTGCCTGGGCTGTGGTGTGTGGAAGGCGCCAGCCCGCCCCAGCTTCTCTTACTCTCTCGCAGCAGAATGACCCGGTAGAAATCGTGAAGCGCCTCTGCCGCCCCATGGCTGATCGCCTGGTCCTCCTCGGCGCAGCACAGCGTGAGGCGCCCCATCAGCTGCCCCAGGAAATCCAAAGGCCTCTTTTGGAAGAGCAAAGCGCTGGCACTGCTTCCTCCACAGCTGGGCGAGTCCTGGGGGAGGCAGGAAGGACTGGTAGCAAGGCTAAGCTGCGGCAGCGGGGACCAAAGCCCTGGGCCCCACACAAGAGCGGGCCCAGGCCTGAGTGCTGCATGAGCCAAAGCTTTGGAAGCATCTGCCCAGCCCTGCTCCCAACAGTGACGAGTGGGGTGCAGAGCTGTGTGTCCCAGCCTGCCCGCCCCTGCCCGCTGCCAGTTCTGTTGCCCGGCCAAGGGCAACCTCCTCTCCCTCTGGGCAGCCCCGGAGCCAGCATGTGGCAGCCCTGACAAGGCGAGGAGCATGCTGCCTCCCTGCCTTGCCTTGCAAGGCTTTTGACTGCCATGCCTGTGAGCCCGTGCCACTGGGGTGCCAAAACAAGGAGTCAGAGCTCGGGTCTCCCCGCAGCCCGCGGCTCCTCCCCACGCACGCTCATGCTTCCACACGGCTGACGGAGCGCTTCCTTCTGCTCCCGCTGGCCTCCCCGTCCCCAAGAGCACATCAAGCCAGGTGCCCTCTCCTCCTGCCTGAGCCTGCCTCAGAGTAGGGTTGCCCACGGCCTGCAGCCACCCGGTTACCTCCAGCAGAGAAGAGCTGCCCAGGAGCCGGCTCAGCCACGCGATCCTCCCCACGGCCCTCTGGCGCTCAGCTGCTTTCTGGGATGCTGTGAAGGGCAGCAGCACCTGAGGAGACCAAAGCTGCTGGTCGGCGCTGGGACCTGACGGCCGCTCCGGGAGCAACAGCTCTGCTAAGCCCCCGGCAGGGCTGACGCCTCTGCTGCCTTCCATGCGCGCTTCCAGAAAGGGCCTTGCGTCCCCTCCTCACGCCAAACTCCTTCCACTGCTTTGGTGCAAGGGAAGGCTTTCTGGGGCGAGGGGCCGAGGGGCGGAGGGCAAGGCTGCCCCCCGCCGTGATGCTGGCGGGGGAAAGGACTCTGGCTGCCACCAGGAGAGACGGCCGGCTCAGCCAAGAGCATGGCGGGGCCCCTGCCTGCCTCCCCGCACAGAGGTGGGCCCCACCCCACAGCATGCTCTCTGTGCCTGGTCCCAGGCAGGGCTGGCCCCTTGACTCGAGAGGATGGCTTCCCTTTGCAGGGAGCAAGAAGCCCTGCCACTGCCCCCCTAACTCTTTGCAAACAGCCCGACACACTGCACCGTCCAATGGGGCTCGGATGGGGTGGTCAGGGCTGTGCCGTGGGCAGGCCCCGGCTATGCCGGCAGCTGGCGCAGGTACCTCATTGCGGCAATGGCCAGCATGGCTTGCTGCCGTACCACGGAGTCCAGGCGGTCAGGGGACTCTTCTTCCAGCAGCACCTGGGGAGCACAGGCAGCATGGGGCACGGGAGCTGCCAGCCCCCAGCGAGCAGTTGGCAGCCCCCAGCAGGCACCCCCATCCCACAGCTGGCACCCTGGCTCGGCAGCCCCCGCCGAGGAGGGCTGTGCCCACGGGGGCCTGCCCACCCCTCCCTGTGTCTGGGTGCCCCAGTCCCTCGCTCACCTGGCTGGCTTTGCCCCCTCCCACAGCCCCTCCGGCTGCCCCCTCACCTCCATCTTCTCCGCCAGCTCACAGAAATCAGCCAGGTAGCTGCCCATCACCTTGGCTCTGCAGAGGGTGCGGATGGAGGCCAGAAACCTCAGCTTCTGCGCCTCGTCCTGACAGCCGGGGACGCGAGAGACAAACAGGGCAGGTGAGAGGGCAGAGGCACCGCCGGCAGCACCGCAGCCTCGAGGGGCACGCAGTGACGGCGCAGGCCACCCAGAGGCAGCAGCTGGGCACAGCCAGCAGCCCTCCCAGAGTCTTGCAGCAGGCAGCGGACGTGGAGGCAGCCAGCTGGGAGCTGCAGGCACTGCCGGGCTCACAAGGTCTCTAGTCATCTGTTTGGGGCCTGTGGGAAAGGCCTGCAGATACTTCAGGGCTTCCTGCTCCTCTCGCTCCAACTCCAGGCAGGAGACAGAAGAATCTGAATCTGGGGAAGAAAGTGAGCAGGCAGAGCTGTAGGTGCTGGCAGGAGGCAGGAGCTGTGGCCTCTCCTCAGCACCAGGCCTGCTCCCGTGGGCACAGCGAGCCCTGGCTCGGGGCACTGATGCCCCGTCTCGCCCAGCCACCCCCGGCAGAGGGGCAGCGAAGGTCCCCGCTGCACTGCCTCTCCTGGCCTGTGCCGCGGTGCAGGAGCTGGGTCCCCTCTGCTGCTCTCGCTGCCTGGGGCTCGCCAGCTCCCAAGCCCGCTGCAGGCCCAGGCATCTGGGCACCGCCACCTCGGGACCTCCGACAGCAGCCTGCGGGGGCGATGGGAACTGGGGCGGAGCAGGGCCGGCTCCCGGCTCCCGGCTCCTGGCTGCCAGCCCCACGGAGTCGCTCACTCACCTTCCTGGAAGGTCTGCGGCTCGCACAGCTCATGGGTCTCGGCTTGGCAGCTGCTGTCGCTGAAGGCATCATCGTCATCGTCCCCGGCCAAGAAGGGAGTGCTGGGATACCCGTCCTCCTCCAGCACCAGCGTGGGCTTGCTGAGGTCTCTGTCGTCCAGGCACAGGAGGAGGTTGCTGGTGGCTCCCGAATGCTCCCAAGCCGCAATGAGCTCCCTGAACTTGTCCACTCCCATGGACACAGCGAGTCCCGGCCCCAGGGTAGGCTGTCCAGGACTCGGAAAGGTGGAGCCAGAAGAGGAGTCCAACGTGAAGACCGGTGTTTGTTCTGTGATCGCATGGCTATTGCTAGGCAGTGGTCTGGGGAAAAGGGTTGTTCCGTGTTCCGTTTTAGAAAAGCTACCTGTTCTCTTCTGGGGCTTGGTGAGGATACAGCTGTGGTACGAAGGCCTGCCCTCCCCAGCGGCCCCCTCTTGTGTAGGACTGTGTTCTCTGGAGACTGACGCGACGTAGGGAAGCAGCCCGGCTCTGGGGGTGATGTGTTGTTACAGCCGCTGGGTTTCCCTTCCTGCCAGAGAAGTCACCTGCAGCAGACTCCTCCCAAGGGCTCCTTTGCTTCTTTTTGGCACCTGACTTGATGCCCAGACGCAGTGTGCCAGTGGTGGTAAACACCAGAAAGATGGGGAAATGCTCTGCTCTCAGCAGGTTGCTGACTGCCCCTGCAGCTGTTGCTCTGACAGTTTCACAGAAGGGATCTTCAGCCCTCCCTTTGCCCCTCTCTCCGTTTGCTGTCGGCCCTGTAGCCAGCCTCCAGCCTCTGGAGGTGGGCTCCTCTCTGCTGCTCTTGGGAGCAGCTTTGGGGTCAGCTAGAGCAGCAGCCATGCAATCTTGTAGGGACACAGAGCTTTTACAGCTCCACGGCCATCATTAGTGATCCCCGGGAAGTGGTGCAGCAGTGCCAGGGCATTGTTCTGGCTTTGAGAAGCGTGGAGATGCTCATCAGTGAGTTCTGTGCCTTGCAATCCTTTCAAAGTTACTGAAAGCAAAGAATTTAAAGTCACATTTCATCATACTGTGAGTTGAATTTTGCTGACAGAGAATATACAGAGGTAAGCCTTACATCTACAGATACTGGGCCCATAAAAGCAAACACCTGGTCTTTCAAGCAACAAATTACAATTGACTTCCAACACGTAAGCCTCTCCTGCTTAGAAGCTAATCAAGTGTACATAAAACGCTCCAAAAAGCCCCTCCCAAAATAGCCAAACCCACCTTTTGAAACCAGGACACTTCTGGAGTAGAGTCTCCTTTTAGCACACGGGACACTAAGCCTTTAACTATGAGAAGGCATCGCATACAGTTTGATTCTACATATATTCCAAGCTTTTATCCATCCTTAAGAAATTACTTTTTACTACTACTACGAAAGCTCAGTACTGACAGAAGTTTTCCAAGCACACAAATATACTGATTCCTCAAGTTAATAGTCTCCTGCAAAAAAAGCTGAGCTTGCATGTATAGTGGTAATACAATCTCCGTTACCTTGGACGTCACACCAGTAGAACCATGAAAAAGGCAATATTTAACCAGCACATATAGAACTATTCATACTGGGACTTGACAGATATTGTACAGAAGATTGTGTATAATTCTGGTCTCTTTTGAGGAAGAAAAAAAAAAAAGGAATTGATATTCAAGCAAAAAGCAACAAAGGCAGGCTGTGAAGATGCTCCAAAAATGAAGTGCCTGTCATTCAAAAGGACACGGGGACAATGTAATGTAAGGGAGTAAAATGAAGACATATGTAACAATCACGTTTCCTCTAACAGAAGGTGCTCTAGGGACAGAGAACCAGTTGAGCTCACAGGAAAGGCTGGCACCAGAACAAACATACATCAAGTTGCCACCAATAAATGTCATCTGGATTTGAGAAGGGTTCAAAGCCCTGACAAGAAAATTCTGGAAGGAGCTCTCAGTCAAGGGAATCTTTCACAGGGGAGCTCAAGGCCATTTACAAAAACCATTCCAGGATACATTTGCCTGTAACAGGTGACTAAACTCCTGCACACAGGAGATTCTTTGGGAGGTGAGGAGATATCAAGGGAAAACAGGCAAACGGGAATCCCAACCTGAGGTTCAGTGAGAAGCACAGGAAACGATACACTGCCTTTCTAGCCTGGAGGCTAACCACACCTCCCAAGCACACATCAGTCCTCAGCGCATGATGAACAGTAAGAGCCAGGAACTGAGGAGGAAAACCATGACAGATGGACAGCTGGTTGTGCCCATGCCATGGAAGGCATCAGGCCATCTTCTAGCACATTTCAACCCCAGGCATCACTTTGAGAAGTTTTAGAGTAGAAAAGCAAGTCCTGAAACAGCTGTTTGGAAACAGAGTGTCCATTCCAAAAAAATCACAAAAAGGGAATGCAGAGAATGCAGCATAAGGTGTACATGCCAACTTGCCCCTCTGACTTCATTCACCCTTTCTGAGGAAGAAGGTATGTCCTCTCTGCCCAGAGGATTCCTCTACTATGGCCATGCCTATCCATCTGTAAGGAGAAAACTCTGAAGAAAAGAAGGAAATATAAACTCGTGTCTCTTAAGCACGCATGCTCTGCTAAGAAGGAAATTCTGCCTTAGCTATCCATTTTTAGTCTAGATCTCTTCTGGCTTGACAGTGGGGCAACAGTCAGCAGGAAAGCCTTGATCCACTCCTCAGCTGAGAGGCAGCCTTCAGGAGAAAAGCAGAAAGAAACGCTGTCCAAAGATAAAGATCCCAACCCTGCTTTTCTTGTGGACAACTTAATCATCGTATTTGTTCCAAAAGGCATTGCAGCAGCATCTGTCACATAACTTAGGGCTTCCTGAAAAAAAGCCACCTTTCCCTTCAAAATAACTGCTTCAGAAGGACAGTCAAGCCTGACCTCCTGTGTCCCAGAATTACATTCTCCATAGAAGAATTTTCCTCTGGTGGCGTTTAGAAGTGTCTGAAAGATTCCCTCCGCAAGGGTGGCATTTCTCCACAGGAAGCCAAAAGGGAACTTCAGACACCAACTTGTAGCAGCAGTAACCTTTCCTTCTCCTAATGTGAAGAAACATGGTTGCAAATTCTCACATACCTTGCTGTACACACCTAGGAATTAGCTCTGGCCACCTCCAAAGAAATGGGTCAGAAGACTCACTACATCAGAGGCTTAGAGCACTTGGGATTGTTCCTGTTGATCTTGCTCGCATTGCTATTTCCACAAGAAGGAGGAGGGCTATCACTTTTACAGTGAGGAAAGCCACAATGTCCTTGAGAACAGAGTCTTGCCCAGTGTACAAAGTGGAGTTTCAGCAAGAGCATGTCAGACTAAAACTCCCTCCGAAAAAGGCAGAAAATAGGTAAGATTCTTCTACTTCTTGACACTTCCTTGGGAACCGGAAGAGCTAGAGGTACTTGGATTACAACAGGACCAAGATCAGGGCAGGACCATGAACACACCAGCACAGTGGCACGAGTGACCAAAGGGAGGCTATAGAGACTGATACTTAAGTGCCAGAAACCTCTTCACGCTGCTTTGGCTTTCCAAGTGTATTTAGTTGCAATCAGGTTTATCACCAGACTGGCCTGCACCAGCTAGTGGGGAGACCCTGTAGCCTGGGTAAATCTTTGCGCATGAGGGTCAGGGCCCTGAGGGCATGGACAGCCCTTAAGGGCCCTGACCACCCACACCCTCTTCCCAGCGGCCCAAGACTTCACTGAAGATCAGCCCTGCACCTTCAGTCCCTGTGGTGTGGGTAGGGGTACTTCTTTGCCTGTTGGGAAAACATGCTCGGCCTCACTGCTACCTGGAGCTGGGGACATGAAGCTGCGGCAGCCTTGCTTCTGTTGGGCTATTGGAGTCGGCATCTCCCGTCTCACATGGGAGCTCCCACCGCTGCTGTCACTGCTGGCCCCTCTGTAGCATTGGCCTTGTTCTAAAGCGCGTCTAGGGGAGGTACCTTCCCAGCTGCTCAACTCCACCTACAAATGCAAAAGAAAGATGGTTTCCTGCCTCTTCCCACCTGCAGCAACCAGCCTTTTCCTTGCATTGGATTTCCCTGCAGGAAAAGGCAAGAGCTGTTCAACCCCATGGGCTATCCCACAGGCATTTCTATGGCCACTGCAGCATGCATAGCTCTCTCTGGATCACCTCCCCTTTCAGCTAGGAAGCTCATAATTAAAAGTCAGACCCTGGACTGCGGAATCGAGGGTCTCTGGGTGCTGTAGGGGCCCTCCCCCAGGCACCCTCCCCCAAGGTAAGCACTGCCCCAGGGCCAACACTCCACAGCCCAGGGACTGGCTGAGGCCCACAGGGGACAAACGACATTCCCCAGACCTGCCTGCCAGCAGTGCGCTGGAGCTGGGAGAGAACCCAGGTCTTCGGGCTCCCAGTCAGCCCCTCCCTTCCTCTACCCCACACACCCCTGCCCTTCCCCTTCCCACCCAAACCTCAAGGAGGAGGGCAGGCTTTGTGCACCAGCCCCCACAGCACCCCCACACACAGCCCTGCTGCCCCAGGGCTGTGGGCACGGCAGGCGCAGCTCTGGGCTGGGCACTGTGCTCTCTGGGCAATGGGGGAGTGCATGCGCTGCTCTCTTTGGGCACGTGTGTGCAGCAGGGCTGTGTGCAGCAAAGATGGTGCAGATAGGTCTCTTCTCCCCATTCTCACTCACAGCTATTAAGGGGCATCCTTAGCCACAGCATCCTGCCTACTTCTGCAACACACCCATTTAACACTAAATTCTCTTGCTCCAAACCAACTGCAGCAGGTGTCTTGGCGGCTAAGCCACTTGCACCGCTCAACCACAGCCACGTGTCAGCAGACAAACAACTCAAAAGGTGCAAAGCAACAAGACAAGGGAAGAGAAGAAAGAGGAAAAAAGAAGAATTAGGAATTTTAAAGGTGTCCACACATGAAATTATTCTCAGGCTGTCTCATCTACTGGCATTACTCAGTGCAATGTGCCATGGATGTTAGAGGCATTATGATGGTCAGACCTAGACACCCAGCAGAGCAAAATACAAGTTATCCTTGGACTTACCCTGAGATCTGCACTGTGGCAAGCTTCTGTCCCTTCTGCAGCACCTTTCCTGAGGCAGGCTGAGAGGATGCAAAAAGAAAGAGTGCCCATGGCCTCTACCACAACGAGCTGGATTTTCAGGAACAAGGTGCTCTGAAAGACAAGAAATCAACTGGCCCGCTCCATCTGGGAAAAAACATTTTCACACCCAATGGACAAGTTGTGTCAATCTCCTGGCAAACATCAACAAGCTGTACAGTCCATTACAGCATGCCTTTACCTGAAATGCCGGGCCTACTCTTCAGTTTGCCTGCACTGACAGCAGATCTGCCCCTCTCCAGCAACTCGCTCCAGAGCACGAGAAAGTGCCCAGTGTGCTCTGGAGAGCACCAGCAAGAGAAGGACCAGAGTAACATTTTGCCCCTCGTCTCCTGGGGCATGTTGTAATGGCACTGTCATTTCCGAGGTCTGACAAGCCTTCCTTGACATAACTTGAGGGAAAAGCCCCCGGAAAGGTTACACAGTACCTGCTGACATTCTGCTACCATGAAGATCCGGCTCTTGCCAAGAAGCACATCCGTACTTCAGAGATGTCGACACGCCAGGCTCCCAAACATCCCCGTGCGACTCCGCAGTGACCGACCAAGCATGTTGCAGGTTGCCTACACGCAGCAGAGAGAGCACAGGCGGCTTCACCGACTAGCATCAGCCTCAGCCCCCAGCAGCAAAACACAAAGCATCCGTCCCTTACAGAGAGCAGCAAACCTAGGGAAGCCTCACCCCCTGTCACTGGATTGCAGAATCACAGAATGGTTGACGTTGGAAGGAACCTCTGCAGACCACCTAGTCCAACCCCCCTGCTCAAGCAGGGGCACCGAGAGCACGTTGCCCAGGACCACGTCCAGACGGCTTTTGAATATCTCCAAGGAAGGAGACTCCACAAACCTCTCTGCACAACCTGTTCCAGTGCTCTCTTACCCTCACACTAAAGGAACTTTCCCTCGTGCTCAGTCGGAACTCCCTATGTTTCACTTTGTGCCCGTTGCCAGCTTCTGCTGGCAAGAAGGTTCAGAAATCCAGACAGACAGCACAGCTCTGACCTGCAGAGGCCTCGGGAGCTCCCAGCCCTCCTCCTACACACCACACAAAAACAGAGCTATAAAACCCCAGCCCCTGCCCCACACACTTCACACTTCACAGCTACACCACTTCCCCACTCCTTGCACTGGGCCAAGACATCTGCAGCTGTTGAGGAGCTTCACTCACCTCGGCGAGTCTCTGCTCTCCTTCACCTCGCTTGTCTCTGGACACACAAGCTGCCCACTTGCACAGAAAAAAACCCACAGTCACTTCCCTTCTGCTGTTGTGGAATTTCCTAAGGAGTGGAAAACAGAGGGAGAATTTTCCTCTCTCTTGGTTTCCTGGCCCTCTTGCCCTCTCAGCTGGTACATTAAGAACAGGACGAGATGCCTTTGGGCTTTCTCTAATGGCTTAGCCTCATTAGTATGGGCTCAGGCCTCATGAGGACCGGTGTTCCAGGCATTCCTTTCCCAAGCCAAGTAGTGCTCACGTGCATGTGACTCCCGGCTGGGAAGAAACCCCTCTGAAGAAGACAGCCCCAGATGCTCTTGTGCCTTCCTTTCTTCTGGCAGCAAGTGGCTGCTTAAAACAAAGCAAAAAAACAAACAACCCCCCCCCCCCCACACACACACACACACTCACTTATCTCCCTATCTCAGGCCAACAGAAAGAAGCAAAGGACACTGCCTGGCTGGGCAATAAAGTGTCACAGGATATTCACTGCAGGGCACGTAAAGCATCTGGGGCAGAAAAGCCCCAAATCTTACCTTTACATGCACAGTGACAGCCTGTCACCTCATGGTTATTGGTCAAGAAGACCCAACCACTCAAACAGACATGGCCATGAAAGCACATGCTCCTGTCAGGTTAGCTAGAGATTTGTGCTATGCCAGCTAATACACACAGAAATGTTTGCTAACACTGAAGAGCTGCACTAATTTGGAAGCTCCTGAAGTGGGGACAAGGGCAGCCAGCAGGAGTTACAAAGCTCCTGGAAGAACGCAATGCCTCCCATGGAGAGCACGCTTCCTCTTACAGTCAGGCTGCAACTAGGAAGCACTTCCTTCACATTCTTCCCTCTCTTCAAAAGCCTAGCTTTACCAATTGCTCTCTAAAGTCCACACATTTGTGCCAGAGGCTACCATTTATTTGACAGCAAAGCTTTGGCTCTGAGTAGACTGGGAAGGTGGCAGAACCCAGGCATCCAAGACCCCACACAGAGGGCACAAAGCACGACGAGATCAAGAACTCATGTCCCAGTACCTCCGACTTGCAGCAAGGCAATCCCAGAGATTGCTGGTCTGCATCGAGCAGAAAAGCAACAACATCTAATCCTGTGTTAAACAGAGAGAACCTGAGAAATCCTCTTGGGGGATCAAAGCAGAAAAGCATTGGCTGAGCAGTTACTTACAGCAAAGCTTCATAAAGCTTGCCGCCTTTTGCTCCCCTTGCATCAAAGGATTTCCTGGTCTTCTCTCGGACCCGTTCTTAAGACAGAGTTGTTAAATGCGACACAGCACAACCTTGGGCTGCAATCCAAACAAAATCAAATTGGACTATCCTTACTTGCTGGTGCTCCTCACAAGCAAGCGCTCAAGAAAAGCCGGTTTGACTCACCACCAGTGCTCAGCGCATTCTCAAGAGAGTGGGCACTAAGATGCCGTCCTCTTGGGAGACATACACTCCTCCGCTCCATCTTCTTATTGCTCCGTAGCCCCCAGAAATTACTTTGCGATAGATGAAAGTACCCAAAGCATGAACCGCTGGCTAGCCTTCCTTCTTTCTTTACACCACAAATTTCACGTAGCAATTGGTGATCTGTATAATGAAATGCAAGCTCGAGATGAAAAATACAACACTGCTTTACCAAAGGAAAAGTACACCAACACTTGACTAATGCCAGGAAGTAGCACCAGACAAGAAGGACAGGCGCTTTCAGAAATACTGCGCCCTTCAAGGCTGAAAACCACAACCTGAACACAGATACTTCGGAGAGCTGCAGTGGGAGGAGTGTCCCGATCCAATATCGGCGGGGGGGGGGGGGGTTCGTTACGATCCCAAGGACGAGATTAAGACGCTAAAACCAGTCAAATATCGTACAACCTTTTAACTTTATTTTCCACGGAGTGGGGAGAAAAGGTGGGGAAAGGCAAAGGGGAGAAGAGAGAGAAAGAGAGAGAGAGAGAAAAAGGGGGAGAGAGAAAGAGATATCACCACCCGTGGATCCAGCGGCGTCCTGTTGGTCTTCTTCACCCTGGGGGTAAATTTTAGCGAAGCGCGTGCAGTAATTACAACTCGAGCAGGGTCCGACCCTAGGTTCCCGCTGAAAAGTTCGGAGCCAAATCAAGGCAAATTAAATAAATAAATTGTAATGACATGCATACAGTAGTTACAGCTCGAGTTGGGTGCCTCCGAAGAGGGACCCGAGCAAAGAAATCCCTGGGCAATTATACTTTCCAATCTAAGCTCTCCACCCCTCACACAGTAGTTTGGACCAATAGTAATATTTAGGTCTGGGGTCTCCTGCTCCTTATTGGGTCCCTAGGTAGGTTGTTTACTGTTGTGGTTTCTGCTGACAGATGTGTTTTCATTCTTCGGGTCCTGCCCTTATCTCTCAAGGCCCTGACAAATTATTACTTCCCCAGCAGTGATAGTAGGTGTTATTTCCCAAGGTCCAGACAAAGGGAATATGATCTGGACCCCAAGATAGCCCAGACCCCCCCCCCCCCAATCAGCATTGTTTCAGCAGCGAGAGGAGGCACTGCTCCCCAGGGTCCCGGCGCCCAAGCAGGCCTCACTTCAAAGCCTTGACATCCTTCCTCCCAGAGTGTGAAGCATGGGAATGCAAACTGCTAGTAACTCCCTTGTCTTTCCCGCCTGCATCAGCGCTGGGGCCCTTTCTCACTGAACTAGGGAGTGCGGCCTAAGGCTTCAGCAAATTTAGCTACTCATGCTAAGCAAGTTTTATAAAAGTTGTGCTAGTCCCAAAGTCTCTGCCCGATCATGCCCTGGTTCGGCGCAGGCTCGGTGTGTCCCAGGTGGTCGCAGGGAGACCATTTTGGTGGTCGCAGCAGCTCAGTCCTGTTCCCGCCGGGAACAGATGGCTGGTTCGGGGTTATGGTTTGCTTGCACCTTACATACCAAGAAATGTTTAAGGCAAAAGTTCACTCATCTGTCTGCCACAAGGGGTCAGCAAAGAATTTGGAAAAGGAAACTCACATACGCCATCCAGGGGTATTCTTCAAGATGTACTGAAGGAGAACACCACTGTGCTGCAGCAAGGTTTACCTCAGCCTTCAGCCAGCCAAGCTCCTTCAGCCTGTGGATGCGCTCACAGGTGACACTGAGGTTGGAAGCACTGCTCCTCATCTCCTCTGGCTTGCCTTCCTCACAGGCAGCAAGGACCCCTCTCACCAGGGCCTGAAAAACACAGTCACAGGGGAAAGGGCTCAGGAACACAAAGTCCGGAGCACACTAACCTGTGTGCAGCAGTCAGCTGAAACAAGGCCTCTTAAAGCCTGTCAAGCTACAGCTTGGAAACAGCACGAGTGTTTCAGAGCACTGCATCACTGGCTTCCACAGTTTGCTGCCCAGGTAGCAACAGCAGCCTGGTTTTGGGTTTTGGGATTTTTTTTTCTTTCAGAGTCCTAACTGGGGAGGGCAGGGTTGTTTCAATCTGTTTTCACAGCAGTGCTCACAGGTGCAAGAGAGGAAGCTGACAGAAAACAGGAGCACTAGCAAACACAAGCAAATGGCTGAGGAACAAACACAAGAACAGCAAGAGCCTCCTCTCCCACATCAGGCTGCAGCCCTCCCAACACTCACCTCCAAGCCAACCACAGCAGGCATTCTCCACACCAAGGCACCCAGCAACACAGGAGCCTGGGAGCTCTTGAAGGTGGTGAGCTTCAAAGGCAACTGTGCTGACAACACAGGGGGGAATGGATGTCACTACGCAGCAGTTGAGGCAATCACAACTCCCTGTCGAGCAGCTGACTCGTTGCAATACGGAAGCTGGCATCCAAGTCTGCTTAAGGAAGGCAAAGAAAACATGGGCCTGTTAGCATGAAAGACTCTCATCTGCAATAGCCCCTCCTTCTTGCTTGAGGCTGGGTTCACAGAATTCAGAAAACACCCTTTTCCCTCAGACCACCAGCATTACGCTGCAGGCTTCAATAAACCCTTCTTTTGCTCGTCCTTTCCAAAACGGATTGGAGCAAGCAAGGACAGACAGCTTGACTAGCAGGCAAGGACAAAAGTCTTGCTCACACACAAAAGGGCAAGAAAGATATTTTGTACACACAACACATCAACCAGCAAATTCCGCCCTTCCCAAACTCCCAAGTGCCTGTGGAGGGATGGCCACTTTCAAACTGGGCACCCATGTGCTACTCAGTCCAAAGCCAAATAGAGGCAAGAGAGCCACAGTGTTGGCTGAGTATACACAAGCACTAAGGAGCTCAGCAAAGCCTCCTACACAGCTCTCTCTTCAGCTGAGATTGAGAAGAAGAATTCTCATTTCCACGCTTAAGCCTGGATTTCTCATCTCAGGCCTTATCACAGCTGAAAATCCAAGAGGCGCACCACATTTCTCACGAGACATGCAAGAGGAGACTAAACACGCATTGCAACCTTGTCCTGGAAGTCAGCTGAGCTGGTGCCCTGTGCGCCTTCAAGCGTTACCCCACAGGTAAGAGGCAAAGAATTAAAACGGCAGAGAGCGGAGTGCTCCGACGGGCACAGGCACAGAAAAAATGTCAGCAGGAGACCTCTGTCAAAGCACCATCTGTTGAAGAAGGCTCCCCCTTCCCCTGGGAAAAAAACCTGGCATGACAGAGCGCTCTTTACTCAACAACATACACGGGAGAGGGCAAACATTTATGGTTGAAAACACTCAGTCGGCTTTCCCTAAACAAAGGAGAAATAAACACACAAGCTTACCCCTGCACTGGCCTCTTTCAGGGCTCTGTCCCGAGAGTCTTCTGCTGGTCACAAGCATTTCCTGCTAGTCTGTAAAGCTCAAGAGAAGCAGAGAAACAGGCTCTATCAAAGTCGTCACGTTCAGTTCTGATGAATCCACCTCCTGCTTAAGAACGGCTTTCTGCAGAGCTGAATTTGCCTGGAGCCTCCGTTGCACACATGAACAAGGGAAGACAGCACATCAGCTTCCAGCACTACTCTTCTGGAGCAGCAAGAGTGGGAGAGAAGGAAGAGCTGGGCTCCTCTCTGACTTTCTTCCCTCCACACTTGCCCAGAGACCTTTTCTTGCTCTCGAGCAGCTTCACTACATGGAAAATGGGGAAGCCACCAGCACCTCCTCTCTAAAGCACTTGGTGACCTCCTTGGGAGGAATGCTGCAAGCTAGCTGTTATCCTGCAAGGGAAAAAGGAACATTTGCAACCACACTTGCGTCCAAGGACGGTTAGATCACTCAAGCTGAAGACCAGCACACGGACTTACAAAGGAAAGCCTTCAAGATGTTCACTTCCTCCTTTTCAGAGGCTAGGCAGGAAAGTGACCATCCCCGTTTGGAAAGCAGTTATCATGAAAGCCACACAGACTCTGCAGACCAAGCAAATACACAGACACTGAAGATGCCCCTACACAGGCCCCCTTCTCCTCCCAAACAAGCAGGAGTTGCATTGTCACCAAAGTCCTGACTGTTCACTCCACTCCTGCTCTGGCTTTGTGCCTAAAACATGCCTCATCTCAAGGCCTCATGCATGCTGGCAGCAGCACCATTAGGCTAAAGCCAGAGCAACGCACACGCCAGCTCCTCCAGGACAAAGAGAACCAGGTCTGCTATCCTTGTAGGTTTTTAAGGAACTCCTTGTTAACACCTGAGAAGACCCACACTCTTGGGAATTAAGGAAATCCTTACCCGGCAACCCAAACAACCACTAGGCTTGGCAGGCACCAGACTTCCGAGCTGGGAGGTGCAAATACACCAGCTCACCCCAACAGCCTTTGAAGCGGAGCCAGCAGCGGCCGGACTGCTGAGGCGCTTGTGCATCCCGGCGCAATTCAGGGGACGCCCACACCGTGACGGGGGAGGGAGGATGAGCACCCTCACTGTCGGTTAGGTAACTCTTTTGCTCATAAGCACGTGAATTAACAAACTATCAAGTTAACCAATCGGTGAACCATCCAATTAAGTAACTACAGAATTAATGATTTAGGCTAGCGTACAGAGGAAGGATTAACCCTTTCTTTGCTTTTTCATTTCTTTACCTAATAAGCTCATAAAAGCAAAGTTTGTTTCACAAGTACGCTGTCCCGTAAATCTGAGAGAGCACAACGTGACACAAAGATCCGCCTTGGCAGCAGGCAGACCTCCAACCGACACTCACGCTTCGCTCACGCTCATTGGGCTTTAAAGGCATTCAAGCCAGGATGGGAAGAAGAGACTCTGTACCTGACCAGATCCTTTCTCTGAGACCACTCTGCACCCCAAGCATCACCACGTTGGAGATCTGCACTGACGGACAAGGGAGTGTTAAGAGAAAAACCACAAGGCATCTTTCCAGGACAATTAGATGTACGGGGCTCTCAGGTTACGGGTGATAATGCAGACAAAGTCCTCACGCTGACGGGCTGAGTAGGAAGCAGCACCTCCCACAAACTGGCCTTCCAAATAGCATGGGAAGTTTGTGAGGACTGAAGCACAGCATCTGCTGGGGGTTTCACTGCGAGACTCCACACTGGACCCAGGGAGTCATTCGGCAGGAACAGACGCTGCTCCTGACTCACAAGCACAGCTTGTCATTTTGGACCACAAAACATGCTCAACCCACATTCCAGGACCTACGCCAAAATGGGTACAAAACTGTTAGCTTTGCAGAATCATGTCACAGACGCGTAACAGAAGTACTTGGGAACTGGCATTTACAGAACAAACAGGATGACAAAAAAAATCATGGGGACAACAGTGGATGTGTGCACATGGCATTCTAACAAACTGCTGGAGAGAGAAGAAAACAGTTTGTCAGCAATCCAGCTACTCCTGACCTCTCTGCAGGACACAATTCAGGACACTTGAAAAAGTTACATGCCTGCAGCTTTCTGCAGAAGCTCCAGGAAAGAAACCAACTTGACAGAAACAAGGGAGCTGGGCTTGCCCAGAAAAGATGCAGGTCGCTTACTTGCTTTGGAAGCTCTGCCACCAGAAAAACAAACAAACAAAAAACCATACGCACGCCCCAAACAGTCACAAAGGCAGCATTTAAGAGTCCTGTCTAAATTCAGCATGAATTTAAGTACAGGGCACCCAAGGGCGCACAAGGAATTCAGCATCCGCCATTCCTGCAAACAGCCAGACGCTACAACGGTCACCCCGAGGAGAACGGAGCGCAGGCTGCACCTAAGAAAGTCACTGGCACACTAAAGCCTCTCTCGCACACTTTCAACCCACATTTTCCCTTCAACACAAGCCTTACAAAGCCACTGCAGCCAAGAACTTGCCACAAGGGCCTTTCTGCCCTCCTCTTTTTCCTCCTTGCTTTCCAGACAGAGCGTGTTTCATTCGACAGCTTCCGGCAGAAGCAGAAATCAGCATCAACTCACCGGCTCATTCAGGCTTCCTCGACCAAAAGATTTCGGGCTTTAGGCTGAAATGGTCTGTGCTGCCCGTGGGGAGAGGCACCCGGCCAGGACACAGCGCCTGGAGCCCAGCTCACTCCACGGACTCGGGGCCTCTCCTGCCGCCAGCAGAAAGAGCGCATCCTCTCCTCTTCCCTCCGCGCACACACCACCTCCCCTCGGGCCAGCCCCCACGGTACCTCCGCAGGGCCCTGGCCACACGGGCGCTCGCAGAGAGCAAAGGAGGGAGGAAAAGCCACACAATTTCCCTGACAAGCCGTTCGGAGAAGACCCAGCGCCTGCCGGGCTGCACGAAGCCCCCCAAAATAAGGCCTCTGAAGCACGGGAAGAACGGGCAGCTCCTGATTCTCTCCTCCTCGCTCGAGTCTGGCCAGGGTCTTCCACGCCGGGCTCCGCGCTGAGCAAGCAACAGGCAGAAGAGGCTTTGGCAGCCACACACCAGTCTCGGGGAGGCCGCCGGCCCTGCACAGGCCTCCGGCGCCCAGCGCGGCCTTCCGGGCCCCGCAGCTCTCCCTCCCCAGGCCCTCGGGGATCATCTCCGGCAGAGACACGGCAAGGTCTCTCCAGGGCAGCCGCTGCCCCCGCGGCAGCACCTCGGCAGCCCCCCCCACGCCTCGCCCAGGCCCCAGGCCGCGCACGCGCAGCTGCTGCTCCCTCCCCAGCGCCTGCGGCCTCCGCGCACGCGCGCAGCCCCGCCCCTCGCCCGCCCTGGCCGGGGCGCTCTGCCGCGGGGCCCCGCGCTGCGCACGCGCACGCCCACTGCCTCGCCCCGCCCCTGCCCTGCTCGCCTCGCCCCTCCCCTCCCCTCCCCTCCCTTCCCCTCCCGCCTGTGCAGCCCCGGCAGGCCACGCGCCGCCGGAGCCAATGGGGAGCGCGCAGCAGGGAGGGGCGGGGGGCGGAGCGTCGGGGCGGGAGGTGCCGTTGTGGGGCGGGGGTGCGGCCGGCTTGAGCTGGGCCAAAGCCTTTCTGAGCGCGGAGGGGATTCGTCAGAGCTGGGGGCGACGGCGCGGAACCGGCCCGTTTCTGCCTTGCTCCGCTTCTGCCGTCGCTGTCTCGGCAGCCTGTGCGTTTCCGGAAGGCAGGTAAGGCCTGGAGCTCCGCGAGCCCGCGAGGTGCCGGTGGGCAGAGGCCTGTGCTCTTGCCGGGCTGGGGACGGAGGGGCAGTTTTTGCCAGGAGAGGGTCCGGCTTTGCGAGGAGGCTGTGAAAGGACAGGAGTGCTGTTGGCAGAAGGCTGAGGTGTCCTGGTGCTGCTGCCGGGCTCTGGAGAGGCTCTTGGAAACGCCCGTGTGAGAGCTGGATCGTTTGCTTTGCCAGAGCCTGTGATTCCTGCTGCGGAGCTTGGCTTTGTGTTGGGAAGCGCAGTCACGGCCCCTGGTTTCTCGCCCCGGTTCTGCTGGTGCCTGCAGAGCGGGGGAAGAGGCTCTGGCGTCGGAGACGCCTTGGCCTGCTGGCTGGCAGGAAGCCCTTGTGGCAAGCCTTTCTTCTGTCCTTCTTTTGTCTCCAGAGCTCTGGTGGAGCCAGCGGAGGGCTTCTGGCTGGAAGTCAGTTAACGTGTCAGCTCTGCAGCCGCCCGCTGTGCGGGTGCTCTTGGGGGTGGTGGTGGTGGTGGTGGGTGCTGCCTGTGTCTGCTTGTTTTGGAGCGGGTGGTATGGTGGTGAGCTTGTTGACTTCAGGCAGAGCCCGTGTTTTTCTTGCTGCCCAGATATGGCTAAAGTTTGGGAGAGCGTGTGTGAGTGCTACCGCCAAGCGCTGCTGCTGAAGGAGGTGGGGCTCATTTCCTCATTATCCCTCCGACCTTGATGAGTGCTGGCTCCTGCTTGCATGCTGCCATTGAGCAGCCTTCTTCCTGCCTGCCTGGGAAAGCAGAAGCCAGGCCCCAGCAGGAGCCTGCAGGTGGCAGTTTTGCCCAGAGCAAGCTCTCCCTCACTGGAGAGCAGAAGCAAAGCGCAGCTGGAGAAGCAGAGTGTGGGGTTTGTCCTCTGGGGCCTTCTCTAGCTGCTCGTGGCAGGGTGGAACCACCCGCCAGAGATGGTGGCATGCTATGGAGAGTTTCTGCCAGGTGTGGTCCCTCCTTGGAGGTTCTGAGGCTCCGGGGGTTTTTCCCTGTTTGTGCGTCAACTCTCAGCTGGTGGGAGGTGAAGGAGTGGGAGAGGGGGAGACTGGAGAGTGCAAGGCTCTCCTGCAAAGCGCCCCATCTTGCCCCTTTGGAGATCACCCTTAGTGTGCCCTGACAAGTCCAGTCTTCATTATTGTGTGTGTGAAAGCCCTGCTTTTGTTCCTTTGTTGCTCTCCTGTTTTCAGACTGTCCAGCTAGCAGGCGTGGGTAACATGTCCGTTCTGGAAAACTACTTGCGTGATGCGGATAAGAAGAGTTTCCATGTTTGGAGACGAGTGTTTCGGGTGGACAAGGTGTTTCTGCTGGAGAAGAATCTCAGCTCTGAGAAGAGCCCGTGGCGTGGTAAGAAGCGAGATTCAAAGCTGGGCTTGCCCCTGTGTCGTAGCGAGGGTCTGCTTCGTGATTAGTGAAATACAGCTGCATCTTTGGCAGAACTGCCTCCCACTGCAGAGGCAGGAGCCCAGCATGGGCGCGCGGGGCGCAGAACAACATCCTGCTGTGCTCATGCCAACTCCTCCTGCTGTCTCCTTGTAGTCTGCTCCCACAGCGTCCAGGCAGCTCCCCCAGGACCAAGGAGGCTGGCAAGCAGCACCCACCTCCTCCAGCCAGGTCCACGGCTGCTCTTGCTGTTCCTGAAGGCTGTTGGAGACTGTTGCAGGTACATGCCCTGGGTTGCTGTAATGACTGTGCTGTTGCAAACGGTGCCAGAGCCCCGTTGTGCGCATACCGACTCTGCCAAGATCCCTTAAGCACTCTTCCGTTGACCATTGCTCTTCCTTCCTTCAGATCTTCTTAGTGGGCCGAAGGCCTGCTCTACCTTTCCAGTGTGTCCTTGCCTCCTGTACTTGCAGGCAGCAGCCACGGACACTTCCCTGGGGCACTGTTGGCTCTAGCAGCAGGACCTGCTGCATTCTGAGGCTGTGGCAATGCGCAGGTCTTTTCCAGACCCTTGGTAGTTGAGATCATTGGTCCTCCCAGACCGCTCAATGGTGTGTGCAGTGAAGGGAGGAGCCTGGCATAACTTCAGGCCTCCTCACCTTTCCGGAGCCAAACTCTGGCGACAGGCCAGCTGAAGAGAGAGCCCAGGAGTGAGGGTACAACCTGCAGAAAGCCGTCCCCTGGCGGCAGCTGAGACTAATCGCGTGTGCTGTGGCGTTTCTATGGCCCTGCAGGAAAGCGGCGAGCTGTGCGCGCAGTGGGACCGAGGGCAGAGCCTGGGCTCCTTGTACAGAGAGTGGCAGGAACAAGCAGAGGCCGAATGGGCTGCGTGGGAAGCCTGGTGTGCAGGGGAGGCTCCAGAGCCGGCTCAGGTACCGGCCCCATTGGACACCCTTCAGAACAACGGCCATCCTCTCCGTCACGGAGCCGAGGGCGGGAGGTCCTCTGGCCTTGGGGGCAGTGTTGCTGCTCAGTCAGTGGGACACTTTGCAACTGCAGCACGACTAATTACCACCCGTGGTCTTAGGACTCCCACCCAGCTAGTGCTGGATTACAATTGCATCTCCCTTCCCTGCCCAGCACTTAGTGTCTAGGGTGCAATTTGTTCCCTCCTTACTTCACACAGCCCCTCCAAGGCTTTTGCACATAGACCGGTGGAGAGTCTGCTGGCTTTTCCGAGGCTGTCAGCATGAGCTTGGGACTGCAGCTCAGCCTCACTGCCATGCGTATGCATCCACACGCTCACTGTTGGAAGATACCCCCGCTGCAGTTTCCCCCAACCCCTCCTTTCTGCTTTGGAGTCCTCATGCCTCATTTGCTGTCTTTCTGCAACCAGCTTCTCACCTCCTCCCTACCTGCCTCTCTTGCTCCACGCAGACTCCTGCCAGACAAACAGCATACACCTCACTGATTTTTTTCCTTCTTGGTCCCAACTGTGCTGCAGTCAGCTCAGGATGCAGATGCTGCGGAAAGCTCTCTTCTCACCTGCCTGCAAAAGGCAGGGCCTCTTTTTGTTCTTTGCCTAACAGTTGGCCCCGGAGAAAGACCTCCACCCCAGGGAAGCTTCTTGCAGCATTTGGGAGGATCCAGAGCTGCCCAGAGCTGACAGGAGCAGAAGTACAGCTGAGAGCAGAGCACACCTGGTAGGAGCATTTGAGGAAGGAAAGCAGTAGTTCCTGCCCCACTAATGGCTGTGTGAATCCTGCTGGGTGTTTTTCCATGAGTGCTGCAGCAGCCAAAGGCCAAGCAGCAGAGGGGTGTCCTCCTGAGGAAAAGTCATGGTGTTATGAAATCCCCCTTGCTGGGCTGCTGGGGGTTGGGGAAACAGCCAGTGGGGCAGTGAGGCCTGAAGCTGTGGGTAAAACCTGAGTCCAGAAGGGTTCGGATCGCTTGGTGTGCCCTGCCAAACCTAGCGAGGAGCTCATTGGAAGTTCCTGCCCTGCAAATGGCAATTCCCTCCTCCCCATTTCCCATGCTCTCAGTGATGTCAGCAGGAAAGCAGAGGGCCAGCTGGGAATGGCAGTGAAGCCCTGCTCCCACCCTGCCCTTGCCCTGGGGGCCTGTGGTGGAGAGGTTCCTGGCTGCCCAGCTCCTGCTGCCGGGTGCTTGCCAGAGGGCCTCTGGGAAAGGGCTCCTCTCTTCCCAGTCTGGTTTGCAGGCAGTCAGTCGCTCCTTCTTGGCAGGACTTTGGCCGTAAAGAGACTTGGGCTCCCCACCCTGCCGCCCAGCCCAGGAGAAAGGAGCACAGGGAGAGGTGGAAAAGCCTCCCCCCACCCCGTGGAAGAGAAGAAAGCAGCAGCCAAGCTGGAGACAGTCCAGCCCCAGTAAGTGTGCGCTGAGCCCAGCCCCAGCCTGGGGCGGTCGAGTGTCCCTGACCCCCACAGGGTGTTATGGCTCCAAATCCCGGAGGCCTGGGGTTGCGTACAACACCCTTGGTGTTCTGGTGACACGGGAATGGCCTGGGTTACACCTCCCTCCTCCCAGGTGTTATGGAAATTAGGCTTGTCGGCCACCATAACAGGGCCCGACCCTAGGTTCCCGCAGAAAAGTTCAGAGCCAAATCAAAGCAAATTAAAGAATTACGTTTTAATGACACGCGTGCAGTAATTACAGCTCGAGCTGGGTGCCTCCGAAGAGGGACCCCGAGCAGAGAAATCCCTGGGCAATTATACTTTCCAATCTAAGCTCTCCACCCCTCACGCGGTAATTCAGACCAATAGTAATATTTAGGTCTGGGGTCTCCTGCTCCTTCTTGGGTCTGATCCCTGTCCCTAGGCAGGCTGTTTATCTTTACTGTTGCGGTTTCTGCTGACAGATGTGTCTTAATTCTTCGGGTCCCGCCCTTGTCTCTCAAGGCCCTGACAGAGAGGTGTTGTTCCAGCAATTAGCACTGCCCCAGCAGTGACAGTAGGTGTTATCTCCCGAGGTCCTGAGGAAGGGGATATAATCCAGACCCCAAGATAGTCCAGACCCTCCAAATTAACACTGTTTCAGCAGTGAGAGGAGGCATTGTTTCCCAGGGTCCTGGCGCCCAACGAGGCCTTATTTCAAAGCCTTGACATCCTGCCTTTTGGAGTGTGAAGCACAGGAATGCAAACTGCTTGCAACTCCCTTATCATTCCAGTCTGAACCAGCTCTCAGGCCCCTTTTCTTACTGAACTAGGTGAAAGTTCATTATTTTATCTAAGCGCAGCCCAAGGCGTCAACAGATTTAGCTACTCATGCTAAGCAAGTTTTATATAAGTTGTGCTAAGCAGCTATCTCTAGACAGTTTCAGCTCAGTATTCTTTAACAGTCCCCCCTTTGTTTTTATGAAGCATCCCTGCTAATCCTTTAAACGGAGTTCTTGAAGCCTTTCGAGGCGTACTATCACTTTCCATAATCTTATGTATAATATGATCGTAAGTAATAGGCATAACACAGTTAAACTTAACACAACTACTACTGGGTGCGACGTGATTATAAATCCCTGTTGCAGATGGTGACCATCCGAGGAGAGTTTCCCAGCCGTGATGTTCTCCGTCCCTTTTTAGCCTTTCCAAGATGTGGTGTATCTCTTCTGCATCATGATGAACAGTGATTAGAGCTTTCTGTCCACTGTTTTGGATGCGTTCTAGCAGTCGACGCAGGTCATCATGTTGTAGTCGTTTCTTCACCAGTGTGAGGTTCATTCCAATGGGGGTAGGTAGTAAGTTTTGAATTAATGTATAATTAGATTGTAACAACTGATAAGATGTAATAGGAGCTGAATAATTAAAATCACATCCCATGATTCTGGTAAAGTTACAAATACAAGTATTTGAATGGTTACTTGTATCTACAACAATGACATCTATGAATATAAGATTACAAAGTGTTCTTACACATACACATCCTTTCTTAACGTATACAAGTACAGTTCAACTTTAACAGCAAAGTAAGAACATAGTATGACAGTATATGGCCTGTTCCATTTAGGTTTTAACTTGGATTTTTGTGAAAATACTTTAACTAAAACTTCATCCCCAGGCTGTATATCAGGCACTTGTATGTCAGGTGGTGATCATTGGATATGTCATCATTGGATGGTCAGGTGGATATCATTGAGCATTTATTTATTTATTTATTTATTTTAAAGATTTTCAAACCTTTTTTGCATACTTGGAACATACTGGGTTAGTCGTTCATCTCCGTCTAACAGGCTGGTCTTAGCTAGAATAATAAGTCCCTAGTATAGCTAAATGTCTCCCGAAGAGAATTTCTGCTGGTGTTAGTCCTATGGGTTGCCGTGGGGCATTTCAAACATCCCATGGAGCTAAGTTTAATGCCTCTGGCCATTTTAGGCTAGCACGTGCGCATATTCTTGCTATTTTTTCTTTTAATGTTCTATTCATTCTTTCTACTTGTCCCGAAGATTGTGGGTGATAAGGGGTACATAGGTTTCTTTTTATTCCTAATGATTTGTGTAATTGAGTGATTATGCTTGCCGTAAAATGGGCACCCCTGTCTGAATCAGTGGCTTCTGGGACTCTATATCTAGGTATGAGTTCTTTCAGTAAGGCTTTTACTACTCCCCCTGCGTCAGTCTTTCTTGTTGGGAAAGCTTCTGCCCAGCCTGATAACTGATCTGCTATCATTAACAAGTGTTTGTGCCCATTGGCGGATGGCATAGCCGCATAATCTATTTGTAGCTTTTGGAAAGGGAAGTAGGCCCATGGTTGTCCCCCTAACTCTAAGCTTGGTTTGCTACTTGAAAACTTCTGGCAGGTCAGGCAGCTATTTGTTATTCTTTTAGCAGCCGCATAAATTCCTGGAGTGGCCCATAGTTTCTGTACCTGGTTAGCTATTGCCTTGCCTTCCCCATGAGCTTTATCGTGAAACCACCTAGCTATAGTAATTAAATATTTTTTTTGGTAGAATTGGTTTTCTTCCAATTGTCCATATTCCATCATCATTTTGTTTTGCTTCCCACTATTCCCATTGTTTTTTGGTTTTTGGTTTTTTTTCTCCCACTGAGCAGTCCTTTTCATACATGGTTTTGGGGTCTATTAAATTTGGTCACTCACTTTAGTTCATCCTTGGAACTGCCCCCATACACTCTCTCAGAGGTTGTTGGGCTGCAGCCTTCGCAGCGGCGTCAGCTAACGCATTTCCTCTACTAATTTCTGTAGTGTCCTTAGTATGGGCTGGGCAGTGTATTACAGCAATTTCTTTGGGGCAGTTGGACTGCTTCCAGCAAATTACGTATTTCTTCTCCATTAGCTATTTTCTTTCCTGATGACGTAAAAAATCCTTGTTCTTTCCATAACATCCCTGTTACATCAAATACTCCAAATGCATATTTAGAATCGGTATAGATATTAACCCGCAGGTTCTTACTGATTTTTGCTGCTTGGGTCAATGCTATTAATTCTGCTCCTTGAGCACTTACAGACGGAGACAAAGGATTAGTCTCAAGTACCTCAAAGATGTTGGTATCAGGATAACCTGAGTGACGCCTTCCGTCCAAATAATAGGATGATCCATCTGTAAACAGAACTAAGTCTGAGTTCTCCAAAGGTTCCTCTTTAAGGTCCTCCCGGGGCTTGCTCGAGCTGATGACCACCTGTTCATAGGAATGATGCGGCTCTCCATCCTCCAGTAGAGGCAGTAGTGTTGCTGGATTTAAGATATTGCATCTCTTTAAGGTCACATTATCTGCATGCAATACTATCAGTTCATAGCAGTGAGCTCTCTGTGGGGATAGTGCTTGAGCTGCGTATTGCTTCATTAACAGTTCTACTTCACGTGGCACATACACAGTCAATGAGCGACCCAAAACTACAGGTCATGTTTTTTCAATAAGAGCTGCCATAGCTGCTATTGCTGTGATGCATCCTGGAGTGCCTTTAGCCACCACGTCCAGCTGTGTGGAGTAAATAGGCCACTGGTCTACAGTGAGGACCTAGTTTTTGGGTGAGTACCCCACTTGCTACTCCCTATTGTTCATGGACAAATAATTCAAATGGTTTGCTATAATCTGGTAACCCTAGAGCAGGGGCTGAAACCAACACCTTTTTTACAGATGTAAAAGCTTTTTCCCTTTCTGGACCCCAGGCCAAAGGCTCTATCTCCTCTCTTTTGTTGCCCGCACTAAAGGCTTAGTAAGTTCTCTTAACCCAGGAATCCATGGTCAGCAAAGTCCTACAGTTCCTAAAAATCCCCTAAGTTGCTTTTTTGTTACAGGACGGGGCATATTAAGAATTGTCTTTACTCATTCTGGATCAATTAACCTGTGTCCTTCCTTTAAAATCAAACCCACATATTTCACCTCTTGTTGACACAGCTGAAGTTTAGACAGAGATGCTCGATGCCCTTTTTCTGCAAGAGCATTACACAGAGAAATAGTGTCTTTTAATCAAGTCTCATAATCTTTACTTGCTAATAACAAATCATCCACATATTGTATTAACACTGAATTTCCTGGAAGTTCGATGTCTGAGAGATGTTTATAGTCCTTAAGTCTTGTACAAACCGATACTCTGGATCACCATCAGAATCTTGCCTGTTCTTTTAACTGTCAGAATCGGAGTGTTGTACGGGGATTCATAGACTCTAAGGATACCCAGTTTCAAATGATGACTGATTTGTTTTCGGATGCTCTTCTCTGCTTCCTTTAGGATAGGGTATTGCTTAACTGCGGGAGGCAATCCCCTCTTTGTTTTTATCAAGACTGGACTAGCTGATTTCAGTAGTCCAACATCCATTCCTGAAGAGCTCCATAACTTTTCAGAAACTGATTCTAAACTTGTTGGAATAGTCGACTCTGGTTCTGGTGTCTTAGCCAGAACACATGAGCCCATAATTATTAATTTTATCCCTTCCGGCTGTAAACAGATCTGAGTATCCAAGGCTTGCAGGAGATCTCTCCCTAAGAGGCAAGAGGGCGAGTCTGTGGAAATTATAAAACGTCCCCACGCTCTTTTACCTCCAAAAGTGAGCAATAAAGGCTTAGATAACATTCGTTCACCTTTTCCCATTACTCCTTGTATCATTATTTTATCTGATGACTTGCATCCTTTAGGCTCAAAATGTAAAAGGGAAAGGGTGGCTCCGGTATTCACTAGAAAAGGAACTTCTAAACCTTCTATATTTGCCATTACCTGCCCCTCAAAATCCAAATTTATATCCCATAAATTTACCCCAATTTCCACAGTATTTTCTGAGTCTCCTATCTCCTGTCATTGTGGACTGACTGGGAATTGCCTGGTCTCATTCTCAGTGTTTGATTGTCTCATGCTGGCCCCTCTATTCCCAAGTACGTGGGGCCTCGCTGGGCATTCCTGCTTCCAGTGCCTTTGTTCCCCGCAATAATGACAAACATCATTAACTCTTAATTGTACAGCACGTTCACTTTGATTCCATCTATCTCCCCTGGTTCTGCCGCGCCACCTCCCCTTGCCAGCCTGGCACATGCTCTTTAAAATACTTTTGTGTATCAGGGGCTGCTTGATCTATAAAAACACTAATTGCGAGAGCATCATTGAAGTTTTGTGGGGTCATTCCTCCATATTTTAGCAGGGCTTACCGCAAAAGTCCCCAGAAGTAATGGGGGTGTTCATCTAATCACTATCTGCATTCTTGCACTTTAGTCCAATTTACTCCTAATTCTCTGCATGCTGTAATTGCTTCTACTAAATTTCAAAGTCCTATTTGACATACGGCTCTATTTCCTGCATTATTAAATGTCCCAGTTTGGATCACTTGCTAGCCAGAGGTTTCTATTTCCCCTGGCTTGCTGCGCTACTTCCGCACCTTTGTTAATTATCTTAACCCATTCATTTGGTCAAAATAATTCCCTCAAAAGAATTTGGGTATCACTCCAGTTTGGGTTGTGCCCGGTGCACATACTAGAAAATAACTGGACACATTGCTCTGCATCTTTTCTTAATCTCTGCATTTTACCCCCCCATAGGGCGAGATCGCCAGGGTCCCAGGGCTGATTAGTAAACACCCGCAGCACAGGACGGGGGGACTGGCCCCTCCCTTTCCCCTGGCTGTAAAGCAGCAGGGTTAGTCAGCACGTTGGGGATCATAGGATAGAGTCCGGCAGCCGGTGGAGTAGAGGGAGAAGGAGGAGGAGAAGTAATGACAGAGAGATCATCAGGCATATCAGGTGGAGCAGAAACTTTTGGAGCACAGTCCGGGGTACTAGTATCTGCTAACACAAGTGTTACCTTCTGCGGGTTTCTTTCCTCCCTCCTTCCTGGCTCAAATGCTCCTGTGCCCATGCCCAGTTCTCCCAAACATACCAGTAATCCATTCGACTTGGAAACCTGTCTTCTAGACGATTTCACAAGGAAGTTAGTTCCTGCTGATCGAAAGTCCCTTGTGGTGGCCACCGTTCTGCTGGGTTTCCCTCCTTTGTCAGGAATGGGCAATCCTCCTGACACAGTTGGACCAACCTTTTTTCCTTAGATCTTTGGTACCATCAATCTTACTCCAATTTTCCAAAATTTTGGCTAAGGGCATCCCCTTTTCTGTGCCAAAATTATTCCCTATATTGAGTTCCTGAGAAGTGCGTCTTAAGCAAATCAGGCAGCGCACTTCCTTACCAGTAACACCAGCCCCTGCGGCTGGTGGGATCACACAGTCTCTTTCTCTCGCTCTCTGGGAACCGCACTCCCACCCCCCGAGTCTTTAACTGCTAGGACTGCTGTCCCTTCGCAGCGGGCGCCCCGGTCGGTTCCCAGGCTATACGCACTCGCACACACAGCGCTGTTCACGCTCACACCAGTCACAGTGACTCTAGACTTCTGTCTTGCAGTCTTGCAGTGCGCCTTATGCTGCTCAGGCTGCGCAGCCCTTCTCCAGCCGGACCGAGCTGGGACTTAAAACCCACTCAAACCCTGGGGATGGGACTCGCACCCATCCCCTGGTACGCCTTGCTGTGGCCAGCCCACGTACCCCCTGCCTGGTACGCCTTACGGTGATCAGCCCGCATACCCCTTAAGTGCACTGTTACCAGATCAGAATTTAGAATTTAGGTGGGAATTTAAGACTCACCTTTCCGGTGCCTCTGGTTGCCAAAGATCCCAGGTGAACTCACCCGATGGCGCCAGATGATCATTTGGAGACGAGAGGCCCCGACAGTGGTCGCCTAGGGTCCCATCTGGGATGCCAAACTATTATGGAAATTAGGCTTGTCCACCACCATAACAGGGCCTGACCCTAGGTTCCCACAGAAAAATTCAGAGCCAAATCAAAGCAAGTTAAAGAGTTAAATTTTAATGACATGCGTGCAGTAATTACAGCTTGAGCTGGGTGCCTCCGAAGAGGGACCCCGAGCAAAGAAATCCCTGGGCAATTATAGCTTTTTCAAATCAAGTTTCCCACCCCTCACACAGTAGTTCAGACCAATAGTAATTTTTAGGTCTGGGGTCTCCTGCTCCTTATTGGGTCTCCTCGTTGTTCCTAGGCAGGCTGTTTTTCTCCCTTATCTTTACTGTTGCGGTTTCTGCTGACGGTTGTACCTTCACTTCTTGTTGGGTCTTACTGTTGTCTCTCAAGGTCCTGAGGAGGAGGAGGTGATTCTAAATCATAACAATTAACACTGCCCCAGTAGGGAGAGGAGGCTTTGTCCCTCAAGGTCCTGATGCCCTGCACTGGTCTTATTTCAAAGCCTTGCCATCCTCCCTTTTGGAGTGTGAGACGCAGGAATGCAGACTGCTTGTAACTTCCTTATCTTCCCAGCTTGAACCAGCTCTGAGGCCCTTTTCTTACTGGACTAAGTGAAAGTTCATTATTTTATCTAAGTGCGGCCTAAGGCTTCAGCAAATTTAGCTACTCATGCAAAGCAAGTTTTATATAAGTTGTGCTAAGCGGCTACCTCTAGTCAGTTTCAGTTTGCTATTCCTTAACAAGCATCCCTGGCACGTGTAAAGAAATGGCCAATCGTGTGCCCTTTTTCAGCTGCAGGGATTCGCCTTTTGTCTCTCAGAGATGGTTCCGGACAACTGCAAGGAACCCCACGGTGGGAAGAAGGAGAGAGGCCCGCAAGGGCACAGGCACTGGGGAAAGCCAGGAGTGATCCAAGAGGCCCATGTCTGATTGTTGCAGAGAGGGCAGGAGGGACAGCAGAGCCTCCCTCATTTTCTGCCCCCACTCTCGAGGTCAGGGCACTTGTGGGAGGGCAGGTTTCAGCAGAGAGGGGCTCTGGGGTGGATGTTTCTGCTTTAGGCGCTAGGACAGAATCCCCTGGCGCTGCCCAGCCCCAGCTGTGCCTGCAATGGAGGCGTGCCTGTGCCTGCCATCAGGGAGGAGGCCAAGGGAGCTTGGGAGCAGGACTGGCAGGCAGAGACGAGGGTGTGCGAGGGAAAGGCAGCCCCCAGGAGTGGAGGATTTCTGCCCAGAGCCAGGGAGCAATGGGAGGCTCTCTTTGTCGACCATCTCTCTGAGGGGCCTGAACGGCAGGGTCTGCTTGTTGCGAGGGGTCTGAAGAAGCCGCAGGAGCAAAATCCCTGTCTGCCAGGGTCGCCAAGGGCTCTTGTGCCCAGATTCTGGCCCCCAGACTTCTTCTTCACATGGAACCCGCCAGTGCTCCTCCGTGGGGGATGCCACGGGCCTGTGGGAGTGTGACGGCTGTGCTGGCCAGAGCACTGGTAAGGGGCTGAGGACCTGGGTGCCAGGGCTAGAGGCAGGTGCCAGGCAGGCCCTGGCAGGGGGTGGTCAGGGTGGGCGTGGTGGAGCTTCTCCAGCCCTGTGAGAGTTGGGGGCACTGCTCTGACCTCAGCAGCCCAAGAGGTGTGGGGTGGATCTGCTGATCTTTCTGCCTTCCCCTTACAGCATCCAGCGCCCCATCGGCACCAGGCTGCCCCAGCACCAGCCAGGCAGTGCTGGCATCCTCCCAGGGCTCCCCGGATGCTGGGAGCAGCAACTCGGTGCTGTCTGGGCGAGACAGGAGGGCAGGCCGCGCCAGGTTCCTGCACCAGGGTTAAAAACAAATTCCTGGAGTGAGATTCCCTTTCCAGCTGCTGCAGGGAGGAGGTGGCATCTGTCCTGATGGCTTTGGAGCCCTCCCATGTTCCCTAAGCAAAACCCTGCCGCTCCTGACACAGAACTCACTGATGAGCATCTCCACGCTTCTCAAAGCCAGAACAATGCCCTGGCACTGCTGCACCACTTCCCGGGGATCACTAATGATGGCCGTGGAGCTGTAAAAGCTCTGTGTCCCTACAAGATTGCATGGCTGCTGCTCTAGCTGACCCCAAAGCTGCTCCCAAGAGCAGCAGAGAGGAGCCCACCTCCAGAGGCTGGAGGCTGGCTACAGGGCCGACAGCAAACGGAGAGAGGGGCAAAGGGAGGGCTGAAGATCCCTTCTGTGAAACTGTCAGAGCAACAGCTGCAGGGGCAGTCAGCAACCTGCTGAGAGCAGAGCATTTCCCCATCTTTCCGGTGTTTACCACCACTGGCACACCTGCGTCTGGGCATCAAGTCAGGTGCCAAAAAGAAGCAAAGGAGCCCTTGGGAGGAGTCTGCTGCAGGTGACTTCTCCGGCAGGAAGGGAAACCCAGCGGCTGTAACAACACATCACCCCCAGAGCCGGGCTGCTTCCCTACGTCGCGTCAGTCTCCAGAGAACACAGTCCTACACAAGAGGGGGCCGCTGGGGAGGGCAGGCCTTCGTACCACAGCTGTATCCTCACCAAGCCCCAGAAGAGAACAGGTAGCTTTTCTAAAACGGAACACGGAACAACCCTTTTCCCCAGACCACTGCCTAGCAATAGCCATGAGATCACAGAACAAACACCGGTCTTCACGTTGGACTCCTCTTCTGGCTCCACCTTTCCGAGTCCTGGACAGCCTACCCTGGGGAATTACTGCACACGCGTCATGACAGACTGGGCTCTGGGGAGGAGACCTGTGCTGCTCAGATTAGTTTCCAGATTTCTGTTTGACCCAGGCTCGCTATGGCTGAACTCTTCCTGTACTTCCCGGGAGACAGGGCTCAGTCGCATGGCAGACGGCAGCAGCAGAAACGGGCGGACCAGGGTGGAAAGCAGACCTCCCTCCCCATGGAATAAGCCAGCCAATAGGGTATTACGCCTTGTGCCTCACAAGCCTTACGTGTACTCTCAAGGTCTGTGGAAGCAAGCAGCAGCTGAAAGTCTGCAGCCCATGAGATGACCGCGTGTACAAAGGGGAGGCTTATTGATACCGTTACCATCTCCCCATGGCATCTCACAAAGGGAGCCTTTCAACAGCCGCAACCGTGCAGGTACTTTCGACTGATCCGTGGTGACTGATGCAGCTATCTTGTAACACTCCGCGCCACTAGCCCCTCCTCGGGAGGGCTTTGGGGGTTTGGGAGGGGTATTTTTCAAGAAGAAAAATCCAGCTATTGTAGTCCAGAAAGCTTCAGGGTCATTGTTAACCTCAGAAATGACATCCCTCTCCCCCAAGCCCCTGCCCAAAGGCAGGCCCTGAAGCCAAGGGAGAAGGACAGGTAAAGCACAGCATTCAGCTATGGGGACTGAAAGTGAATCCTCAGGGAATCCCGAGAAGATGCAGAAAAATCTCATCTCCCGACAAAACACGACAGATTGCCTTTGTGATGGGCCTCTCTTTGGAGGAACTCAGCTTGCTGCCACACATGCGGCTCTGCATTGAGCCACCCCATTGCTCTTAGCTCAAAGCATGACCTTTGCTTCTCGGGGCGTGGGAAGAGAGCTTCCTGGTTCTCTTTGCTGGCTCAAAGACTGTTACTGGCCAAGGCAAAAACCCCAATCGCTGATCCCAGAGGAGGCTCAAGGCAGAAGGAGCTCAGTGCGGCAAGACACCTGCTTCACCTGCCCCGAGGCCACAACCAGGGGCAGCCATAAGTAGAGACAGCTAGGCAAAACCAAGCGCTTTTCTTTCACTTTGGTGTATAGCATGCAGAGCATGGAGAGCATTAACAGACTGCTGCTGTGAAAGACAGCTTCTGCTTTGCTGCTGGGAGACCATCTATTGCGCCCACAGTATGAGCAGGTATGTTAGTCAACTTTCTGCTGTTACTCTGACCGGCACAAAACTCTGCAGCAAGATGCACAAATCAGTTTGGGTTACTGCTGAAAAGAAAATGCAACGTTGCACTTCTGCTGCTAATGCTATCACCAAATGCTGGGGGATGCCTTCCCCCTGTGACCTTTACACGGAACGCTACATCGTTGTCCTTGAATTTTCTCAGGCCCATGAAAGCTACAGATGTCGCATCAGGACGACTCCCTGTGTAGCACCGAACAAGATAATGGAAAGAGCTCCTGGAAAACTCCTTCTCTCTGTAATACCAGCACTCCCTCAGGGGAATGCTTCCTCTAGAGCACCTGGAGTTCTTGGGGGACTGGTTTCTGTGCACAGGCATTTCCCGGGGGAAATTCTGTGCAACTTGACTGCTTTGTGAGGGGAGGCAAATGGAGAACTCCTAAGGGAACCAGGGGAACAGATGGGTCCTCAGAGAATCCAAGGATAAACAGAAAGGTCCTGACAAGACCCAGGCAAAGCTAGAGCTTTCTGAAGAGCACCACAGGGGAAACAAAGGCTTTGCAAGGGCACCAGCTGGCACCCGGTGGGACTGGAGAACAGTGAAGGCCTCAGGAAGAGTGCTGGGAGCACTAGAAGGGTCCACTCTTGTGACTCCAGCAAAGACTGGCCCAGCTGATGCCCTGCAACACGAGACGAACTCAGCTTATCGGCTTTGCCAGGAGAGGATGGGGAAGAGTTCTTTGGGCAAGGAGTGGCACCATAAAAGCTGCATGTTCCCACAATGCAATGCAATGAAGAGAGTGGCAGGTCCTCACTGGCCTCAGACACAGGCAAGCGAGGAGAAAGAGGCCTGGGAGCCAGGGCCTTAAGGCCTCGTAGAGGAGGTGTCCCAAAAATCAGCATCCTTCCTGCTCCCCGAGCTGAGGAGGGCAACCACCTTGTCACCAGTCAGGCCTTGCCTTACCTTATGGTCATTATCCCATCCTGGGGTACAGAAATGAGAGAACACAAAAACCATCTGGCAGGGCTATCTACATACGCCTTAGAGCAAACTGCTTACAAGCCAGCTATGGCACAAGCTTTCCTCTGCAGTGGTAAACGGGGAACTCGAAGACCCGAAAGCCTACTCCAACTCTGGAGTCTAATGTAAAGGCAAGAGCTGTCAAAGAAAAGGAGAACACCGTGTTTACGCTACTGGGGCTCAGTCAGGCTCAAACAGGCTACGGAGAAGTCACACAAGCACTTCATTTGGCACGTGTAAGGATGCAGTGCCTGCAGCAGAGGGTCAATGGAGACGTCCTGCCGCTCGCTCGCTCCCTTGCTCGCTGGCTCGCTCGCTCACACACGGGGAGCTTCTGGGAATGAGCCAGGCTTTCCAGCACTCTCGGGGGCCCCAGTGGGCAGAGCACTGTGGGATGGGAAGTGCTGCTCTTGCTCTGCTCAGAGAGAGCTGTCTTGCGCAGAAGGGTGCCACCTCTTTCACAGTCTCCGGAGCCGGTAGCACAGTGCTGGAAGGGTGAACCCTGATGGTGCCTTCTCCCCTGGAGCTCTCAGGATCAGGATGCTCTGAACTGCCAGGGAGCGGATGGAGGGGCTGGTGTCCCTCGCCATGCGTTGAAGGGCTGACATAGAAAGGAAGAGAGAAGAGATGAACCTCCTGTGTCTGCAGAGACCCCAGGCATGCCCTCTGGCCAGGGTCAAGCCCAACCAGCCCTTCCCCTTGCCAGCAGGCAGAAGGGAGGACTAATGGGTCAGCTGGAGAAAGAGGCAGTTCAGAAACGCCCCAAATGCCCCGGAAATACTCGCCCTCTCCCAGTGCAGGGCAGCAGATCGGAGCTCACTACCCAGCCTCTGCCCTCCTCCGTGCCACAGCGAACACCATGCTGCCGCCACTCACCCTTGCAGATGTCCTGCAGCTTCTCCTTGCCCTGCTCTCTCAGGTGCCTTCCAAGGAGCCCTAGGTGCACACAGCCCGTCGCAACCCCCGCTCTGGGCACGCAGCCCCCGGGCACCCGGGCCCTGCATGAGGCAGGTGGGGCTCCGGCAGCCCCGGGGCCGGTTCTTGCTGCCAGCACAGCAGCCGGGGCTGGGGCCAAGAGAGGGACCCCAGCAGGGGCTGTGGCTTACCCAGGAACCTCACGGCCACCTCCCGCAAGGCCTCCTGTGGGCTCTCCAAGTAGGGCAGGCTCTGCCGCAGGTATTCATCTGCTCTGCTCCTGTTCCTCACCAGCTGCACAGAGCACAAGGGCCAGGGCTTGGTACCAGGAGCTGTGTGGCACCGAGGTTTGGAGGGAGCAGAGGGCAGAGCGCTTCCCAGGCAGGCTGGGGTGCCACCCTGCTAGCAAGGCCCAGCTGGGCCAGGGGCTCTTTCCTCATCCTGAGAGCAGTGAGGGGACAGGGCGCTGGAGAAGAGAGCGCCGGGGCAGTGTGCTGGAAGAAGGGGAGCGCACGTGCAGCTCCAGAGCCTGCAGCAATGGGTTGAGGGGGAGAGGGGGGCGGGCCTTCTGCGGGCCAGGTCTTGGGGGCTTTGGGGCTGTCCTTACCAGGCACTCGCCAATCCGCCACATCTGTCCTGTGTTGAGCAGGTGCCTGAGCTGCTTCCACTTCAGGAGCTTAGCAGTGCTGAGGAGAGCTTCCTGAGAGGCCTGCAGAGCAGCAGAGACTGGGAGATGCCTCTGCAGCCCAGGCAGGAGAGCCTGCATCACCCGCACCTTGGCGAGGCTCCGAGCCTTTCCCAGCCTGTTATGGGAAGCTGCATCTGGGGAGCGGGTTGGGCTTTGATGCCCTGGGCAGAGACGTGGGGCAACCACCATCTCAGGGCGGCAGAACAGAGCTCGCCAAGGCCCTGGCCTAGGATGCCTGCAAGGACAGCTGGGAAGCCCCTAGGGACGCCAATGCTGGGGCCTTGCTGGGCAAACCTGGCCAACAGAATAACCAGTCCTGGCCCCACACAACCAACCCATGTGGCCACAAACCTGCGCCACGCTTGGCAGCTCCGCATGCGCATGGAAGAGCAGTGGGAGCAGGCTGCTGTGCACGTGCTTCCTCATCTGCTCTTTCTGGGTGCCCACCACAATCATCATGACGTGCCTGAAGAGCTGGACAGAGAGCTCTCGCACGCGGGCAGCCTCCTGCGGGGAAGGAAGACGGGAGGACCTCAGCAACTGCCGCTCCAAGCCCATGGCGAGCAAGCGGGTCAGCGTGGCTGCTGCGCACATGACTGCTTCTGCCTCTGCCTCTGCCTCGAGGAGCTGTGAGCCAGCTCTGCCACCAGCACAAAATGGCCCCAGCCCCAAGACGTTTCTCTAACATGTTGGCAGCCAGGGGGAGCAAAGCCGTGGAGGTGTCTGCACCTGGAAGGGCTGCTCTGGCCCTGGCCGCACTCCCACCGGTCGCCTCCTGGCTGACTCGCAGAGGAGCTCCCCTGGCAGATGTGTGGAGGAGGAGATGGGGGCTGGCTCACGGCATCAGCTCCTGGGTGCATCCCGCCTGTTCCAGGTCCCCAAAATGGGCTGCCCCGGTGGGAGGCCCCCATCCCTGGGCCATGTGCCTGTGCCCCACATCCTTATGCCAACAGAGCTCCTGCCTTTCCCACCAGCCTTACATCATCAAAGAGTGGCCGGAGCTCCTCAGCAAGCTGCAGGCCAAAGGTGCTGGCCCTCTTCCTGTCCAAGGGCTGGAGCACACGGCTGAGGATGGTGAGGGCCTTGGCGCGGAAGTTGCTGTCAGCATCCCGCAGTTGCTCCAGGAGTGTGGGCAGCAGGCCTTGCAGACTTCTTGCCTACATGAAACACAGAAGGCCCCTTTTGTGAAGCAAGGGATGACTGCTTTGGCACAAATGCTCTGGCTGTAACACTCTGCAGCTAGGGAGTGGCGGGGGAGGTGGCAGCAGCTCCCCGCGCTCTCGATTCCTGCCACTGCTTTTCCCTTCACTGCCTTACCCTCCACCTGCAGCCCCAGGCCGCTGGCCTGACTTTGCCCAGCTGCCCCCCTGCTTACTGTTTGCCATCTCTCAGACAGCGTGACGAGGCCTGTGATCGCCATCTCGCGCATGGCCAAGCTCTGGTTCCGCAGATGTAATTGCAGGAAGCCCAGGACATTCTCGTCAATCTCCTGCTTGAAGTCCGTGCAGTTCAGCAGCTGAAACACACCGAGCTGCAGAGTGAGTGACCGGCAGAGCCAGCAGCACTCCCTGCGTCCTCTGAACCATCTGCGGCCTCTCAGCCTTGGGCCTTGGCAAAGCGGTTGAATGTAGAGAGCTGGCCCAAAGGCTGCATGACCTGCAAGTGGTTATGAGCATTACGCCGGCCGAAATGGCCTCTTGGCGGGCATGAGCCCAGGCTGGCGTGACTGAGGGGAGTCCAGCTCCCGCAGGAGAGGAGCCTAGCTCCACCGACCGGCAGCCTGCCTCTTGGCCCATGGCGCAGGGAGCCCAGTGTTTCCAGGCACTGCCCAGAGGCACCGCTTGCCACCAGGCCTACCTCAATGAAGACAGCCATGGCGGCGACCTCCCGGTGTTTGTCTCTGCAGCTGAGTACGGCAGCCACGTGGTCAAACATCCAGGCACACTCATCAGCCGCGTTCATCCACAGCTCCCTGGCCGGGCAGAGGAGAAGGTGCTGTGGGCACGGAGCTGGGCAGGCAAACCTCTTTGGGCCTGCGCCGCCGGCTCGAGCCATCCTCCCGCAGGCCAGGCCCCGTGGGGCAAGGCTGCGTCTGTGCTCAGCACCAGCAGCCGGTGGCACTGGCTCAAGCAGCGGCGGCCTTTCCCCACCACACCTGGCAATGAGAAACCTGGCGTCTCACCCAGCCGGGCTTATTTTGGGCAGAGACCAGCAAAGAAGCACCCTTGCTACACCAAAGGTGTGGCCTTCCGGCACTCTGTCTCCAGGGCAGAAATGCTGGGGCAGACGAGGATGAAGGCAGCTCTCACCTAGTCAGCAAAGTGACTCCTGTGTGGTAGGTCTCCCTGCTCAGAAGCATGTCCCAGCCCCCCTGCCTCTCCATGGAGTCAGCCAGATGGGCGTAGTCAGCGCGGCAGAGCAGAGCTTGCATGGCCTGCACTGCGCTCCTGCATGTAGAGCAAAAGTGGGTCGCACAGGGAGGCCGAGCCCGGGCTCTGCGCCCATGGGAGAGACCGGGGGAGAGGGATGGGGCACCTGGTGGGGCTCACTGGAGGACACTCGTCCTCCTGGCCGCACATCTGGCTGTAGCCTTGGAGGTCCTGCAGCGTGTACTCCATGCTGAAGAAGATCTGGAAGAGCACCGCTAGGCAGAGCTGGGGGAAGATTAACTGCACAGGCACTTTGCTGGAGGGCAGCAGGAGAATCTCGTTCAGGGCCCTGATTGCCTGCAGAAAACACCCAGAGAAGGGTCTCGCTGCAGAGAGGTCACCTAAGCCAAGGCAAGGCAAGGCAAGCCGTGCCAAGGCAAGCCAAGGCTCCTGTTTGTAACGCCAGCAAACGAGCCTTCCTGGGCTGGAGGCAAGGTCCCCCTGTGCAGCCCTGGGCAGGGCTGAGTGAGGCCTCGCCTGGAAACTCACAGTCAGCGGAAGGATGTAGCTGTCCTTTGGCATGAAGCTGTCCCGCCTGAGCAGTGGCTGGTCCCACAGGCAAGAGAGCAGCACCTTCAGCACCTCCTCTGCAGGGCAGTGCTTGGAGACCAGCGTCCTCCACATGGCCCCGGCAACACTGCAGACCCAGAGCACCCTGTCAGGGGGCCTGCCTCGGCCTGCAATAGCCCCAGAGCTCCGGCGCTGTCCTGCAGGCTGGCAGGCCCCATACCTGTCACACAGCAGGGAGGTGTTCAGCAGGCCCTCGACCACCTGATCAGGGTCCAAGCAGGCCATCCGGAAAAGGGTCCTCTTCAAGATGGCCTGGAGCGACACCTCACTGATGCCCATCAGCTTCTTGTGGATGCTGCTCACCACCTGTGGCACCTGGAGGGGGCACGGGTGAGAGCGGGGCCGCCACAGGAGGGTAGCAGTTGCCCCAGGGGCCGCTGAGACCTGCTTCCTTCCCATTGCTCTTGGCTGGCCTCAAAGGCTGTTGGGTGCCTGAGAGCCCTGGCCTGCGCTCAGGGGCCTCAGAGCCCAGGGGCTGCGAGCACGGGGCAGTGCGGCTGCAAGCTGCTTACCCTGTCCAGCTCAGAGTCGGGGTCTCTCAAGACCGCCTCCATCATGTGGGCAACCACCTGAGTGTCTGAGACCCTTGGGTCTGTCATGCCCTCGATGGTTGTCAGGAGGAAGTGCGTCCTCTCGGAGGGGAAGAGAAAGCGCCCGAATACCTGTGGGAGGAGACTCGTGGCACCGAGCGTGCGCCCTGAGCAGCTGAGAGCAGAGCTTGGGAGAGAGAGTGCCGGAGCGGTGCTGGCACAGTGCCTGCAGGAGAGCTGGGCGCAGGGGCTGTGCTAGGACGGGCTGACTGCAGCCTGGGGGTAGTGGGCAGCGAGCTGCCGGGGTGCAGGTGCACAGCTGGGGTCAGGGTCACGGTGTGCTGGCGCTACAGGGAAGCAGAGCTCGCAGGTAGCCAGGACAGCTGGAGCTGCTGCTCTGCCACTGGGACAAAGCCTTTGGCTACGCCAGGCTCAGGGAGAGTGAGACATCCCTGCGCCCGAGGCCTGGGAGGCTGCCATGCCAGCCCCACTGATTATGGATCCCTTTGTTCCTCGAGGCTTCCTGCCAGCCCTGTGGCCAAGAATGCCAGCGAGGGAGGGGCTTCTCACCGTGCTCTCCTCAGTGGCGTTGCCGGGCCAGAAGGTGTTTGGGCGTCCCCCCTGCCACTTCATCTCTGGAGGCGCGGGACTGTCATCTGCCATCGCGCTCCCTGTGCAGCAGGGGAAACAGAGCAGTCAGGAGGAACGATGGCGAGTTGGAGATGGCAGACGTCCGAGAGAAGCTCTGTGGCTTGCAGAGAGGAGCTGTCGCTAGCGTGTGGGGAGCAGAGCGTCTCCTAGGCATTTCCAGGTGGCAAAGGGGAAACTGCCTAGTAGGATGCAGAAAGGCAGAAGAGTTTGGTCTGGCTTTCTGCTCGGAAGCACGACAGCAGCCCTGGGAGGCTGCTGCCACAGGCTCTGCAGTCTGCTGGTTATCAGGAGAGTTCCTGAAGCACTGCTTCAAGGGCCGTAACAGCCCTGGGTCACGTCAGTGAGGCGCCTGCCGATTTTGTTTCTCGCATGGCCGAGGCAGCGTGGCACCTTGCCTGGCCTTGCCTGGGCTGTGGTGTGTGGAAGGCGCCAGCCCGCCCCAGCTTCTCTTACTCTCTCGCAGCAGAATGACCCGGTAGAAATCGTGAAGCGCCTCTGCCGCCCCATGGCTGATCGCCTGGTCCTCCTCGGCGCAGCACAGCGTGAGGCGCCCCATCAGCTGCCCCAGGAAATCCAAAGGCCTCTTTTGGAAGAGCAAAGCGCTGGCACTGCTTCCTCCACAGCTGGGCGAGTCCTGGGGGAGGCAGGAAGGACTGGTAGCAAGGCTAAGCTGCGGCAGCGGGGACCAAAGCCCTGGGCCCCACACAAGAGCGGGCCCAGGCCTGAGTGCTGCATGAGCCAAAGCTTTGGAAGCATCTGCCCAGCCCTGCTCCCAACAGTGACGAGTGGGGTGCAGAGCTGTGTGTCCCAGCCTGCCCGCCCCTGCCCGCTGCCAGTTCTGTTGCCCGGCCAAGGGCAACCTCCTCTCCCTCTGGGCAGCCCCGGAGCCAGCATGTGGCAGCCCTGACAAGGCGAGGAGCATGCTGCCTCCCTGCCTTGCCTTGCAAGGCTTTTGACTGCCATGCCTGTGAGCCCGTGCCACTGGGGTGCCAAAACAAGGAGTCAGAGCTCGGGTCTCCCCGCAGCCCGCGGCTCCTCCCCACGCACGCTCATGCTTCCACACGGCTGACGGAGCGCTTCCTTCTGCTCCCGCTGGCCTCCCCGTCCCCAAGAGCACATCAAGCCAGGTGCCCTCTCCTCCTGCCTGAGCCTGCCTCAGAGTAGGGTTGCCCACGGCCTGCAGCCACCCGGTTACCTCCAGCAGAGAAGAGCTGCCCAGGAGCCGGCTCAGCCACGCGATCCTCCCCACGGCCCTCTGGCGCTCAGCTGCTTTCTGGGATGCTGTGAAGGGCAGCAGCACCTGAGGAGACCAAAGCTGCTGGTCGGCGCTGGGACCTGACGGCTGCTCCGGGAGCAACAGCTCTGCTAAGCGCCCGGCAGGGCTGACGCCTCTGCTGCCTTCCATGCGCGCTTCCAGAAAGGGCCTTGCGTCCCCTCCTCACGCCAAACTCCTTCCACTGCTTTGGTGCAAGGGAAGGCTTTCTGGGGCGAGGGGCCGAGGGGCGGAGGGCAAGGCTGCCCCCCGCCGTGATGCTGGCGGGGGAAAGGACTCTGGCTGCCACCAGGAGAGACGGCCGGCTCAGCCAAGAGCATGGCGGGGCCCCTGCCTGCCTCCCCGCACAGAGGTGGGCCCCACCCCACAGCATGCTCTCTGTGCCTGGTCCCAGGCAGGGCTGGCCCCTTGACTCGAGAGGATGGCTTCCCTTTGCAGGGAGCAAGAAGCCCTGCCACTGCCCCCCTAACTCTTTGCAAACAGCCCGACACACTGCACCGTCCAATGGGGCTCGGATGGGGTGGTCAGGGCTGTGCCGTGGGCAGGCCCCGGCTATGCCGGCAGCTGGCGCAGGTACCTCATTGCGGCAATGGCCAGCATGGCTTGCTGCCGCACCACGGAGTCCAGGCGGTCAGGGGACTCTTCTTCCAGCAGCACCTGGGGAGCACAGGCAGCATGGGGCACGGGAGCTGCCAGCCCCCAGCGAGCAGTTGGCAGCCCCCAGCAGGCACCCCCATCCCACAGCTGGCACCCTGGCTCGGCAGCCCCCGCCGAGGAGGGCTGTGCCCACGGGGGCCTGCCCACCCCTCCCTGTGTCTGGGTGCCCCAGTCCCTCGCTCACCTGGCTGGCTTTGCCCCCTCCCACAGCCCCTCCGGCTGCCCCCTCACCTCCATCTTCTCCGCCAGCTCGCAGAAATCAGCCAGGTAGCTGCCCATCACCTTGGCTCTGCAGAGGGTGCGGATGGAGGCCAGAAACCTCAGCTTCTGCGCCTCGTCCTGACAGCCGGGGACGCGAGAGACAAACAGGGCAGGTGAGAGGGCAGAGGCACCGCCGGCAGCACCGCAGCCTCGAGGGGCACGCAGTGACGGCGCAGGCCACCCAGAGGCAGCAGCTGGGCACAGCCAGCAGCCCTCCCAGAGTCTTGCAGCAGGCAGCGGACGTGGAGGCAGCCAGCTGGGAGCTGCAGGCACTGCCGGGCTCACAAGGTCTCTAGTCATCTGTTTGGGGCCTGTGGGAAAGGCCTGCAGATACTTCAGGGCTTCCTGCTCCTCTCGCTCCAACTCCAGGCAGGAGACAGAAGAATCCGAATCTGGGGAAGAAAGTGAGCAGGCAGAGCTGTAGGTGCTGGCAGGAGGCAGGAGCTGTGGCCTCTCCTCAGCACCAGGCCTGCTCCCGTGGGCACAGCGAGCCCTGGCTCGGGGCACTGATGCCCCGTCTCGCCCAGCCACCCCCGGCAGAGGGGCAGCGAAGGTCCCCGCTGCACTGCCTCTCCTGGCCTGTGCCGCGGTGCAGGAGCTGGGTCCCCTCTGCTGCTCTCGCTGCCTGGGGCTCGCCAGCTCCCAAGCCCGCTGCAGGCCCAGGCATCTGGGCACCGCCACCTCGGGACCTCCGACAGCAGCCTGCGGGGGCGATGGGAACTGGGGCGGAGCAGGGCCGGCTCCCGGCTCCTGGCTGCCAGCCCCACGGAGTCGCTCACTCACCTTCCTGGAAGGTCTGCGGCTCGCACAGCTCATGGGTCTCGGCTTGGCAGCTGCTGTCGCTGAAGGCATCATCGTCATCGTCCCCGGCCAAGAAGGGAGTGCTGGGATACCCGTCCTCCTCCAGCACCAGCGTGGGCTTGCTGAGGTCTCTGTCGTCCAGGCACAGGAGGAGGTTGCTGGTGGATCCCGAATGCTCCCAAGCCACAATGAGCTCCCTGAACTTGTCCACTGCCATGGACACAGCGAGTCCCGGCCCCAGGGTAGGCTGTCCAGGACTTGGAAAGGTGGAGCCAGAAGAGGAGTCCAACGTGAAGACCGGTGTTTGTTCTGTGATCGCATGGCTATTGCTAGGCAGTGGTCTGGGGAAAAGGGTTGTTCCGTGTTCCGTTTTAGAAAAGCTACCTGTTCTCTTCTGGGGCTTGGTGAGGATACAGCTGTGGTACGAAGGCCTGCCCTCCCCAGCGGCCCCCTCTTGTGTAGGACTGTGTTCTCTGGAGACTGACGCGACGTAGGGAAGCAGCCCGGCTCTGGGGGTGATGTGTTGTTACAGCCGCTGGGTTTCCCTTCCTGCCAGAGAAGTCACCTGCAGCAGACTCCTCCCAAGGGCTCCTTTGCTTCTTTTTGGCACCTGACTTGATGCCCAGACGCAGTGTGCCAGTGGTGGTAAACACCAGAAAGATGGGGAAATGCTCTGCTCTCAGCAGGTTGCTGACTGCCCCTGCAGCTGTTGCTCTGACAGTTTCACAGAAGGGATCTTCAGCCCTCCCTTTGCCCCTTTCTCCGTTTGCTGTCGGCCCTGTAGCCAGCCTCCAGCCTCTGGAGGTGGGCTCCTCTCTGCTGCTCTTGGGAGCAGCTTTGGGGTCAGCTAGAGCAGCAGCCATGCAATCTTGTAGGGACACAGAGCTTTTACAGCTCCACGGCCATCATTAGTGATCCCCGGGAAGTGGTGCAGCAGTGCCAGGGCATTGTTCTGGCTTTGAGAAGCGTGGAGATGCTCATCAGTGAGTTCTGTGCCTTGCAATCCTTTCAAAGTTACTGAAAGCAAAGAATTTAAAGTCACATTTCATCATACTGTGAGTTGAATTTTGCTGACAGAGAATATACAGAGGTAAGCCTTACATCTACAGATACTGGGCCCATAAAAGCAAACACCTGGTCTTTCAAGCAACAAATTACAATTGACTTCCAACACGTAAGCCTCTCCTGCTTAGAAGCTAATCAAGTGTACATAAAACGCTCCAAAAAGCCCCTCCCAAAATAGCCAAACCCACCTTTTGAAACCAGGACACTTCTGGAGTAGAGTCTCCTTTTAGCACACGGGACACTAAGCCTTTAACTATGAGAAGGCATCGCATACAGTTTGATTCTACATATATTCCAAGCTTTTATCCATCCTTAAGAAATTACTTTTTACTACTACTACGAAAGCTCAGTACTGACAGAAGTTTTCCAAGCACACAAATATACTGATTCCTCAAGTTAATAGTCTCCTGCAAAAAAAGCTGAGCTTGCATGTATAGTGGTAATACAATCTCCGTTACCTTGGACGTCACACCAGTAGAACCATGAAAAAGGCAATATTTAACCAGCACATATAGAACTATTCATGCTGGGACTTGACAGATATTGTACAGAAGATTGTGTATAATTCTGGTCTCTTTTGAGGAAGAAAAAAAAAAGGAATTGATATTCAAGCAAAAAGCAACAAAGGCAGGCTGTGAAGATGCTCCAAAAATGAAGTGCCTGTCATTCAAAAGGACACGGGGACAATGTAATGTAAGGGAGTAAAATGAAGACATATGTAACAATCACGTTTCCTCTAACAGAAGGTGCTCTAGGGACAGAGAACCAGTTGAGCTCACAGGAAAGGCTGGCACCAGAACAAACATACATCAAGTTGCCACCAATAAATGTCATCTGGATTTGAGAAGGGTTCAAAGCCCTGACAAGAAAATTCTGGAAGGAGCTCTCAGTCAAGGGAATCTTTCACAGGGGAGCTCAAGGCCATTTACAAAAACCATTCCAGGATACATTTGCCTGTAACAGGTGACTAAACTCCTGCACACAGGAGATTCTTTGGGAGGTGAGGAGATATCAAGGGAAAACAGGCAAACGGGAATCCCAACCTGAGGTTCAGTGAGAAGCACAGGAAACGATACACTGCCTTTCTAGCCTGGAGGCTAACCACACCTCCCAAGCACACATCAGTCCTCAGCGCATGATGAACAGTAAGAGCCAGGAACTGAGGAGGAAAACCATGACAGATGGACAGCTGGTTGTGCCCATGCCATGGAAGGCATCAGGCCATCTTCTAGCACATTTCAACCCCAGGCATCACTTTGAGAAGTTTTAGAGTAGAAAAGCAAGTCCTGAAACAGCTGTTTGGAAACAGAGTGTCCATTCCAAAAAAATCACAAAAAGGGAATGCAGAGAATGCAGCATAAGGTGTACATGCCAACTTGCCCCTCTGACTTCATTCACCCTTTCTGAGGAAGAAGGTATGTCCTCTCTGCCCAGAGGATTCCTCTACTATGGCCATGCCTATCCATCTGTAAGGAGAAAACTCTGAAAAGAAGGAAATATAAACTCGTGTCTCTTAAGCACGCATGCTCTGCTAAGAAGGAAATTCTGCCTTAGCTATCCATTTTTAGTCTAGATCTCTTCTGGCTTGACAGTGGGGCAACAGTCAGCAGGAAAGCCTTGATCCACTCCTCAGCTGAGAGGCAGCCTTCAGGAGAAAAGCAGAAAGAAACGCTGTCCAAAGATAAAGATCCCAACCCTGCTTTTCTTGTGGACAACTTAATCATCGTATTTGTTCCAAAAGGCATTGCAGCAGCATCTGTCACATAACTTAGGGCTTCCTGAAAAAAAGCCACCTTTCCCTTCAAAATAACTGCTTCAGAAGGACAGTCAAGCCTGACCTCCTATGTCCCAGAATTACATTCTCCATAGAAGAATTTTCCTCTGGTGGCGTTTAGAAGTGTCTGAAAGATTCCCTCCGCAAGGGTGGCATTTCTCCACAGGAAGCCAAAAGGGAACTTCAGACACCAACTTGTAGCAGCAGTAACCTTTCCTTCTCCTAATGTGAAGAAACATGGTTGCAAATTCTCACATACCTTGCTGTACACACCTAGGAATTAGCTCTGGCCACCTCCAAAGAAATGGGTCAGAAGACTCACTACATCAGAGGCTTAGAGCACTTGGGATTGTTCCTGTTGATCTTGCTCGCATTGCTATTTCCACAAGAAGGAGGAGGGCTATCACTTTTACAGTGAGGAAAGCCACAATGTCCTTGAGAACAGAGTCTTGCCCAGTGTACAAAGTGGAGTTTCAGCAAGAGCATGTCAGACTAAAACTCCCTCCGAAAAAGGCAGAAAATAGGTAAGATTCTTCTACTTCTTGACACTTCCTTGGGAACCAGAAGAGCTAGAGGTACTTGGATTACAACAGGACCAAGATCAGGGCAGGACCATGAACACACCAGCACAGTGGCACGAGTGACCAAAGGGAGGCTATAGAGACTGATACTTAAGTGCCAGAAACCTCTTCACGCTGCTTTGGCTTTCCAAGTGTATTTAGTTGCAATCAGGTTTATCACCAGACTGGCCTGCACCAGCTAGTGGGGAGACCCTGTAGCCTGGGTAAATCTTTGCGCATGAGGGTCAGGGCCCTGAGGGCATGGACAGCCCTTAAGGGCCCTGACCACCCACACCCTCTTCCCAGCGGCCCAAGACTTCACTGAAGATCAGCCCTGCACCTTCAGTCCCTGTGGTGTGGGTAGGGGTACTTCTTTGCCTGTTGGGAAAACATGCTCGGCCTCACTGCTACCTGGAGCTGGGGACATGAAGCTGCGGCAGCCTTGCTTCTGTTGGGCTATTGGAGTCGGCATCTCCCGTCTCACATGGGAGCTCCCACCGCTGCTGTCACTGCTGGCCCCTCTGTAGCATTGGCCTTGTTCTAAAGCGCGTCTAGGGGAGGTACCTTCCCAGCTGCTCAACTCCACCTACAAATGCAAAAGAAAGATGGTTTCCTGCCTCTTCCCACCTGCAGCAACCAGCCTTTTCCTTGCATTGGATTTCCCTGCAGGAAAAGGCAAGAGCTGTTCAACCCCATGGGCTATCCCACAGGCATTTCTATGGCCACTGCAGCATGCATAGCTCTCTCTGGATCACCTCCCCTTTCAGCTAGGAAGCTCATAATTAAAAGTCAGACCCTGGACTGTGGAATCGAGGGTCTCTGGGTGCTGTAGGGGCCCTCCCCCAGGCACCCTCCCCCAAGGTAAGCACTGCCCCAGGGCCAACACTCCACAGCCCAGGGACTGGCTGAGGCCCACAGGGGACAAACGACATTCCCCAGACCTGCCTGCCAGCAGTGCGCTGGAGCTGGGAGAGAACCCAGGTCTTCGGGCTCCCAGTCAGCCCCTCCCTTCCTCTACCCCACACACCCCTGCCCTTCCCCTTCCCACCCAAACCTCAAGGAGGAGGGCAGGCTTTGTGCACCAGCCCCCACAGCACCCCCCCACACAGCCCTGCTGCCCCAGGGCTGTGGGCACAGCAGGCGCAGCTCTGGGCTGGGCACTGTGCTCTCTGGGCAATGGGGGAGTGCATGCGCTGCTCTCTTTGGGCACGTGTGTGCAGCAGGGCTGTGTGCAGCAAAGATGGTGCAGATAGGTCTCTTCTCCCCATTCTCACTCACAGCTATTAAGGGGCATCCTTAGCCACAGCATCCTGCCTACTTCTGCAACACACCCATTTAACACTAAATTCTCTTGCTCCAAACCAACTGCAGCAGGTGTCTTGGCGGCTAAGCCACTTGCACCGCTCAACCACAGCCACGTGTCAGCAGACAAACAACTCAAAAGGTGCAAAGCAACAAGACAAGGGAAGAGAAGAAAGAGGAAAAAAGAAGAATTAGGAATTTTAAAGGTGTCCACACATGAAATTATTCTCAGGCTGTCTCATCTACTGGCATTACTCAGTGCAATGTGCCATGGATGTTAGAGGCATTATGATGGTCAGACCTAGACACCCAGCAGAGCAAAATACAAGTTATCCTTGGACTTACCCTGAGATCTGCACTGTGGCAAGCTTCTGTCCCTTCTGCAGCACCTTTCCTGAGGCAGGCTGAGAGGATGCAAAAAGAAAGAGTGCCCATGGCCTCTACCACAACGAGCTGGATTTTCAGGAACAAGGTGCTCTGAAAGACAAGAAATCAACTGGCCCGCTCCATCTGGGAAAAAACATTTTCACACCCAATGGACAAGTTGTGTCAATCTCCTGGCAAACATCAACAAGCTGTACAGTCCATTACAGCATGCCTTTACCTGAAATGCCGGGCCTACTCTTCAGTTTGCCTGCACTGACAGCAGATCTGCCCCTCTCCAGCAACTCGCTCCAGAGCATGAGAAAGTGCCCAGTGTGCTCTGGAGAGCACCAGCAAGAGAAGGACCAGAGTAACATTTTGCCCCTCGTCTCCTGGGGCATGTTGTAATGGCACTGTCATTTCCGAGGTCTGACAAGCCTTCCTTGACATAACTTGAGGGAAAAGCCCCCGGAAAGGTTACACAGTACCTGCTGACATTCTGCTACCATGAAGATCCGGCTCTTGCCAAGAAGCACATCCGTACTTCAGAGATGCCGACACGCCAGGCTCCCAAACATCCCCGTGTGACTCCGCAGTGACCGACCAAGCATGTTGCAGGTTGCCTACACGCAGCAGAGAGAGCACAGGCGGCTTCACCGACTAGCATCAGCCTCAGCCCCCAGCAGCAAAACACAAAGCATCCGTCCCTTACAGAGAGCAGCAAACCTAGGGAAGCCTCACCCCCTGTCACTGGATTGCAGAATCACAGAATGGTTGACGTTGGAAGGAACCTCTGCAGACCACCTAGTCCAACCCCCCTGCTCAAGCAGGGGCACCGAGAGCACGTTGCCCAGGACCACGTCCAGACGGCTTTTGAATATCTCCAAGGAAGGAGACTCCACAAACCTCTCTGCACAACCTGTTCCAGTGCTCTCTTACCCTCACACTAAAGGAACTTTCCCTCGTGCTCAGTCGGAACTCCCTATGTTTCACTTTGTGCCCGTTGCCAGCTTCTGCTGGCAAGAAGGTTCAGAAATCCAGACAGACAGCACAGCTCTGACCTGCAGAGGCCTCGGGAGCTCCCAGCCCTCCTCCTACACACCACACAAAAACAGAGCTATAAAACCCCAGCCCCTGCCCCACACACTTCACACTTCACAGCTACACCACTTCCCCACTCCTTGCACTGGGCCAAGACATCTGCAGCTGTTGAGGAGCTTCACTCACCTCGGCGAGTCTCTGCTCTCCTTCACCTCGCTTGTCTCTGGACACACAAGCTGCCCACTTGCACAGAAAAAAACCCACAGTCACTTCCCTTCTGCTGTTGTGGAATTTCCTAAGGAGTGGAAAACAGAGGGAGAATTTTCCTCTCTCTTGGTTTCCTGGCCCTCTTGCCCTCTCAGCTGGTACATTAAGAACAGGACGAGATGCCTTTGGGCTTTCTCTAATGGCTTAGCCTCATTAGTATGGGCTCAGGCCTCATGAGGACCGGTGTTCCAGGCATTCCTTTCCCAAGCCAAGTAGTGCTCACGTGCATGTGACTCCCGGCTGGGAAGAAACCCCTCTGAAGAAGACAGCCCCAGATGCTCTTGTGCCTTCCTTTCTTCTGGCAGCAAGTGGCTGCTTAAAACAAAGCAAAAAAACAAACAACCCCTCCCCCCCCCCCCCACACACACACTCACTTATCTCCCTATCTCAGGCCAACAGAAAGAAGCAAAGGACACTGCCTGGCTGGGCAATAAAGTGTCACAGGATATTCACTGCAGGGCACGTAAAGCATCTGGGGCAGAAAAGCCCCAAATCTTACCTTTACATGCACAGTGACAGCCTGTCACCTCATGGTTATTGGTCAAGAAGACCCAACCACTCAAACAGACATGGCCATGAAAGCACATGCTCCTGTCAGGTTAGCTAGAGATTTGTGCTATGCCAGCTAATACACACAGAAATGTTTGCTAACACTGAAGAGCTGCACTAATTTGGAAGCTCCTGAAGTGGGGACAAGGGCAGCCAGCAGGAGTTACAAAGCTCCTGGAAGAACGCAATGCCTCCCATGGAGAGCACGCTTCCTCTTACAGTCAGGCTGCAACTAGGAAGCACTTCCTTCACATTCTTCCCTCTCTTCAAAAGCCTAGCTTTACCAATTGCTCTCTAAAGTCCACACATTTGTGCCAGAGGCTACCATTTATTTGACAGCAAAGCTTTGGCTCTGAGTAGACTGGGAAGGTGGCAGAACCCAGGCATCCAAGACCCCACACAGAGGGCACAAAGCACGACGAGATCAAGAACTCATGTCCCAGTACCTCCGACTTGCAGCAAGGCAATCCCAGAGATTGCTGGTCTGCATCGAGCAGAAAAGCAACAACATCTAATCCTGTGTTAAACAGAGAGAACCTGAGAAATCCTCTTGGGGGATCAAAGCAGAAAAGCATTGGCTGAGCAGTTACTTACAGCAAAGCTTCATAAAGCTTGCCGCCTTTTGCTCCCCTTGCATCAAAGGATTTCCTGGTCTTCTCTCGGACCCGTTCTTAAGACAGAGTTGTTAAATGCGACACAGCACAACCTTGGGCTGCAATCCAAACAAAATCAAATTGGACTATCCTTACTTGCTGGTGCTCCTCACAAGCAAGCGCTCAAGAAAAGCCGGTTTGACTCACCACCAGTGCTCAGCGCATTCTCAAGAGAGTGGGCACTAAGATGCCGTCCTCTTGGGAGACATACACTCCTCCGCTCCATCTTCTTATTGCTCCGTAGCCCCCAGAAATTACTTTGCGATAGATGAAAGTACCCAAAGCATGAACCGCTGGCTAGCCTTCCTTCTTTCTTTACACCACAAATTTCACGTAGCAATTGGTGATCTGTATAATGAAATGCAAGCTCGAGATGAAAAATACAACACTGCTTTACCAAAGGAAAAGTACACCAACACTTGACTAATGCCAGGAAGTAGCACCAGACAAGAAGGACAGGCGCTTTCAGAAATACTGCGCCCTTCAAGGCTGAAAACCACAACCTGAACACAGATACTTCGGAGAGCTGCAGTGGGAGGAGTGTCCCGATCCAATATCGGCGGGGGGGGGGGGGGTTCGTTACGATCCCAAGGACGAGATTAAGATGCTAAAACCAGTCAAATATCGTACAACCTTTTAACTTTATTTTCCACGGAGTGGGGAGAAAAGGTGGGGAAAGGCAAAGGGGAGAAGAGAGAGAAAGAGAAAGAGAGAGAAAGAGGGGGAGAGAGAAAGAGATATCACCACCCGTGGATCCAGCGGCGTCCTGTTGGTCCTCTTCACCCTGGGGGTAAATTTTAGCGAAGCGCATGCAGTAATTACAACTCGAGCAGGGTCCGACCCTAGGTTCCCGCTGAAAAGTTCGGAGCCAAATCAAGGCAAATTAAATAAATAAATTGTAATGACATGCATACAGTAGTTACAGCTTGAGTTGGGTGCCTCCGAAGAGGGACCCGAGCAAAGAAATCCCTGGGCAATTATACTTTCCAATCTAAGCTCTCCACCCCTCACGCAGTAGTTTGGACCAATAGTAATATTTAGGTCTGGGGTCTCCTGCTCCTTATTGGGTCCCTAGGTAGGTTGTTTACTGTTGTGGTTTCTGCTGACAGATGTGTTTTCATTCTTCGGGTCTTGCCCTTATCTCTCAAGGCCCTGACAAATTATTACTTCCCCAGCAGTGATAGTAGGTGTTATTTCCCAAGGTCCAGACAAAGGGAATATGATCTGGACCCCAAGATAGCCCAGACCCCCCCCCCCCCAATCAGCATTGTTTCAGCAGCGAGAGGAGGCACTGCTCCCCAGGGTCCCGGCGCCCAAGCAGGCCTCACTTCAAAGCCTTGACATCCTTCCTCCCAGAGTGTGAGGCATGGGAATGCAAACTGCTGGTAACCCCCTTGTCTTTCCCGCCTGCATCAGCTCTGGGGCTCTTTCTCACTGAACTAGGGAGTGCGGCCTAAGGCTTCAGCAAATTTAGCTACTCATGCTAAGCAAGTTTTATAAAAGTTGTGCTAGTCCCAAAGTCTCTGCCCGATCATGCCCTGGTTCGGCGCAGGCTCGGTGTGTCCCAGGTGGTCGCAGGGAGACCATTTTGGTGGTCGCAGCAGCTCAGTCCTGTTCCCGCCGGGAACAGATGGCTGGTTCGGGGTTATGGTTTGCTTGCACCTTACATACCAAGAAATGTTTAAGGCAAAAGTTCACTCATCTGTCTGCCACAAGGGGTCAGCAAAGAATTTGGAAAAGGAAACTCACATACGCCATCCAGGGGTATTCTTCAAGATGTACTGAAGGAGAACACCACTGTGCTGCAGCAAGGTTTACCTCAGCCTTCAGCCAGCCAAGCTCCTTCAGCCTGTGGATGCGCTCACAGGTGACACTGAGGTTGGAAGCACTGCTCCTCATCTCCTCTGGCTTGCCTTCCTCACAGGCAGCAAGGACCCCTCTCACCAGGGCCTGAAAAACACAGTCACAGGGGAAAGGGCTCAGGAACACAAAGTCCGGAGCACACTAACCTGTGTGCAGCAGTCAGCTGAAACAAGGCCTCTTAAAGCCTGTCAAGCTACAGCTTGGAAACAGCACGAGTGTTTCAGAGCACTGCATCACTGGCTTCCACAGTTTGCTGCCCAGGTAGCAACAGCAGCCTGGTTTTGGGTTTGGGGATTTTTTTTTCTTTCAGAGTCCTAACTGGGGAGGGCAGGGTTGTTTCAATCTGTTTTCACAGCAGTGCTCACAGGTGCAAGAGAGGAAGCTGACAGAAAACAGGAGCACTAGCAAACACAAGCAAATGGCTGAGGAACAAACACAAGAACAGCAAGAGCCTCCTCTCCCACATCAGGCTGCAGCCCTCCCAACACTCACCTCCAAGCCAACCACAGCAGGCATTCTCCACACCAAGGCACCCAACAACACAGGAGCCTGGGAGCTCTTGAAGGTGGTGAGCTTCAAAGGCAACTGTGCTGACAACACAGGGGGGAATGGATGTCACTACGCAGCAGTTGAGGCAATCACAACTCCCTGTCGAGCAGCTGACTCGTTGCAATACGGAAGCTGGCATCCAAGTCTGCTTAAGGAAGGCAAAGAAAACATGGGCCTGTTAGCATGAAAGACTCTCATCTGCAATAGCCCCTCCTTCTTGCTTGAGGCTGGGTTCACAGAATTCAGAAAACACCCTTTTCCCTCAGACCACCAGCATTACGCTGCAGGCTTCAATAAACCCTTCTTTTGCTCGTCCTTTCCAAAACGGATTGGAGCAAGCAAGGACAGACAGCTTGACTAGCAGGCAAGGACAAAAGTCTTGCTCACACACAAAAGGGCAAGAAAGATATTTTGTACACACAACACATCAACCAGCAAATTCCGCCCTTCCCAAACTCCCAAGTGCCTGTGGAGGGATGGCCACTTTCAAACTGGGCACCCATGTGCTACTCAGTCCAAAGCCAAATAGAGGCAAGAGAGCCACAGTGTTGGCTGAGTATACACAAGCACTAAGGAGCTCAGCAAAGCCTCCTACACAGCTCTCTCTTCAGCTGAGATTGAGAAGAAGAATTCTCATTTCCACGCTTAAGCCTGGATTTCTCATCTCAGGCCTTATCACAGCTGAAAATCCAAGAGGCGCACCACATTTCTCACGAGACATGCAAGAGGAGACTAAACACGCATTGCAACCTTGTCCTGGAAGTCAGCTGAGCTGGTGCCCTGTGCGCCTTCAAGCGTTACCCCACAGGTAAGAGGCAAAGAATTAAAACGGCAGAGAGCGGAGTGCTCCGACGGGCACAGGCACAGAAAAAATGTCAGCAGGAGACCTCTGTCAAAGCACCGTCTGTTGAAGAAGGCTCCCCCTTCCCCTGGGAAAAAAACCTGGCATGACAGAGCGCTCTTTACTCAACAACATACACGGCAGAGGGCAAACATTTATGGTTGAAAACACTCAGTCGGCTTTCCCTAAACAAAGGAGAAATAAACACACAAGCTTACCCCTGCACTGGCCTCTTTCAGGGCTCTGTCCCGAGAGTCTTCTGCTGGTCACAAGCATTTCCTGCTAGTCTGTAAAGCTCAAGAGAAGCAGAGAAACAGGCTCTATCAAAGTCGTCACGTTCAGTTCTGATGAATCCACCTCCTGCTTAAGAACGGCTTTCTGCAGAGCTGAATTTGCCTGGAGCCTCCGTTGCACACATGAACAAGGGAAGACAGCACATCAGCTTCCAGCACTACTCTTCTGGAGCAGCAAGAGTGGGAGAGAAGGAAGAGCTGGGCTCCTCTCTGACTTTCTTCCCTCCACACTTGCCCAGAGACCTTTTCTTGCTCTCGAGCAGCTTCACTACATGGAAAATGGGGAAGCCACCAGCACCTCCTCTCTAAAGCACTTGGTGACCTCCTTGGGAGGAATGCTGCAAGCTAGCTGTTATCCTGCAAGGGAAAAAGGAACATTTGCAACCACACTTGCGTCCAAGGACGGTTAGATCACTCAAGCTGAAGACCAGCACACGGACTTACAAAGGAAAGCCTTCAAGATGTTCACTTCCTCCTTTTCAGAGGCTAGGCAGGAAAGTGACCATCCCCGTTTGGAAAGCAGTTATCATGAAAGCCACACAGACTCTGCAGACCAAGCAAATACACAGACACTGAAGATGCCCCTACACAGGCCCCCTTCTCCTCCCAAACAAGCAGGAGTTGCATTGTCACCAAAGTCCTGACTGTTCACTCCACTCCTGCTCTGGCTTTGTGCCTAAAACATGCCTCATCTCAAGGCCTCATGCATGCTGGCAGCAGCACCATTAGGCTAAAGCCAGAGCAACGCACACGCCAGCTCCTCCAGGACAAAGAGAACCAGGTCTGCTATCCTTGTAGGTTTTTAAGGAACTCCTTGTTAACACCTGAGAAGACCCACACTCTTGGGAATTAAGGAAATCCTTACCCGGCAACCCAAACAACCACTAGGCTTGGCAGGCACCAGACTTCCGAGCTGGGAGGTGCAAATACACCAGCTCACCCCAACAGCCTTTGAAGCGGAGCCAGCAGCGGCCGGACTGCTGAGGCGCTTGTGCATCCCGGCGCAATTCAGGGGACGCCCACACCGTGACGGGGGAGGGAGGATGAGCACCCTCACTGTCGGTTAGGTAACTCTTTTGCTCATAAGCACGTGAATTAACAAACTATCAAGTTAACCAATCGGTGAACCATCCAATTAAGTAACTACAGAATTAATGATTTAGGCTAGCGTACAGAGGAAGGATTAACCCTTTCTTTGCTTTTTCATTTCTTTACCTAATAAGCTCATAAAAGCAAAGTTTGTTTCACAAGTACGCTGTCCCGTAAATCTGAGAGAGCACAACGTGACACAAAGATCCGCCTTGGCAGCAGGCAGACCTCCAACCGACACTCACGCTTCGCTCACGCTCATTGGGCTTTAAAGGCATTCAAGCCAGGATGGGAAGAAGAGACTCTGTACCTGACCAGATCCTTTCTCTGAGACCACTCTGCACCCCAAGCATCACCACGTTGGAGATCTGCACTGACGGACAAGGGAGTGTTAAGAGAAAAACCACAAGGCATCTTTCCAGGACAATTAGATGTACGGGGCTCTCAGGTTACGGGTGATAATGCAGACAAAGTCCTCACGCTGACGGGCTGAGTAGGAAGCAGCACCTCCCACAAACTGGCCTTCCAAATAGCATGGGAAGTTTGTGAGGACTGAAGCACAGCATCTGCTGGGGGTTTCACTGCGAGACTCCACACTGGACCCAGGGAGTCATTCGGCAGGAACAGACGCTGCTCCTGACTCACAAGCACAGCTTGTCATTTTGGACCACAAAACATGCTCAACCCACATTCCAGGACCTACGCCAAAATGGGTACAAAACTGTTAGCTTTGCAGAATCATGTCACAGACGCGTAACAGAAGTACTTGGGAACTGGCATTTACAGAACAAACAGGATGACAAAAAAAATCATGGGGACAACAGTGGATGTGTGCACATGGCATTCTAACAAACTGCTGGAGAGAGAAGAAAACAGTTTGTCAGCAATCCAGCTACTCCTGACCTCTCTGCAGGACACAATTCAGGACACCTGAAAAAGCAGAAGCTCCAGGAAAGAAACCAACTTGACAGAAACAAGGGAGCTGGGCTTGCCCAGAAAAGATGCAGGTCGCTTACTTGCTTTGGAAGCTCTGCCACCAGAAAAACAAACAAACAAAAAACCATACGCACGCCCCAAACAGTCACAAAGGCAGCATTTAAGAGTCCTGTCTAAATTCAGCATGAATTTAAGTACAGGGCACCCAAGGGCGCACAAGGAATTCAGCATCCGCCATTCCTGCAAACAGCCAGACGCTACAACGGTCACCCCGAGGAGAACGGAGCGCAGGCTGCACCTAAGAAAGTCACTGGCACACTAAAGCCTCTCTCGCACACTTTCAACCCACATTTTCCCTTCAACACAAGCCTTACAAAGCCACTGCAGCCAAGAACTTGCCACAAGGGCCTTTCTGCCCTCCTCTTTTTCCTCCTTGCTTTCCAGACAGAGCGTGTTTCATTCGACAGCTTCCGGCAGAAGCAGAAATCAGCATCAACTCACCGGCTCATTCAGGCTTCCTCGACCAAAAGATTTCGGGCTTTAGGCTGAAATGGTCTGTGCTGCCCGTGGGGACAGGCACCCGGCCAGGACACAGCGCCTGGAGCCCAGCTCACTCCACGGACTCGGGGCCTCTCCTGCCGCCAGCAGAAAGAGCGCATCCTCTCCTCTTCCCTCCGCACACACACCACCTCCCCTCGGGCCAGCCCCCACGGTACCTCTGCAGGGCCCTGGCCACACGGGCGCTCGCAGAGAGCAAAGGAGGGAGGAAAAGCCACACAATTTCCCTGACAAGCCGTTCGGAGAAGACCCAGCGCCTGCCGGGCTGCACGAAGCCCCCCAAAATAAGGCCTCTGAAGCACGGGAAGAACGGTCAGCTCCTGATTCTCTCCTCCTCGCTCGAGTCTGGCCAGGGTCTTCCACGCCGGGCTCCGCGCTGAGCAAGCAACAGGCAGAAGAGGCTTTGGCAGCCACACACCAGTCTCGGGGAGGCCGCCGGCCCTGCACAGGCCTCCGGCGCCCAGCGCGGCCTTCCGGGCCCCGCAGCTCTCCCTCCCCAGGCCCTCGGGGATCATCTCCGGCAGAGACACGGCAAGGTCTCTCCAGGGCAGCCGCTGCCCCCGCGGCAGCACCTCGGCAGCCCCCCCCACGCCTCGCCCAGGCCCCAGGCCGCGCACGCGCAGCTGCTGCTGCCTCCCCAGCGCCTGCGGCCTCCACGCACGCGCGCAGCCCCGCCCCTCGCCCGCCCTGCCCGGGGCGCTCTGCCGCGGGGCCCCGCGCTGCGCACGCGCACGCCCACTGCCTCGCCCCGCCCCTGCCCTGCTCGCCTCGCCCCTCCCCTCCCCTCCCCTCCCCTCCCTTCCCCTCCCGCCTGTGCAGCCCCGGCAGGCCACGCGCCGCCGGAGCCAATGGGGAGCGCGCAGCAGGGAGGGGCGGGGGGCGGAGCGTCGGGGCGGGAGGTGCCGTTGTGGGGCGGGGGTGCGGCCGGCTTGAGCTGGGCCAAAGCCTTTCTGAGCGCGGAGGGGCTTCGTCAGAGCTGGGGGCGACGGCGCGGAACCGGCCCGTTTCTGCCTTGCTCCGCTTCTGCCGTCGCTGTCTCGGCAGCCTGTGCGTTTCCGGAAGGCAGGTAAGGCCTGGAGCTCCGCGAGCCCGCGAGGTGCCGGTGGGCAGAGGCCTGTGCTCTTGCCGGGCTGGGGACGGAGGGGCAGTTTTTGCCAGGAGAGGGTCCGGCTTTGCGAGGAGGCTGTGAAAGGACAGGAGTGCTGTTGGCAGAAGGCTGAGGTGTCCTGGTGCTGCTGCCGGGCTCTGGAGAGGCTCTTGGAAACGCCCGTGTGAGAGCTGGATCGTTTGCTTTGCCAGAGCCTGTGATTCCTGCTGCGGAGCTTGGCTTTGTGTTGGGAAGCGCAGTCACGGCCCCTGGTTTCTCGCCCCGGTTCTGCTGGTGCCTGCAGAGCGGGGGAAGAGGCTCTGGCGTCGGAGACGCCTTGGCCTGCTGGCTGGCAGGAAGCCCTTGTGGCAAGCCTTTCTTCTGTCCTTCTTTTGTCTCCAGAGCTCTGGTGGAGCCAGCGGAGGGCTTCTGGCTGGAAGTCAGTTAACGTGTCAGCTCTGCAGCCGCCCGCTGTGCGGGTGCTCTTGGGGGTGGTGGTGGTGGTGGTGGGTGCTGCCTGTGTCTGCTTGTTTTGGAGCGGGTGGTATGGTGGTGAGCTTGTTGACTTCAGGCAGAGCCCGTGTTTTTCTTGCTGCCCAGATATGGCTAAAGTTTGGGAGAGCGTGTGTGAGTGCTACCGCCAAGCGCTGCTGCTGAAGGAGGTGGGGCTCATTTCCTCATTATCCCTCCGACCTTGATGAGTGCTGGCTCCTGCTTGCATGCTGCCATTGAGCAGCCTTCTTCCTGCCTGCCTGGGAAAGCAGAAGCCAGGCCCCAGCAGGAGCCTGCAGGTGGCAGTTTTGCCCAGAGCAAGCTCTCCCTCACTGGAGAGCAGAAGCAAAGCGCAGCTGGAGAAGCAGAGTGTGGGGTTTGTCCTCTGGGGCCTTCTCTAGCTGCTCGTGGCAGGGTGGAACCACCCGCCAGAGATGGTGGCATGCTGTGGAGAGTTTCTGCCAGGTGTGGTCCCTCCTTGGAGGTTCTGAGGCTCCGGGGGTTTTTCCCTGTTTGTGCGTCAACTCTCAGCTGGTGGGAGGTGAAGGAGTGGGAGAGGGGGAGACTGGAGAGTGCAAGGCTCTCCTGCAAAGCGCCCCATCTTGCCCCTTTGGAGATCACCCTTAGTGTGCCCTGACAAGTCTAGTCTTCATTATTGTGTGTGTGAAAGCCCTGCTTTTGTTCCTTTGTTGCTCTCCTGTTTTCAGACTGTCCAGCTAGCAGCCGTGGGTAACATGTCCGTTCTGGAAAACTACTTGCGTGATGCGGATAAGAAGAGTTTCCATGTTTGGAGACGAGTGTTTCGGGTGGACAAGGTGTTTCTGCTGGAGAAGAATCTCAGCTCTGAGAAGAGCCCGTGGCGTGGTAAGAAGCGAGATTCAAAGCTGGGCTTGCCCCTGTGTCGTAGCGAGGGTCTGCTTCGTGATTAGTGAAATACAGCTGCATCTTTGGCAGAACTGCCTCCCACTGCAGAGGCAGGAGCCCAGCATGGGCGCGCGGGGCGCAGAACAACGTCCTGCTGTGCTCATGCCAACTCCTCCTGCTGTCTCCTTGTAGTCTGCTCCCACAGCGTCCAGGCAGCTCCCCCAGGACCAAGGAGGCTGGCAAGCAGCACCCACCTCCTCCAGCCAGGTCCACGGCTGCTCTTGCTGTTCCTGAAGGCTGTTGGAGACTGTTGCAGGTACATGCCCTGGGTTGCTGTAATGACTGTGCTGTTGCAAACGGTGCCAGAGCCCCGTTGTGCACATACCGACTCTGCCAAGATCCCTTAAGCACTCTTCCGTTGACCATTGCTCTTCCTTCCTTCAGATCTTCTTAGTGGGCCGAAGGCCTGCTCTACCTTTCCAGTGTGTCCTTGCCTCCTGTACTTGCAGGCAGCAGCCACGGACACTTCCCTGGGGCACTGTTGGCTCTAGCAGCAGGACCTGCTGCATTCTGAGGCTGTGGCAATGCGCAGGTCTTTTCCAGACCCTTGGTAGTTGAGATCATTGGTCCTCCCAGACCGCTCAATGGTGTGTGCAGTGAAGGGAGGAGCCTGGCATAACTTCAGGCCTCCTCACCTTTCCGGAGCCAAACTCTGGCGACAGGCCAGCTGAAGAGAGAGCCCAGGAGTGAGGGTATGACCTGCAGAAAGCCGTCCCCTGGCGGCAGCTGAGACTAATCGCGTGTGCTGTGGCGTTTCTATGGCCCTGCAGGAAAGCGGCGAGCTGTGCGCGCAGTGGGACCGAGGGCAGAGCCTGGGCTCCTTGTACAGAGAGTGGCAGGAACAAGCAGAGGCCGAATGGGCTGCGTGGGAAGCCTGGTGTGCAGGGGAGGCTCCAGAGCCGGCTCAGGTACCGGCCCCATTGGACACCCTTCAGAACAACGGCCATCCTCTCCGTCACGGAGCCGAGGGCGGGAGGTCCTCTGGCCTTGGGGGCAGTGTTGCTGCTCAGTCAGTGGGACACTTTGCAACTGCAGCACGACTATATTTTTATATATTATATATTACCACCCGTGGTCTTAGGACTCCCACCCAGCTAGTGCTGGATTACAATTGCATCTCCCTTCCCTGCCCAGCACTTAGTGTCTAGGGTGCAATTTGTTCCCTCCTTACTTCACACAGCCCCTCCAAGGCTTTTGCGCATAGACCGGTGGAGAGTCTGCTGGCTTTTCCGAGGCTGTCAGCATGAGCTTGGGACTGCAGCTCAGCCTCACTGCCATGCGTATGCATCCACACGCTCACTGTTGGAAGATACCCCCGCTGCAGTTTCCCCCAACCCCTCCTTTCTGCTTTGGAGTCCTCATGCCTCATTTGCTGTCTTTCTGCAACCAGCTTCTCACCTCCTCCCTACCTGCCTCTCTTGCTCCACGCAGACTCCTGCCAGACAAACAGCATACACCTCACTGATTTTTTTCCTTCTTGGTCCCAACTGTGCTGCAGTCAGCTCAGGATGCAGATGCTGCGGAAAGCTCTCTTCTCACCTGCCTGCAAAAGGCAGGGCCTCTTTTTGTTCTTTGCCTAACAGTTGGCCCCGGAGAAAGACCTCCACCCCAGGGAAGCTTCTTGCAGCATTTGGGAGGATCCAGAGCTGCCCAGAGCTGACAGGAGCAGAAGTACAGCTGAGAGCAGAGCACACCTGGTAGGAGCATTTGAGGAAGGAAAGCAGTAGTTCCTGCCCCACTAATGGCTGTGTGAATCCTGCTGGGTGTTTTTCCATGAGTGCTGCAGCAGCCAAAGGCCAAGCAGCAGAGGGGTGTCCTCCTGAGGAAAAGTCATGGTGTTATGAAATCCCCCTTGCTGGGCTGCTGGGGGTTGGGGAAACAGCCAGTGGGGCAGTGAGGCCTGAAGCTGTGGGTAAAACCTGAGTCCAGAAGGGTTCGGATCACTTGGTGTGCCCTGCCAAACCTAGCGAGGAGCTCATTGGAAGTTCCTGCCCTGCAAATGGCAATTCCCTCCTCCCCATTTCCCATGCTGTCAGTGATGTCAGCAGGAAAGCAGAGGGCCAGCTGGGAATGGCAGTGAAGCCCTGCTCCCACCCTGCCCTTGCCCTGGGGGCCTGTGGTGGAGAGGTTCCTGGCTGCCCAGCTCCTGCTGCCGGGTGCTTGCCAGAGGGCCTCTGGGAAAGGGCTCCTCTCTTCCCAGTCTGGTTTGCAGGCAGTCAGTCGCTCCTTCTTGGCAGGACTTTGGCCGTAAAGAGACTTGGGCTCCCCACCCTGCCGCCCAGCCCAGGAGAAAGGAGCACAGGGAGAGGTGGAAAAGCCTCCCCCCACCCCGTGGAAGAGAAGAAAGCAGCAGCCAAGCTGGAGACAGTCCAGCCCCAGTAAGTGTGCGCTGAGCCCAGCCCCAGCCTGGGGCGGTCGAGTGTCCCTGACCCCCACAGGGTGTTATGGCTCCAAATCCCGGAGGCCTGGGGTTGCGTACAACACCCTTGGTGTTCTGGTGACACGGGAATGGCCTGGGTTACACCTCCCTCCTCCCAGGTGTTATGGAAATTAGGCTTGTCGGCCACCATAACAGGGCCCGACCCTAGGTTCCCGCAGAAAAGTTCAGAGCCAAATCAAAGCAAATTAAAGAATTACGTTTTAATGACACGCGTGCAGTAATTACAGCTCGAGCTGGGTGCCTCCGAAGAGGGACCCCGAGCAGAGAAATCCCTGGGCAATTATACTTTCCAATCTAAGCTCTCCACCCCTCACGCGGTAATTCAGACCAATAGTAATATTTAGGTCTGGGGTCTCCTGCTCCTTCTTGGGTCTGATCCCTGTCCCTAGGCAGGCTGTTTATCTTTACTGTTGCGGTTTCTGCTGACAGATGTGTCTTAATTCTTCGGGTCCCGCCCTTGTCTCTCAAGGCCCTGACAGAGAGGTGTTGTTCCAGCAATTAGCACTGCCCCAGCAGTGACAGTAGGTGTTATCTCCCGAGGTCCTGAGGAAGGGGATATAATCCAGACCCCGAGATAGTCCAGACCCTCCAAATTAACACTGTTTCAGCAGTGAGAGGAGGCATTGTTTCCCAGGGTCCTGGCGCCCAACGAGGCCTTATTTCAAAGCCTTGACATCCTGCCTTTTGGAGTGTGAAGCACAGGAATGCAAACTGCTTGCAACTCCCTTATCATTCCAGTCTGAACCAGCTCTCAGGCCCCTTTTCTTACTGAACTAGGTGAAAGTTCATTATTTTATCTAAGCGCAGCCCAAGGCGTCAACAGATTTAGCTACTCATGCTAAGCAAGTTTTATATAAGTTGTGCTAAGCAGCTATCTCTAGACAGTTTCAGCTCAGTATTCTTTAACAGTCCCCCCTTTGTTTTTATGAAGCATCCCTGCTAATCCTTTAAACGGAGTTCTTGAAGCCTTTCGAGGCGTACTATCACTTTCCATAATCTTATGTATAATATGATCGTAAGTAATAGGCATAACACAGTTAAACTTAACACAACTACTACTGGGTGCGACGTGATTATAAATCCCTGTTGCAGATGGTGACCATCCGAGGAGAGTTTCCCAGCCGTGATGTTCTCCGTCCCTTTTTAGCCTTTCCAAGATGTGGTGTATCTCTTCTGCATCATGATGAACAGTGATTAGAGCTTTCTGTCCACTGTTTTGGATGCGTTCTAGCAGTCGACGCAGGTCATCATGTTGTAGTCGTTTCTTCACCAGTGTGAGGTTCATTCCAATGGGGGTAGGTAGTAAATTTTGAATTAATGTATAATTAGATTGTAACAACTGATAAGATGTAATAGGAGCTGAATAATTAAAATCACATCCCATGATTCTGGTAAAGTTACAAATACAAGTATTTGAATGGTTACTTGTATCTACAACAATGACATCTATGAATATAAGATTACAAAGTGTTCTTACACATACACATCCTTTCTTAACGTATACAAGTACAGTTCAACTTTAACAGCAAAGTAAGAACATAGTATGACAGTATATGGCCTGTTCCATTTAGGTTTTAACTTGGATTTTTGTGAAAATACTTTAACTAAAACTTCATCCCCAGGCTGTGTATCAGGCACTTGTATGTCAGGTGGTGATCATTGGATATGTCATCATTGGATGGTCAGGTGGATATCATTGAGCATTTATTTATTTATTTATTTATTTTAAAGATTTTCAAACCTTTTTTGCATACTTGGAACATACTGGGTTAGTCGTTCATCTCCGTCTAACAGGCTGGTCTTAGCTAGAATAATAAGTCCCTAGTATAGCTAAATGTCTCCCGAAGAGAATTTCTGCTGGTGTTAGTCCTATGGGTTGCCGTGGGGCATTTCAAACATCCCATAGAGCTAAGTTTAATGCCTCTGGCCATTTTAGGCTAGCACGTGCGCATATTCTTGCTATTTTTTCTTTTAATGTTCTCTTCATTCTTTCTACTTGTCCCGAAGATTGTGGGTGATAAGGGGTACATAGGTTTCTTTTTATTCCTAATGATTTATATAATTGAGTGATTATGCTTGCCGTAAAATGGACACCCTTGTCTAAATCAGTGGCTTCTGGGACTCTATATCTAGGTATGAGTTCTTTCAGTAAGGCTTTTACTACTCCCCCTGCGTCAGTCTTTCTTGTTGGGAAAGCTTCTGCCCAGCCTGATAACTGATCTGCTATCATTAACAAGTGTTTGTGCCCATTGGCGGATGGCATAGCCGCATAATCTATTTGTAGCTTTTGGAAAGGGAAGTAGGCCCATGGTTGTCCCCCTAACTCTAAGCTTGGTTTGCTACTTGAAAACTTCTGGCAGGTCAGGCAGCTATTTGTTATTCTTTTAGCAGCCGCATAAATTCCTGGAGTGGCCCATAGTTTCTGTACCTGGTTAGCTATTGCCTTGCCTTCCCCATGAGCTTTATCGTGAAACCACCTAGCTATAGTAATTAAATATTTTTTTTGGTAGAATTGGTTTTCGTCCAATTGTCCATATTCCATCATCATTTTGTTTTGCTTCCCACTATTCCCATTGTTTTTTGGTTTTTGGTTTTTTTTCTCCCACTGAGCAGTCCTTTTCATACATGGTTTTGGGGTCTATTAAATTTGGTCACTCACTTTAGTTCATCCTTGGAACTGCCCCCATACACTCTGTCAGAGGTTGTTGGGCTGCAGCCTTCGCAGCGGCGTCAGCTAACGCATTTCCTCTACTAATTTCTGTAGTGTCTTTAGTATGGGCTGGGCAGTGTATTACAGCAATTTCTTTGGGGCAGTTGGACTGCTTCCAGCAAATTACGTATTTCTTCTCCATTAGCTATTTTCTTTCCTGATGACGTAAAAAATCCTTGTTCTTTCCATAACATCCCTGTTACATCAAATACTCCAAATACATATTTAGAATCGGTATAGATATTAACCCGCAGGTTCTTACTGATTTTTGCTGCTTGGGTCAATGCTATTAATTCTGCTCCTTGAGCACTTACAGACGGAGACAAAGGATTAGTCTCAAGTACCTCAAAGATGTTGGTATCAGGATAACCTGAGTGACGCCTTCCGTCCAAATAATAGGATGATCCATCTGTAAACAGAACTAAGTCTGAGTTCTCCAAAGGTTCCTCTTTAAGGTCCTCCCGGGGCTTGCTCGAGCTGATGACCACCTGTTCATAGGAATGATGCGGCTCTCCATCCTCCAGTAGAGGCAGTAGTGTTGCTGGATTTAAGATATTGCATCTCTTTAAGGTCACATTATCTGCATGCAATACTATCAGTTCATAGCAGTGAGCTCTCTGTGGGGATAGTGCTTGAGCTGCGTATTGCTTCATTAACAGTTCTACTTCACGTGGCACATACACAGTCAATGAGCGACCCAAAACTACAGGTCATGTTTTTTCAATAAGAGCTGCCATAGCTGCTATTGCTGTGATGCATCCTGGAGTGCCTTTAGCCACCACGTCCAGCTGTGTGGAGTAAATAGGCCACTGGTCTACAGTGAGGACCTAGTTTTTGGGTGAGTACCCCACTTGCTACTCCCTATTGTTCATGGACAAATAATTCAAATGGTTTGCTATAATCTGGTAACCCTAGAGCAGGGGCTGAAACCAACACCTTTTTTACAGATGTAAAAGCTTTTTCCCTTTCTGGACCCCAGGCCAAAGGCTCTATCTCCTCTTTTTTGTTGCCCGCACTAAAGGCTTAGTAAGTTCTCTTAACCCAGGAATCCATGGTCAGCAAAGTCCTACAGTTCCTAAAAATCCCCTAAGTTGCTTTTTTGTTACAGGACGGGGCATATTAAGAATTGTCTTTACTCATTCTGGATCAATTAACCTGTGTCCTTCCTTTAAAATCAAACCCACATATTTCACCTCTTGTTGACACAGCTGAAGTTTAGACAGAGATGCTCGATGCCCTTTTTCTGCAAGAGCATTACACAGAGAAATAGTGTCTTTTAATCAAGTCTCATAATCTTTACTTGCTAATAACAAATCATCCACATATTGTATTAACACTGAATTTCCTGGAAGTTCGATGTCTGAGAGATGTTTATAGTCCTTAAGTCTTGTACAAACCGATACTCTGGATCACCATCAGAATCTTGCCTGTTCTTTTAACTGTCAGAATCGGAGTGTTGTACGGGGATTCATAGACTCTAAGGATACCCAGTTTCAAATGATGACTGATTTGTTTTCGGATGCTCTTCTCTGCTTCCTTTAGGATAGGGTATTGCTTAACTGCGGGAGGCAATCCCCTCTTTGTTTTTATCAAGACTGGACTAGCTGATTTCAGTAGTCCAACATCCATTCCTGAAGAGCTCCATAACTTTTCAGAAACTGATTCTAAACTTGTTGGAATAGTCGACTCTGGTTCTGGTGTCTTAGCCAGAACACATGAGCCCATAATTATTAATTTTATCCCTTCCGGCTGTAAACAGATCTGAGTATCCAAGGCTTGCAGGAGATCTCTCCCTAAGAGGCAAGAGGGCGAGTCTGTGGAAATTATAAAACGTCCCCACGCTCTTTTACCTCCAAAAGTGAGTAATAAAGGCTTAGATAACATTCGTTCACCTTTTCCCATTACTCCTTGTATCATTATTTTATCTGATGACTTGCATCCTTTAGGCTCAAAATGTAAAAGGGAAAGGGTGGCTCCGGTATTCACTAGAAAAGGAACTTCTAAACCTTCTATATTTGCCATTACCTGCCCCTCAAAATCCAAATTTATATCCCATAAATTTACCCCAATTTCCACAGTATTTTCTGAGTCTCCTATCTCCTGTCATTGTGGACTGACTGGGAATTGCCTGGTCTCATTCTCAGTGTTTGATTGTCTCATGCTGGCCCCTCTATTCCCAAGTACGTGGGGCCTCGCTGGGCATTCCTGCTTCCAGTGCCTTTGTTCCCCGCAATAATGACAAACATCATTAACTCTTAATTGTACAGCACGTTCACTTTGATTCCATCTATCTCCCCTGGTTCTGCCGCGCCACCTCCCCTTGCCAGCCTGGCACATGCTCTTTAAAATACTTTTGTGTGTCAGGGGCTGCTTGATCTATAAAAACACTAATTGCGAGAGCATCATTGAAGTTTTGTGGGGTCATTCCTCCATATTTTAGCAGGGCTTACCGCAAAAGTCCCCAGAAGTAATGGGGGTGTTCATCTAATCACTATCTGCATTCTTGCACTTTAGTCCAATTTACTCCTAATTCTCTGCATGCTGTAATTGCTTCTACTAAATTTCAAAGTCCTATTTGACATACGGCTCTATTTCCTGCATTATTAAATGTCCCAGTTTGGATCACTTGCTAGCCAGAGGTTTCTATTTCCCCTGGCTTGCTGCGCTACTTCCGCACCTTTGTTAATTATCTTAACCCATTCATTTGGTCAAAATAATTCCCTCAAAAGAATTTGGGTATCACTCCAGTTTGGGTTGTGCCCGGTGCACATACTAGAAAATAACTGGACACATTGCTCTGCATCTTTTCTTAATCTCTGCATTTTACCCCCCCATAGGGCGAGATCGCCAGGGTCCCAGGGCTGATTAGTAAACACCCGCAGCACAGGACGGGGGGACTGGCCCCTCCCTTTCCCCTGGCTGTAAAGCAGCAGGGTTAGTCAGCACGTTGGGGATCATAGGATAGAGTCCGGCAGCCGGTGGAGTAGAGGGAGAAGGAGGAGGAGAAGTAATGACAGAGAGATCATCAGGCATATCAGGTGGAGCAGAAACTTTTGGAGCACAGTCCGGGGTACTAGTATCTGCTAACACAAGTGTTACCTTCTGCGGGTTTCTTTCCTCCCTCCTTCCTGGCTCAAATGCTCCTGTGCCCATGCCCAGTTCTCCCAAACATACCAGTAATCCATTCGACTTGGAAACCTGTCTTCTAGACGATTTCACAAGGAAGTTAGTTCCTGCTGATCGAAAGTCCCTTGTGGTGGCCACCGTTCTGCTGGGTTTCCCTCCTTTGTCAGGAATGGGCAATCCTCCTGACACAGTTGGACCAACCTTTTTTCCTTAGATCTTTGGTACCATCAATCTTACTCCAATTTTCCAAAATTTTGGCTAAGGGCATCCCCTTTTCTGTGCCAAAATTATTCCCTATATTGAGTTCCTGAGAAGTGCGTCTTAAGCAAATCAGGCAGCGCACTTCCTTACCAGTAACACCAGCCCCTGCGGCTGGTGGGATCACACAGTCTCTTTCTCTCGCTCTCTGGGAACCGCACTCCCACCCCCCGAGTCTTTAACTGCTAGGACTGCTGTCCCTTCGCAGCGGGCGGCTTCCTCAGCCGACGGGCGCCCCGGTCGGTTTCCAGGCTATACGCACTCGCACACACAGCGCTGTTCACGCTCACACCAGTCACAGTGACTCTAGACTTCTGTCTCGCAGTCTTGCAGTGCGCCTTATGCTGCTCAGGCTGCGCAGCCCTTCTCCAGCCGGACCGAGCTGGGACTTAAAACCCACTCAAACCCTGGGGATGGGACTCGCACCCATCCCCTGGTACGCCTTGCTGTGGCCAGCCCACGTACCCCCTGCCTGGTACGCCTTACGGTGATCAGCCCGCATACCCCTTAAGTGCACTGTTACCAGATCAGAATTTAGAATTTAGGTGGGAATTTAAGACTCACCTTTCCAGTGCCTCTGGTTGCCAAAGATCCCAGGTGAACTCACCCGATGGCGCCAGATGATCATTTGGAGACGAGAGGCCCCGACAGTGGTCGCCTAGGGTCCCATCTGGGGTGCCAAACTATTATGGAAATTAGGCTTGTCCACCACCATAACAGGGCCTGACCCTAGGTTCCCACAGAAAAGTTCAGAGCCAAATCAAAGCAAGTTAAAGAGTTAAATTTTAATGACATGCGTGCAGTAATTACAGCTTGAGCTGGGTGCCTCCAAAGAGGGACCCCGAGCAAAGAAATCCCTGGGCAATTATAGCTTTTTCAAATTAAGTTTCCCACCCCTCACACAGTAGTTCAGACCAATAGTAATTTTTAGGTCTGGGGTCTCCTGCTCCTTATTGGGTCTCCTCGTTGTTCCTAGGCAGGCTGTTTTTCTCCCTTATCTTTACTGTTGCGGTTTCTGCTGACGGTTGTACCTTCACTTCTTGTTGGGTCTTACTGTTGTCTCTCAAGGTCCTGAGGAGGAGGAGGTGATTCTAAATCATAACAATTAACACTGCCCCAGTAGGGAGAGGAGGCTTTGTCCCTCAAGGTCCTGATGCCCTGCACTGGTCTTATTTCAAAGCCTTGCCATCCTCCCTTTTGGAGTGTGAGACGCAGGAATGCAGACTGCTTGTAACTTCCTTATCTTCCCAGCTTGAACCAGCTCTGAGGCCCTTTTCTTACTGGACTAAGTGAAAGTTCATTATTTTATCTAAGTGCGGCCTAAGGCTTCAGCAAATTTAGCTACTCATGCAAAGCAAGTTTTATATAAGTTGTGCTAAGCGGCTACCTCTAGTCAGTTTCAGTTTGCTATTCCTTAACAAGCATCCCTGGCACGTGTAAAGAAATGGCCAATCGTGTGCCCTTTTTCAGCTGCAGGGATTCGCCTTTTGTCTCTCAGAGATGGTTCCGGACAACTGCAAGGAACCCCACGGTGGGAAGAAGGAGAGAGGCCCGCAAGGGCACAGGCACTGGGGAAAGCCAGGAGTGATCCAAGAGGCCCATGTCTGATTGTTGCAGAGAGGGCAGGAGGGACAGCAGAGCCTCCCTCATTTTCTGCCCCCACTCTCGAGGTCAGGGCACTTGTGGGAGGGCAGGTTTCAGCAGAGAGGGGCTCTGGGGTGGATGTTTCTGCTTTAGGCGCTAGGACAGAATCCCCTGGCGCTGCCCAGCCCCAGCTGTGCCTGCAATGGAGGCGTGCCTGTGCCTGCCATCAGGGAGGAGGCCAAGGGAGCTTGGGAGCAGGACTGGCAGGCAGAGACGAGGGTGTGCGAGGGAAAGGCAGCCCCCAGGAGTGGAGGATTTCTGCCCAGAGCCAGGGAGCAATGGGAGGCTCTCTTTGTCGACCATCTCTCTGAGGGGCCTGAACGGCAGGGTCTGCTTGTTGCGAGGGGTCTGAAGAAGCCGCAGGAGCAAAATCCCTGTCTGCCAGGGTCGCCAAGGGCTCTTGTGCCCAGATTCTGGCCCCCAGACTTCTTCTTCACATGGAACCCGCCAGTGCTCCTCCGTGGGGGATGCCACGGGCCTGTGGGAGTGTGACGGCTGTGCTGGCCAGAGCACTGGTAAGGGGCTGAGGACCTGGGTGCCAGGGCTAGAGGCAGGTGCCAGGCAGGCCCTGGCAGGGGGTGGTCAGGGTGGGCGTGGTGGAGCTTCTCCAGCCCTGTGAGAGTTGGGGGCACTGCTCTGACCTCAGCAGCCCAAGAGGTGTGGGGTGGATCTGCTGATCTTTCTGCCTTCCCCTTACAGCATCCAGCGCCCCATCGGCACCAGGCTGCCCCAGCACCAGCCAGGCAGTGCTGGCATCCTCCCAGGGCTCCCCGGATGCTGGGAGCAGCAACTCGGTGCTGTCTGGGCGAGACAGGAGGGCAGGCCGCGCCAGGTTCCTGCACCAGGGTTAAAAACAAATTCCTGGAGTGAGATTCCCTTTCCAGCTGCTGCAGGGAGGAGGTGGCATCTGTCCTGATGGCTTTGGAGCCCTCCCATGTTCCCTAAGCAAAACCCTGCCGCTCCTGACACAGAACTCACTGATGAGCATCTCCACGCTTCTCAAAGCCAGAACAATGCCCTGGCACTGCTGCACCACTTCCCGGGGATCACTAATGATGGCCGTGGAGCTGTAAAAGCTCTGTGTCCCTACAAGATTGCATGGCTGCTGCTCTAGCTGACCCCAAAGCTGCTCCCAAGAGCAGCAGAGAGGAGCCCACCTCCAGAGGCTGGAGGCTGGCTACAGGGCCGACAGCAAACGGAGAGAGGGGCAAAGGGAGGGCTGAAGATCCCTTCTGTGAAACTGTCAGAGCAACAGCTGCAGGGGCAGTCAGCAACCTGCTGAGAGCAGAGCATTTCCCCATCTTTCCGGTGTTTACCACCACTGGCACACTGCGTCTGGGCATCAAGTCAGGTGCCAAAAAGAAGCAAAGGAGCCCTTGGGAGGAGTCTGCTGCAGGTGACTTCTCCGGCAGGAAGGGAAACCCAGCGGCTGTAACAACACATCACCCCCAGAGCCGGGCTGCTTCCCTACGTCGCGTCAGTCTCCAGAGAACACAGTCCTACACAAGAGGGGGCCGCTGGGGAGGGCAGGCCTTCGTACCACAGCTGTATCCTCACCAAGCCCCAGAAGAGAACAGGTAGCTTTTCTAAAACGGAACACGGAACAACCCTTTTCCCCAGACCACTGCCTAGCAATAGCCATGAGATCACAGAACAAACACCGGTCTTCACGTTGGACTCCTCTTCTGGCTCCACCTTTCCGAGTCCTGGACAGCCTACCCTGGGGAATTACTGCACACGCGTCATGACAGACTGGGCTCTGGGGAGGAGACCTGTGCTGCTCAGATTAGTTTCCAGATTTCTGTTTGACCCAGGCTCGCTATGGCTGAACTCTTCCTGTACTTCCCGGGAGACAGGGCTCAGTCGCATGGCAGACGGCAGCAGCAGAAACGGGCGGACCAGGGTGGAAAGCAGACCTCCCTCCCCATGGAATAAGCCAGCCAATAGGGTATTACGCCTTGTGCCTCACAAGCCTTACGTGTACTCTCAAGGTCTGTGGAAGCAAGCAGCAGCTGAAAGTCTGCAGCCCATGAGATGACCGCGTGTACAAAGGGGAGGCTTATTGATACCGTTACCATCTCCCCATGGCATCTCACAAAGGGAGCCTTTCAACAGCCGCAACCGTGCAGGTACTTTCGACTGATCCGTGGTGACTGATGCAGCTATCTTGTAACACTCCGCGCCACTAGCCCCTCCTCGGGAGGGCTTTGGGGGTTTGGGAGGGGTATTTTTCAAGAAGAAAAATCCAGCTATTGTAGTCCAGAAAGCTTCAGGGTCATTGTTAACCTCAGAAATGACATCCCTCTCCCCCAAGCCCCTGCCCAAAGGCAGGCCCTGAAGCCAAGGGAGAAGGACAGGTAAAGCACAGCATTCAGCTATGGGGACTGAAAGTGAATCCTCAGGGAATCCCGAGAAGATGCAGAAAAATCTCATCTCCCGACAAAACACGACAGATTGCCTTTGTGATGGGCCTCTCTTTGGAGGAACTCAGCTTGCTGCCACACATGCGGCTCTGCATTGAGCCACCCCATTGCTCTTAGCTCAAAGCATGACCTTTGCTTCTCGGGGCGTGGGAAGAGAGCTTCCTGGTTCTCTTTGCTGGCTCAAAGACTGTTACTGGCCAAGGCAAAAACCCCAATCGCTGATCCCAGAGGAGGCTCAAGGCAGAAGGAGCTCAGTGCGGCAAGACACCTGCTTCACCTGCCCCGAGGCCACAACCAGGGGCAGCCATAAGTAGAGACAGCTAGGCAAAACCAAGCGCTTTTTTTTCACTTTGGTGTATAGCATGCAGAGCATGGAGAGCATTAACAGATTGCTGCTGTGAAAGACAGCTTCTGCTTTGCTGCTGGGAGACCATCTATTGCGCCCACAGTATGAGCAGGTATGTTAGTCAACTTTCTGCTGTTACTCTGACCGGCACAAAACTCTGCAGCAAGATGCACAAATCAGTTTGGGTTACTGCTGAAAAGAAAATGCAACGTTGCACTTCTGCTGCTAATGCTATCACCAAATGCTGGGGGATGCCTTCCCCCTGTGACCTTTACACGGAACGCTACATCGTTGTCCTTGAATTTTCTCAGGCCCACGAAAGCTACAGATGTCGTGTCAGGACGACTCCCTGTGTAGCACCGAACAAGATAATGGAAAGAGCTCCTGGAAAACTCCTTCTCTCTGTAATACCAGCACTCCCTCAGGGGAATGCTTCCTCTAGAGCACCTGGAGTTCTTGGGGGACTGGTTTCTGTGCACAGGCATTTCCCGGGGGAATGCTCTGTGAGGGGAGGCAAATGGAGAACTAAGGGAACCAGGGGAACAGATGGGTCCTCAGAGAATCCAAGGATAAACAGAAAGGTCCTGACAAGACCCAGGCAAAGCTAGAGCTTTCTGAAGAGCACCACAGGGGAAACAAAGGCTTTGCAAGGGCACCAGCTGGCACCCGGTGGGACTGGAGAACAGTGAAGGCCTCAGGAAGAGTGCTGGGAGCACTAGAAGGGTCCACTCTTGTGACTCCAGCAAAGACTGGCCCAGCTGATGCCCTGCAACACGAGACGAACTCAGCTTATCGGCTTTGCCAGGAGAGGATGGGGAAGAGTTCTTTGGGCAAGGAGTGGCACCATAAAAGCTGCATGTTCCCACAATGCAATGCAATGAAGAGAGTGGCAGGTCCTCACTGGCCTCAGACACAGGCAAGCGAGGAGAAAGAGGCCTGGGAGCCAGGGCCTTAAGGCCTCGTAGAGGAGGTGTCCCAAAAATCAGCATCCTTCCTGCTCCCCGAGCTGAGGAGGGCAACCACCTTGTCACCAGTCAGGCCTTGCCTTACCTTATGGTCATTATCCCATCCTGGGGTACAGAAATGAGAGAACACAAAAACCATCTGGCAGGGCTATCTACATACGCCTTAGAGCAAACTGCTTACAAGCCAGCTATGGCACAAGCTTTCCTCTGCAGTGGTAAACGGGGAACTCGAAGACCCGAAAGCCTACTCCAACTCTGGAGTCTAATGTAAAGGCAAGAGCTGTCAAAGAAAAGGAGAACACCGTGTTTACGCTACTGGGGCTTAGTCAGGCTCAAACAGGCTACGGAGAAGTCACACAAGCACTTCATTTGGCACGTGTAAGGATGCAGTGCCTGCAGCAGAGGGTCAATGGAGACGTCCTGCCGCTCGCTCGCTCCCTTGCTCGCTGGCTCGCTCGCTCACACACGGGGAGCTTCTGGGAATGAGCCAGGCTTTCTGGCACTCTCGGGGGCCCCAGTGGGCAGAGCACTGTGGGATGGGAAGTGCTGCTCTTGCTCTGCTCAGAGAGAGCTGTCTTGCGCAGAAGGGTGCCACCTCTTTCACAGTCTCCGGAGCCGGTAGCACAGTGCTGGAAGGGTGAACCCTGATGGTGCCTTCTCCCCTGGAGCTCTCAGGATCAGGATGCTCTGAACTGCCAGGGAGCGGATGGAGGGGCTGGTGTCCCTCGCCATGCGTTGAAGGGCTGACATAGAAAGGAAGAGAGAAGAGATGAACCTCCTGTGTCTGCAGAGACCCCAGGCATGCCCTCTGGCCAGGGTCAAGCCCAACCAGCCCTTCCCCTTGCCAGCAGGCAGAAGGGAGGACTAATGGGTCAGCTGGAGAAAGAGGCAGTTCAGAAACGCCCCAAATGCCCCGGAAATACTCGCCCTCTCCCAGTGCAGGGCAGCAGATCGGAGCTCACTACCCAGCCTCTGCCCTCCTCCGTGCCACAGCGAACACCATGCTGCCGCCACTCACCCTTGCAGATGTCCTGCAGCTTCTCCTCGCCCTGCTCTCTCAGGTGCCTTCCAAGGAGCCCTAGGTGCACACAGCCCGTCGCAACCCCCGCTCTGGGCACGCAGCCCCCAGGCACCCGGGCCCTGCATGAGGCAGGTGGGGCTCCGGCAGCCCCGGGGCCGGTTCTTGCTGCCAGCGCAGCAGCCGGGGCTGGGGCCAAGAGAGGGACCCCAGCAGGGGCTGTGGCTTACCCAGGAACCTCACGGCCACCTCCCGCAAGGCCTCCTGTGGGCTCTCCAAGTAGGGCAGGCTCTGCCGCAGGTATTCATCTGCTCTGCTCCTGTTCCTCACCAGCTGCACAGAGCACAAGGGCCAGGGCTTGGTACCAGGAGCTGTGTGGCACCGAGGTTTGGAGGGAGCAGAGGGCAGAGCGCTTCCCAGGCATGCTGGGGTGCCATCCTGCTAGCAAGGCCCAGCTGAGCCAGGGGCTCTTTCCTCATCCTGAGAGCAGTGAGGGGACAGGGCGCTGGAGAAGAGAGCGCCGGGGCAGTGTGCTGGAAGAAGGGGAGCGCACGTGCAGCTCCAGAGCCCGCAGCAATGGGTTGAGAGGGAGAGGGGGGCGGGCCTTCTGCGGGCCAGGTCTTGGGGGCTTTGGGGCTGTCCTTACCAGGCACTCGCCAATCCGCCACATCTGTCCTGTGTCGAGCAGGTGCCTGAGCTGCTTCCACTTCAGGAGCTTAGCAGTGCTGAGGAGAGCTTCCTGAGAGGCCTGCAGAGCAGCAGAGACTGGGAGATGCCTCTGCAGCCCAGGCAGGAGAGCCTGCATCACCCGCACCTTGGCGAGGCTCCGAGCCTTTCCCAGCCTGTTATGGGAAGCTGCATCTGGGGAGCGGGTTGGGCTTTGATGCCCTGGGCAGAGACGTGGGGCAACCACCATCTCAGGGCGGCAGAACAGAGCTCGCCAAGGCCCTGGCCTAGGATGCCTGCAAGGACAGCTGGGAAGCCCCTAGGGACGCCAATGCTGGGGCCTTGCTGGGCAAATCTGGCCAACAGAAAAACCAGTCCTGGCCCCACACAACCAACCCATGTGGCCACAAACCTGCGCCACGCTTGGCAGCTCCTCATGCGCATGGAAGAGCAGTGGGAGCAGGCTGCTGTGCACGTGCTTCCTCATCTGCTCTTTCTGGGTGCCCACCACAATCATCATGACGTGCCTGAAGAGCTGGACAGAGAGCTCTCGCACGCGGGCAGCCTCCTGCGGGGAAGGAAGACGGGAGGACCTCAGCAACTGCCGCTCCAAGCCCATGGCGAGCAAGCGGGTCAGCGTGGCTGCTGCGCACATGACTGCTTCTGCCTCTGCCTCTGCCTCTGGCCCGAGGAGCTGTGAGCCAGCTCTGCCACCAGCACAAAATGGCCCCAGCCCCAAGACGTTTCTCTAACATGTTGGCAGCCAGGGGGAGCAAAGCCGAGGAGGTGTCTGCACCTGGAAGGGCTGCTCTGGCCCTGGCCGCACTCCCACCGGTCGCCTCCTGGCTGACTCGCAGAGGAGCTCCCCTGGCAGATGTGTGGAGGAGGAGATGGGGGCTGGCTCACGGCATCAGCTCCTGGGTGCATCCCGCCTGTTCCAGGTCCCCAAAATGGGCTGCCCCGGTGGGAGGCCCCCATCCCTGGGCCATGTGCCTGTGCCCCACATCCTTATGCCAACAGAGCTCCTGCCTTTCCCACCAGCCTTACATCATCAAAGAGTGGCCGGAGCTCCTCAGCAAGCTGCAGGCCAAAGGTGCTGGCCCTCTTCCTGTCCAAGGGCTGGAGCACACGGCTGAGGATGGTGAGGGCCTTGGCGCGGAAGTTGCTGTCAGCATCCCGCAGTTGCTCCAGGAGTGTGGGCAGCAGGCCTTGCAGACTTCTTGCCTACATGAAACACAGAAGGCCCCTTTTGTGAAGCAAGGGATGACTGCTTTGGCACAAATGCTCTGGCTGTAACACTCTGCAGCTAGGGAGTGGCGGGGGAGGTGGCAGCAGCTCCCCGCGCTCTCGATTCCTGCCACTGCTTTTCCCTTCACTGCCTTACCCTCCACCTGCAGCCCCAGGCCGCTGGCCTGACTTTGCCCAGCTGCCCCCCTGCTTACTGTTTGCCATCTCTCAGACAGCGTGACGAGGCCTGTGATCGCCATCTCGCGCATGGCCAAGCTCTGGTTCCGCAGATGTAATTGCAGGAAGCCCAGGACATTCTCGTCAATCTCCTGCTTGAAGTCCGTGCAGTTCAGCAGCTGAAACACACCGAGCTGCAGAGTGAGTGACCGGCAGAGCCAGCAGCACTCCCTGCGTCCTCTGAACCATCTGCGGCCTCTCAGCCTTGGGCCTTGGCAAAGCGGTTGAATGTAGAGAGCTGGCCCAAAGGCTGCATGACCTGCAAGTGGTTATGAGCATTACGCCGGCCGAAATGGCCTCTTGGCGGGCATGAGCCCAGGCTGGCGTGACTGAGGGGAGTCCAGCTCCCGCAGGAGAGGAGCCTAGCTCCACCGACCGGCAGCCTGCCTCTTGGCCCATGGCGCAGGGAGCCCAGTGTTTCCAGGCACTGCCCAGAGGCACCGCTTGCCACCAGGCCTACCTCAATGAAGACAGCCATGGCGGCGACCTCCCGGTGTTTGTCTCTGCAGCTGAGTACGGCAGCCACGTGGTCAAACATCCGGGCACGCTCATCAGCCGCGTTCATCCACAGCTCCCTGGCCGGGCAGAGGAGAAGGTGCTGTGGGCACGGAGCTGGGCAGGCAAACCTCTTTGGGCCTGCGCCGCCGGCTCGAGCCATCCTCCCGCAGGCCAGGCCCCGTGGGGCAAGGCTGCGTCTGTGCTCAGCACCAGCAGCCGGTGGCACTGGCTCAAGCAGCGGCGGCCTTTCCCCACCACACCTGGCAATGAGAAACCTGGCGTCTCACCCAGCCGGGCTTATTTTGGGCAGAGACCAGCAAAGAAGCACCCTTGCTACACCAAAGGTGTGGCCTTCCGGCACTCTGTCTCCAGGGCAGAAATGCTGGGGCAGACGAGGATGAAGGCAGCTCTCACCTAGTCAGCAAAGTGACTCCTGTGTGGTAGGTCTCCCTGCTCAGAAGCATGTCCCAGCCCCCCTGCCTCTCCATGGAGTCAGCCAGATGGGCGTAGTCAGCGCGGCAGAGCAGAGCTTGCATGGCCTGCACTGCGCTCCTGCATGTAGAGCAAAAGTGGGTCGCACAGGGAGGCCGAGCCCGGGCTCTGCGCCCATGGGAGAGACCGGGGGAGAGGGATGGGGCACCTGGTGGGGCTCACTGGAGGACACTCGTCCTCCTGGCCGCACATCTGGCTGTAGCCTTGGAGGTCCTGCAGCGTGTACTCCATGCTGAAGAAGAAGATCTGGAAGAGCACCGCTAGGCAGAGCTGGGGGAAGATTAACTGCACAGGCACTTTGCTGGAGGGCAGCAGGAGAATCTCGTTCAGGGCCCTGATTGCCTGCAGAAAACACCCAGAGAAGGGTCTCGCTGCAGAGAGGTCATCTAAGCCAAGGCAAGGCAAGGCAAGCCGTGCCAAGGCAAGCCAAGGCTCCTGTTTGTAACGCCAGCAAACGAGCCTTCCTGGGCTGGAGGCAAGGTCCCCCTGTGCAGCCCTGGGCAGGGCTGAGTGAGGCCTCGCCTGGAAACTCACAGTCAGCGGAAGGATGTAGCTGTCCTTTGGCATGAAGCTGTCCCGCCTGAGCAGTGGCTGGTCCCACAGGCAAGAGAGCAGCACCTTCAGCACCTCCTCTGCAGGGCAGTGCTTGGAGACCAGCGTCCTCCACATGGCCCCGGCAACACTGCAGACCCAGAGCACCCTGTCAGGGGGCCTGCCTCGGCCTGCAATAGCCCCAGAGCTCCGGCGCTGTCCTGCAGGCTGGCAGGCCCCATACCTGTCACACAGCAGGGAGGTGTTCAGCAGGCCCTCGACCACCTGATCAGGGTCCAAGCAGGCCATCCGGAAAAGGGTCCTCTTCAAGATGGCCTGGAGCGACACCTCACTGATGCCCATCAGCTTCTTGTGGATGCTGCTCACCACCTGTGGCACCTGGAGGGGGCACGGGTGAGAGCGGGGCCGCCACAGGAGGGTAGCAGTTGCCCCAGGGGCCGCTGAGACCTGCTTCCTTCCCATTGCTCTTGGCTGGCCTCAAAGGCTGTTGGGTGCCTGAGAGCCCTGGCCTGCGCTCAGGGGCCTCAGAGCCCAGGGGCTGCGAGCACGGGGCAGTGCGGCTGCAAGCTGCTTACCCTGTCCAGCTCAGAGTCGGGGTCTCTCAAGACCGCCTCCATCACGTGGGCAACCACCTGAGTGTCTGAGACCCTTGGGTCTGTCATGCCCTCGATGGTTGTCAGGAGGAAGTGCGTCCTCTCGGAGGGGAAGAGAAAGCGCCCGAATACCTGTGGGAGGAGACTCGTGGCACCGAGCGTGCGCCCTGAGCAGCTGAGAGCAGAGCTTGGGAGAGAGAGTGCCGGAGCGGTGCTGGCACAGTGCCTGCAGGAGAGCTGGGCGCAGGGGCTGTGCTAGGACGGGCTGACTGCAGCCTGGGGGTAGTGGGCAGCGAGCTGCCGGGGTGCAGGTGCACAGCTGGGGTCAGGGTCACGGTGTGCTGGCGCTACAGGGAAGCAGAGCTCGCAGGTAGCCAGGACAGCTGGAGCTGCTGCTCTGCCACTGGGACAAAGCCTTTGGCTACGCCAGGCTCAGGGAGAGTGAGACATCCCTGCGCCCGAGGCCTGGGAGGCTGCCATGCCAGCCCCACTGATTATGGATCCCTTTGTTCCTCGAGGCTTCCTGCCAGCCCTGTGGCCAAGAATGCCAGCGAGGGAGGGGCTTCTCACCGTGCTCTCCTCAGTGGCGTTGCCGGGCCAGAAGGTGTTTGGGCGTCCCCCCTGCCACTTCATCTCTGGAGGCGCGGGACTGTCATCTGCCATCGCACTCCCTGTGCAGCAGGGGAAACAGAGCAGTCAGGAGGAACGATGGCGAGTTGGAGATGGCAGACGTCCGAGAGAAGCTCTGTGGCTTGCAGAGAGGAGCTGTCGCTAGCGTGTGGGGAGCAGAGCGTCTCCTAGGCATTTCCAGGTGGCAAAGGGGAAACTGCCTAGTAGGATGCAGAAAGGCAGAAGAGTTTGGTCTGGCTTTCTGCTCGGAAGCACGACAGCAGCCCTGGGAGGCTGCTGCCACAGGCTCTGCAGTCTGCTGGTTATCAGGAGAGTTCCTGAAGCACTGCTTCAAGGGCCGTAACAGCCCTGGGTCACGTCAGTGAGGCGCCTGCCGATTTTGTTTCTCGCATGGCCGAGGCAGCGTGGCACCTTGCCTGGCCTTGCCTGGGCTGTGGTGTGTGGAAGGCGCCAGCCCGCCCCAGCTTCTCTTACTCTCTCGCAGCAGAATGACCCGGTAGAAATCGTGAAGCGCCTCTGCCGCCCCATGGCTGATCGCCTGGTCCTCCTCGGCGCAGCACAGCGTGAGGCGCCCCATCAGCTGCCCCAGGAAATCCAAAGGCCTCTTTTGGAAGAGCAAAGCGCTGGCACTGCTTCCTCCACAGCTGGGCGAGTCCTGGGGGAGGCAGGAAGGACTGGTAGCAAGGCTAAGCTGCGGCAGCGGGGACCAAAGCCCTGGGCCCCACACAAGAGCGGGCCCAGGCCTGAGTGCCGCATGAGCCAAAGCTTTGGAAGCATCTGCCCAGCCCTGCTCCCAACAGTGACGAGTGGGGTGCAGAGCTGTGTGTCCCAGCCTGCCCGCCCCTGCCCACTGCCAGTTCTGTTGCCCGGCCAAGGGCAACCTCCTCTCCCTCTGGGCAGCCCCGGAGCCAGCATGTGGCAGCCCTGACAAGGCGAGGAGCATGCTGCCTCCCTGCCTTGCCTTGCAAGGCTTTTGACTGCCATGCCTGTGAGCCCGTGCCACTGGGGTGCCAAAACAAGGAGTCAGAGCTCGGGTCTCCCCGCAGCCCGCGGCTCCTCCCCACGCACGCTCATGCTTCCACACGGCTGACGGAGCGCTTCCTTCTGCTCCCGCTGGCCTCCCCGTCCCCAAGAGCACATCAAGCCAGGTGCCCTCTCCTCCTGCCTGAGCCTGCCTCAGAGTAGGGTTGCCCACGGCCTGCAGCCACCCGGTTACCTCCAGCAGAGAAGAGCTGCCCAGGAGCCGGCTCAGCCACGCGATCCTCCCCACGGCCCTCTGGCGCTCAGCTGCTTTCTGGGATGCTGTGAAGGGCAGCAGCACCTGAGGAGACCAAAGCTGCTGGTCGGCGCTGGGACCTGACGGCTGCTCCGGGAGCAACAGCTCTGCTAAGCGCCCGGCAGGGCTGACGCCTCTGCTGCCTTCCATGCGCGCTTCCAGAAAGGGCCTTGCGTCCCCTCCTCACGCCAAACTCCTTCCACTGCTTTGGTGCAAGGGAAGGCTTTCTGGGGCGAGGGGCCGAGGGGCGGAGGGCAAGGCTGCCCCCCGCCGTGATGCTGGCGGGGGAAAGGACTCTGGCTGCCACCAGGAGAGACGGCCGGCTCAGCCAAGAGCATGGCGGGGCCCCTGCCTGCCTCCCCGCACAGAGGTGGGCCCCACCCCACAGCATGCTCTCTGTGCCTGGTCCCAGGCAGGGCTGGCCCCTTGACTCGAGAGGATGGCTTCCCTTTGCAGGGAGCAAGAAGCCCTGCCACTGCCCCCCTAACTCTTTGCAAACAGCCCGACACACTGCACCGTCCAATGGGGCTCGGATGGGGTGGTCAGGGCTGTGCCGTGGGCAGGCCCCGGCTATGCCGGCAGCTGGCGCAGGTACCTCATTGCGGCAATGGCCAGCATGGCTTGCTGCCGCACCACGGAGTCCAGGCGGTCAGGGGACTCTTCTTCCAGCAGCACCTGGGGAGCACAGGCAGCATGGGGCACGGGAGCTGCCAGCCCCCAGCGAGCAGTTGGCAGCCCCCAGCAGGCACCCCCATCCCACAGCTGGCACCCTGGCTCGGCAGCCCCCGCCGAGGAGGGCTGTGCCCACGGGGGCCTGCCCACCCCTCCCTGTGTCTGGGTGCCCCAGTCCCTCGCTCACCTGGCTGGCTTTGCCCCCTCCCACAGCCCCTCCGGCTGCCCCCTCACCTCCATCTTCTCCGCCAGCTCGCAGAAATCAGCCAGGTAGCTGCCCATCACCTTGGCTCTGCAGAGGGTGCGGATGGAGGCCAGAAACCTCAGCTTCTGCGCCTCGTCCTGACAGCCGGGGACGCGAGAGACAAACAGGGCAGGTGAGAGGGCAGAGGCACCGCCGGCAGCACCGCAGCCTCGAGGGGCACGCAGTGACGGCGCAGGCCACCCAGAGGCAGCAGCTGGGCACAGCCAGCAGCCCTCCCAGAGTCTTGCAGCAGGCAGCGGACGTGGAGGCAGCCAGCTGGGAGCTGCAGGCACTGCCGGGCTCACAAGGTCTCTAGTCATCTGTTTGGGGCCTGTGGGAAAGGCCTGCAGATACTTCAGGGCTTCCTGCTCCTCTCGCTCCAACTCCAGGCAGGAGACAGAAGAATCTGAATCTGGGGAAGAAAGTGAGCAGGCAGAGCTGTAGGTGCTGGCAGGAGGCAGGAGCTGTGGCCTCTCCTCAGCACCAGGCCTGCTCCCGTGGGCACAGCGAGCCCTGGCTCGGGGCACTGATGCCCCGTCTCGCCCAGCCACCCCCGGCAGAGGGGCAGCGAAGGTCCCCGCTGCACTGCCTCTCCTGGCCTGTGCCGCGGTGCAGGAGCTGGGTCCCCTCTGCTGCTCTCGCTGCCTGGGGCTCGCCAGCTCCCAAGCCCGCTGCAGGCCCAGGCATCTGGGCACCGCCACCTCGGGACCTCCGACAGCAGCCTGCGGGGGCGATGGGAACTGGGGCGGAGCAGGGCCGGCTCCCGGCTCCCGGCTCCTGGCTGCCAGCCCCACGGAGTCGCTCACTCACCTTCCTGGAAGGTCTGCGGCTCGCACAGCTCATGGGTCTCGGCTTGGCAGCTGCTGTCGCTGAAGGCATCATCGTCATCGTCCCCGGCCAAGAAGGGAGTGCTGGGATACCCGTCCTCCTCCAGCACCAGCGTGGGCTTGCTGAGGTCTCTGTCGTCCAGGCACAGGAGGAGGTTGCTGGTGGCTCCCGAATGCTCCCAAGCCACAATGAGCTCCCTGAACTTGTCCACTGCCATGGACACAGCGAGTCCCGGCCCCAGGGTAGGCTGTCCAGGACTTGGAAAGGTGGAGCCAGAAGAGGAGTCCAACGTGAAGACCGGTGTTTGTTCTGTGATCGCATGGCTATTGCTAGGCAGTGGTCTGGGGAAAAGGGTTGTTCCGTGTTCCGTTTTAGAAAAGCTACCTGTTCTCTTCTGGGGCTTGGTGAGGATACAGCTGTGGTACGAAGGCCTGCCCTCCCCAGCGGCCCCCTCTTGTGTAGGACTGTGTTCTCTGGAGACTGACGCGACGTAGGGAAGCAGCCCGGCTCTGGGGGTGATGTGTTGTTACAGCCGCTGGGTTTCCCTTCCTGCCAGAGAAGTCACCTGCAGCAGACTCCTCCCAAGGGCTCCTTTGCTTCTTTTTGGCACCTGACTTGATGCCCAGACGCAGTGTGCCAGTGGTGGTAAACACCAGAAAGATGGGGAAATGCTCTGCTCTCAGCAGGTTGCTGACTGCCCCTGCAGCTGTTGCTCTGACAGTTTCACAGAAGGGATCTTCAGCCCTCCCTTTGCCCCTTTCTCCATTTGCTGTCGGCCCTGTAGCCAGCCTCCAGCCTCTGGAGGTGGGCTCCTCTCTGCTGCTCTTGGGAGCAGCTTTGGGGTCAGCTAGAGCAGCAGCCATGCAATCTTGTAGGGACACAGAGCTTTTACAGCTCCACGGCCATCATTAGTGATCCCCGGGAAGTGGTGCAGCAGTGCCAGGGCATTGTTCTGGCTTTGAGAAGCGTGGAGATGCTCATCAGTGAGTTCTGTGCCTTGCAATCCTTTCAAAGTTACTGAAAGCAAAGAATTTAAAGTCACATTTCATCATACTGTGAGTTGAATTTTGCTGACAGAGAATATACAGAGGTAAGCCTTACATCTACAGATACTGGGCCCATAAAAGCAAACACCTGGTCTTTCAAGCAACAAATTACAATTGACTTCCAACACGTAAGCCTCTCCTGCTTAGAAGCTAATCAAGTGTACATAAAACGCTCCAAAAAGCCCCTCCCAAAATAGCCAAACCCACCTTTTGAAACCAGGACACTTCTGGAGTAGAGTCTCCTTTTAGCACACGGGACACTAAGCCTTTAACTATGAGAAGGCATCGCATACAGTTTGATTCTACATATATTCCAAGCTTTTATCCATCCTTAAGAAATTACTTTTTACTACTACTACGAAAGCTCAGTACTGACAGAAGTTTTCCAAGCACACAAATATACTGATTCCTCAAGTTAATAGTCTCCTGCAAAAAAAGCTGAGCTTGCATGTATAGTGGTAATACAATCTCCGTTACCTTGGACGTCACACCAGTAGAACCATGAAAAAGGCAATATTTAACCAGCACATATAGAACTATTCATACTGGGACTTGACAGATATTGTACAGAACATTGTGTATAATTCTGGTCTCTTTTGAGGAAGAAAAAAAAAAAAGGAATTGATATTCAAGCAAAAAGCAACAAAGGCAGGCTGTGAAGATGCTCCAAAAATGAAGTGCCTGTCATTCAAAAGGACACGGGGACAATGTAATGTAAGGGAGTAAAATGAAGACATATGTAACAATCACGTTTCCTCTAACAGAAGGTGCTCTAGGGACAGAGAACCAGTTGAGCTCACAGGAAAGGCTGGCACCAGAACAAACATACATCAAGTTGCCACCAATAAATGTCATCTGGATTTGAGAAGGGTTCAAAGCCCTGACAAGAAAATTCTGGAAGGAGCTCTCAGTCAAGGGAATCTTTCACAGGGGAGCTCAAGGCCATTTACAAAAACCATTCCAGGATACATTTGCCTGTAACAGGTGACTAAACTCCTGCACACAGGAGATTCTTTGGGAGGTGAGGAGATATCAAGGGAAAACAGGCAAACGGGAATCCCAACCTGAGGTTCAGTGAGAAGCACAGGAAACGATACACTGCCTTTCTAGCCTGGAGGCTAACCACACCTCCCAAGCACACATCAGTCCTCAGCGCATGATGAACAGTAAGAGCCAGGAACTGAGGAGGAAAACCATGACAGATGGACAGCTGGTTGTGCCCATGCCATGGAAGGCATCAGGCCATCTTCTAGCACATTTCAACCCCAGGCATCACTTTGAGAAGTTTTAGAGTAGAAAAGCAAGTCCTGAAACAGCTGTTTGGAAACAGAGTGTCCATTCCAAAAAAATCACAAAAAGGGAATGCAGAGAATGCAGCATAAGGTGTACATGCCAACTTGCCCCTCTGACTTCATTCACCCTTTCTGAGGAAGAAGGTATGTCCTCTCTGCCCAGAGGATTCCTCTACTATGGCCATGCCTATCCATCTGTAAGGAGAAAACTCTGAAGAAAAGAAGGAAATATAAACTCGTGTCTCTTAAGCACGCATGCTCTGCTAAGAAGGAAATTCTGCCTTAGCTATCCATTTTTAGTCTAGATCTCTTCTGGCTTGACAGTGGGGCAACAGTCAGCAGGAAAGCCTTGATCCACTCCTCAGCTGAGAGGCAGCCTTCAGGAGAAAAGCAGAAAGAAACGCTGTCCAAAGATAAAGATCCCAACCCTGCTTTTCTTGTGGACAACTTAATCATCGTATTTGTTCCAAAAGGCATTGCAGCAGCATCTGTCACATAACTTAGGGCTTCCTGAAAAAAAGCCACCTTTCCCTTCAAAATAACTGCTTCAGAAGGACAGTCAAGCCTGACCTCCTGTGTCCCAGAATTACATTCTCCATAGAAGAATTTTCCTCTGGTGGCGTTTAGAAGTGTCTGAAAGATTCCCTCCGCAAGGGTGGCATTTCTCCACAGGAAGCCAAAAGGGAACTTCAGACACCAACTTGTAGCAGCAGTAACCTTTCCTTCTCCTAATGTGAAGAAACATGGTTGCAAATTCTCACATACCTTGCTGTACACACCTAGGAATTAGCTCTGGCCACCTCCAAAGAAATGGGTCAGAAGACTCACTACATCAGAGGCTTAGAGCACTTGGGATTGTTCCTGTTGATCTTGCTCGCATTGCTATTTCCACAAGAAGGAGGAGGGCTATCACTTTTACAGTGAGGAAAGCCACAATGTCCTTGAGAACAGAGTCTTGCCCAGTGTACAAAGTGGAGTTTCAGCAAGAGCATGTCAGACTAAAACTCCCTCCGAAAAAGGCAGAAAATAGGTAAGATTCTTCTACTTCTTGACACTTCCTTGGGAACCGGAAGAGCTAGAGGTACTTGGATTACAACAGGACCAAGATCAGGGCAGGACCATGAACACACCAGCACAGTGGCACGAGTGACCAAAGGGAGGCTATAGAGACTGATACTTAAGTGCCAGAAACCTCTTCACGCTGCTTTGGCTTTCCAAGTGTATTTAGTTGCAATCAGGTTTATCACCAGACTGGCCTGCACCAGCTAGTGGGGAGACCCTGTAGCCTGGGTAAATCTTTGCGCATGAGGGTCAGGGCCCTGAGGGCATGGACAGCCCTTAAGGGCCCTGACCACCCACACCCTCTTCCCAGCGGCCCAAGACTTCACTGAAGATCAGCCCTGCACCTTCAGTCCCTGTGGTGTGGGTAGGGGTACTTCTTTGCCTGTTGGGAAAACATGCTCGGCCTCACTGCTACCTGGAGCTGGGGACATGAAGCTGCGGCAGCCTTGCTTCTGTTGGGCTATTGGAGTCGGCATCTCCCGTCTCACATGGGAGCTCCCACCGCTGCTGTCACTGCTGGCCCCTCTGTAGCATTGGCCTTGTTCTAAAGCGCGTCTAGGGGAGGTACCTTCCCAGCTGCTCAACTCCACCTACAAATGCAAAAGAAAGATGGTTTCCTGCCTCTTCCCACCTGCAGCAACCAGCCTTTTCCTTGCATTGGATTTCCCTGCAGGAAAAGGCAAGAGCTGTTCAACCCCATGGGCTATCCCACAGGCATTTCTATGGCCACTGCAGCATGCATAGCTCTCTCTGGATCACCTCCCCTTTCAGCTAGGAAGCTCATAATTAAAAGTCAGACCCTGGACTGTGGAATCGAGGGTCTCTGGGTGCTGTAGGGGCCCTCCCCCAGGCACCCTCCCCCAAGGTAAGCACTGCCCCAGGGCCAACACTCCACAGCCCAGGGACTGGCTGAGGCCCACAGGGGACAAACGACATTCCCCAGACCTGCCTGCCAGCAGTGCGCTGGAGCTGGGAGAGAACCCAGGTCTTCGGGCTCCCAGTCAGCCCCTCCCTTCCTCTACCCCACACACCCCTGCCCTTCCCCTTCCCACCCAAACCTCAAGGAGGAGGGCAGGCTTTGTGCACCAGCCCCCACAGCACCCCCACACACAGCCCTGCTGCCCCAGGGCTGTGGGCACAGCAGGCGCAGCTCTGGGCTGGGCACTGTGCTCTCTGGGCAATGGGGGAGTGCATGCGCTGCTCTCTTTGGGCACGTGTGTGCAGCAGGGCTGTGTGCAGCAAAGATGGTGCAGATAGGTCTCTTCTCCCCATTCTCACTCACAGCTATTAAGGGGCATCCTTAGCCACAGCATCCTGCCTACTTCTGCAACACACCCATTTAACACTAAATTCTCTTGCTCCAAACCAACTGCAGCAGGTGTCTTGGCGGCTAAGCCACTTGCACCGCTCAACCACAGCCACGTGTCAGCAGACAAACAACTCAAAAGGTGCAAAGCAACAAGACAAGGGAAGAGAAGAAAGAGGAAAAAAGAAGAATTAGGAATTTTAAAGGTGTCCACACATGAAATTATTCTCAGGCTGTCTCATCTACTGGCATTACTCAGTGCAATGTGCCATGGATGTTAGAGGCATTATGATGGTCAGACCTAGACACCCAGCAGAGCAAAATACAAGTTATCCTTGGACTTACCCTGAGATCTGCACTGTGGCAAGCTTCTGTCCCTTCTGCAGCACCTTTCCTGAGGCAGGCTGAGAGGATGCAAAAAGAAAGAGTGCCCATGGCCTCTACCACAACGAGCTGGATTTTCAGGAACAAGGTGCTCTGAAAGACAAGAAATCAACTGGCCCGCTCCATCTGGGAAAAAACATTTTCACACCCAATGGACAAGTTGTGTCAATCTCCTGGCAAACATCAACAAGCTGTACAGTCCATTACAGCATGCCTTTACCTGAAATGCCGGGCCTACTCTTCAGTTTGCCTGCACTGACAGCAGATCTGCCCCTCTCCAGCAACTCGCTCCAGAGCACGAGAAAGTGCCCAGTGTGCTCTGGAGAGCACCAGCAAGAGAAGGACCAGAGTAACATTTTGCCCCTCGTCTCCTGGGGCATGTTGTAATGGCACTGTCATTTCCGAGGTCTGACAAGCCTTCCTTGACATAACTTGAGGGAAAAGCCCCCGGAAAGGTTACACAGTACCTGCTGACATTCTGCTACCATGAAGATCCGGCTCTTGCCAAGAAGCACATCCGTACTTCAGAGATGTCGACACGCCAGGCTCCCAAACATCCCCGTGCGACTCCGCAGTGACCGACCAAGCATGTTGCAGGTTGCCTACACGCAGCAGAGAGAGCACAGGCGGCTTCACCGACTAGCATCAGCCTCAGCCCCCAGCAGCAAAACACAAAGCATCCGTCCCTTACAGAGAGCAGCAAACCTAGGGAAGCCTCACCCCCTGTCACTGGATTGCAGAATCACAGAATGGTTGACGTTGGAAGGAACCTCTGCAGACCACCTAGTCCAACCCCCCTGCTCAAGCAGGGGCACCGAGAGCACGTTGCCCAGGACCACGTCCAGACGGCTTTTGAATATCTCCAAGGAAGGAGACTCCACAAACCTCTCTGCACAACCTGTTCCAGTGCTCTCTTACCCTCACACTAAAGGAACTTTCCCTCGTGCTCAGTCGGAACTCCCTATGTTTCACTTTGTGCCCGTTGCCAGCTTCTGCTGGCAAGAAGGTTCAGAAATCCAGACAGACAGCACAGCTCTGACCTGCAGAGGCCTCGGGAGCTCCCAGCCCTCCTCCTACACACCACACAAAAACAGAGCTATAAAACCCCAGCCCCTGCCCCACACACTTCACACTTCACAGCTACACCACTTCCCCACTCCTTGCACTGGGCCAAGACATCTGCAGCTGTTGAGGAGCTTCACTCACCTCGGCGAGTCTCTGCTCTCCTTCACCTCGCTTGTCTCTGGACACACAAGCTGCCCACTTGCACAGAAAAAAACCCACAGTCACTTCCCTTCTGCTGTTGTGGAATTTCCTAAGGAGTGGAAAACAGAGGGAGAATTTTCCTCTCTCTTGGTTTCCTGGCCCTCTTGCCCTCTCAGCTGGTACATTAAGAACAGGACGAGATGCCTTTGGGCTTTCTCTAATGGCTTAGCCTCATTAGTATGGGCTCAGGCCTCATGAGGACCGGTGTTCCAGGCATTCCTTTCCCAAGCCAAGTAGTGCTCACGTGCATGTGACTCCCGGCTGGGAAGAAACCCCTCTGAAGAAGACAGCCCCAGATGCTCTTGTGCCTTCCTTTCTTCTGGCAGCAAGTGGCTGCTTAAAACAAAGCAAAAAAACAAACAACCCCCCCCCCCCCACACACACACACACACTCACTTATCTCCCTATCTCAGGCCAACAGAAAGAAGCAAAGGACACTGCCTGGCTGGGCAATAAAGTGTCACAGGATATTCACTGCAGGGCACGTAAAGCATCTGGGGCAGAAAAGCCCCAAATCTTACCTTTACATGCACAGTGACAGCCTGTCACCTCATGGTTATTGGTCAAGAAGACCCAACCACTCAAACAGACATGGCCATGAAAGCACATGCTCCTGTCAGGTTAGCTAGAGATTTGTGCTATGCCAGCTAATACACACAGAAATGTTTGCTAACACTGAAGAGCTGCACTAATTTGGAAGCTCCTGAAGTGGGGACAAGGGCAGCCAGCAGGAGTTACAAAGCTCCTGGAAGAACGCAATGCCTCCCATGGAGAGCACGCTTCCTCTTACAGTCAGGCTGCAACTAGGAAGCACTTCCTTCACATTCTTCCCTCTCTTCAAAAGCCTAGCTTTACCAATTGCTCTCTAAAGTCCACACATTTGTGCCAGAGGCTACCATTTATTTGACAGCAAAGCTTTGGCTCTGAGTAGACTGGGAAGGTGGCAGAACCCAGGCATCCAAGACCCCACACAGAGGGCACAAAGCACGACGAGATCAAGAACTCATGTCCCAGTACCTCCGACTTGCAGCAAGGCAATCCCAGAGATTGCTGGTCTGCATCGAGCAGAAAAGCAACAACATCTAATCCTGTGTTAAACAGAGAGAACCTGAGAAATCCTCTTGGGGGATCAAAGCAGAAAAGCATTGGCTGAGCAGTTACTTACAGCAAAGCTTCATAAAGCTTGCCGCCTTTTGCTCCCCTTGCATCAAAGGATTTCCTGGTCTTCTCTCGGACCCGTTCTTAAGACAGAGTTGTTAAATGCGACACAGCACAACCTTGGGCTGCAATCCAAACAAAATCAAATTGGACTATCCTTACTTGCTGGTGCTCCTCACAAGCAAGCGCTCAAGAAAAGCCGGTTTGACTCACCACCAGTGCTCAGCGCATTCTCAAGAGAGTGGGCACTAAGATGCCGTCCTCTTGGGAGACATACACTCCTCCGCTCCATCTTCTTATTGCTCCGTAGCCCCCAGAAATTACTTTGCGATAGATGAAAGTACCCAAAGCATGAACCGCTGGCTAGCCTTCCTTCTTTCTTTACACCACAAATTTCACGTAGCAATTGGTGATCTGTATAATGAAATGCAAGCTCGAGATGAAAAATACAACACTGCTTTACCAAAGGAAAAGTACACCAACACTTGACTAATGCCAGGAAGTAGCACCAGACAAGAAGGACAGGCGCTTTCAGAAATACTGCGCCCTTCAAGGCTGAAAACCACAACCTGAACACAGATACTTCGGAGAGCTGCAGTGGGAGGAGTGTCCCGATCCAATATCGGCGGGGGGGGGGGGGGTTCGTTACGATCCCAAGGACGAGATTAAGACGCTAAAACCAGTCAAATATCGTACAACCTTTTAACTTTATTTTCCACGGAGTGGGGAGAAAAGGTGGGGAAAGGCAAAGGGGAGAAGAGAGAGAAAGAGAGAGAGAGAGAAAAAGGGGGAGAGAGAAAGAGATATCACCACCCGTGGATCCAGCGGCGTCCTGTTGGTCTTCTTCACCCTGGGGGTAAATTTTAGCGAAGCGCGTGCAGTAATTACAACTCGAGCAGGGTCCGACCCTAGGTTCCCGCTGAAAAGTTCGGAGCCAAATCAAGGCAAATTAAATAAATAAATTGTAATGACATGCATACAGTAGTTACAGCTCGAGTTGGGTGCCTCCGAAGAGGGACCCGAGCAAAGAAATCCCTGGGCAATTATACTTTCCAATCTAAGCTCTCCACCCCTCACACAGTAGTTTGGACCAATAGTAATATTTAGGTCTGGGGTCTCCTGCTCCTTATTGGGTCCCTAGGTAGGTTGTTTACTGTTGTGGTTTCTGCTGACAGATGTGTTTTCATTCTTCGGGTCCTGCCCTTATCTCTCAAGGCCCTGACAAATTATTACTTCCCCAGCAGTGATAGTAGGTGTTATTTCCCAAGGTCCAGACAAAGGGAATATGATCTGGACCCCAAGATAGCCCAGACCCCCCCCCCCCCAATCAGCATTGTTTCAGCAGCGAGAGGAGGCACTGCTCCCCAGGGTCCCGGCGCCCAAGCAGGCCTCACTTCAAAGCCTTGACATCCTTCCTCCCAGAGTGTGAAGCATGGGAATGCAAACTGCTAGTAACTCCCTTGTCTTTCCCGCCTGCATCAGCGCTGGGGCCCTTTCTCACTGAACTAGGGAGTGCGGCCTAAGGCTTCAGCAAATTTAGCTACTCATGCTAAGCAAGTTTTATAAAAGTTGTGCTAGTCCCAAAGTCTCTGCCCGATCATGCCCTGGTTCGGCGCAGGCTCGGTGTGTCCCAGGTGGTCGCAGGGAGACCATTTTGGTGGTCGCAGCAGCTCAGTCCTGTTCCCGCCGGGAACAGATGGCTGGTTCGGGGTTATGGTTTGCTTGCACCTTACATACCAAGAAATGTTTAAGGCAAAAGTTCACTCATCTGTCTGCCACAAGGGGTCAGCAAAGAATTTGGAAAAGGAAACTCACATACGCCATCCAGGGGTATTCTTCAAGATGTACTGAAGGAGAACACCACTGTGCTGCAGCAAGGTTTACCTCAGCCTTCAGCCAGCCAAGCTCCTTCAGCCTGTGGATGCGCTCACAGGTGACACTGAGGTTGGAAGCACTGCTCCTCATCTCCTCTGGCTTGCCTTCCTCACAGGCAGCAAGGACCCCTCTCACCAGGGCCTGAAAAACACAGTCACAGGGGAAAGGGCTCAGGAACACAAAGTCCGGAGCACACTAACCTGTGTGCAGCAGTCAGCTGAAACAAGGCCTCTTAAAGCCTGTCAAGCTACAGCTTGGAAACAGCACGAGTGTTTCAGAGCACTGCATCACTGGCTTCCACAGTTTGCTGCCCAGGTAGCAACAGCAGCCTGGTTTTGGGTTTTGGGATTTTTTTTTCTTTCAGAGTCCTAACTGGGGAGGGCAGGGTTGTTTCAATCTGTTTTCACAGCAGTGCTCACAGGTGCAAGAGAGGAAGCTGACAGAAAACAGGAGCACTAGCAAACACAAGCAAATGGCTGAGGAACAAACACAAGAACAGCAAGAGCCTCCTCTCCCACATCAGGCTGCAGCCCTCCCAACACTCACCTCCAAGCCAACCACAGCAGGCATTCTCCACACCAAGGCACCCAGCAACACAGGAGCCTGGGAGCTCTTGAAGGTGGTGAGCTTCAAAGGCAACTGTGCTGACAACACAGGGGGGAATGGATGTCACTACGCAGCAGTTGAGGCAATCACAACTCCCTGTCGAGCAGCTGACTCGTTGCAATACGGAAGCTGGCATCCAAGTCTGCTTAAGGAAGGCAAAGAAAACATGGGCCTGTTAGCATGAAAGACTCTCATCTGCAATAGCCCCTCCTTCTTGCTTGAGGCTGGGTTCACAGAATTCAGAAAACACCCTTTTCCCTCAGACCACCAGCATTACGCTGCAGGCTTCAATAAACCCTTCTTTTGCTCGTCCTTTCCAAAACGGATTGGAGCAAGCAAGGACAGACAGCTTGACTAGCAGGCAAGGACAAAAGTCTTGCTCACACACAAAAGGGCAAGAAAGATATTTTGTACACACAACACATCAACCAGCAAATTCCGCCCTTCCCAAACTCCCAAGTGCCTGTGGAGGGATGGCCACTTTCAAACTGGGCACCCATGTGCTACTCAGTCCAAAGCCAAATAGAGGCAAGAGAGCCACAGTGTTGGCTGAGTATACACAAGCACTAAGGAGCTCAGCAAAGCCTCCTACACAGCTCTCTCTTCAGCTGAGATTGAGAAGAAGAATTCTCATTTCCACGCTTAAGCCTGGATTTCTCATCTCAGGCCTTATCACAGCTGAAAATCCAAGAGGCGCACCACATTTCTCACGAGACATGCAAGAGGAGACTAAACACGCATTGCAACCTTGTCCTGGAAGTCAGCTGAGCTGGTGCCCTGTGCGCCTTCAAGCGTTACCCCACAGGTAAGAGGCAAAGAATTAAAACGGCAGAGAGCGGAGTGCTCCGACGGGCACAGGCACAGAAAAAATGTCAGCAGGAGACCTCTGTCAAAGCACCATCTGTTGAAGAAGGCTCCCCCTTCCCCTGGGAAAAAAACCTGGCATGACAGAGCGCTCTTTACTCAACAACATACACGGGAGAGGGCAAACATTTATGGTTGAAAACACTCAGTCGGCTTTCCCTAAACAAAGGAGAAATAAACACACAAGCTTACCCCTGCACTGGCCTCTTTCAGGGCTCTGTCCCGAGAGTCTTCTGCTGGTCACAAGCATTTCCTGCTAGTCTGTAAAGCTCAAGAGAAGCAGAGAAACAGGCTCTATCAAAGTCGTCACGTTCAGTTCTGATGAATCCACCTCCTGCTTAAGAACGGCTTTCTGCAGAGCTGAATTTGCCTGGAGCCTCCGTTGCACACATGAACAAGGGAAGACAGCACATCAGCTTCCAGCACTACTCTTCTGGAGCAGCAAGAGTGGGAGAGAAGGAAGAGCTGGGCTCCTCTCTGACTTTCTTCCCTCCACACTTGCCCAGAGACCTTTTCTTGCTCTCGAGCAGCTTCACTACATGGAAAATGGGGAAGCCACCAGCACCTCCTCTCTAAAGCACTTGGTGACCTCCTTGGGAGGAATGCTGCAAGCTAGCTGTTATCCTGCAAGGGAAAAAGGAACATTTGCAACCACACTTGCGTCCAAGGACGGTTAGATCACTCAAGCTGAAGACCAGCACACGGACTTACAAAGGAAAGCCTTCAAGATGTTCACTTCCTCCTTTTCAGAGGCTAGGCAGGAAAGTGACCATCCCCGTTTGGAAAGCAGTTATCATGAAAGCCACACAGACTCTGCAGACCAAGCAAATACACAGACACTGAAGATGCCCCTACACAGGCCCCCTTCTCCTCCCAAACAAGCAGGAGTTGCATTGTCACCAAAGTCCTGACTGTTCACTCCACTCCTGCTCTGGCTTTGTGCCTAAAACATGCCTCATCTCAAGGCCTCATGCATGCTGGCAGCAGCACCATTAGGCTAAAGCCAGAGCAACGCACACGCCAGCTCCTCCAGGACAAAGAGAACCAGGTCTGCTATCCTTGTAGGTTTTTAAGGAACTCCTTGTTAACACCTGAGAAGACCCACACTCTTGGGAATTAAGGAAATCCTTACCCGGCAACCCAAACAACCACTAGGCTTGGCAGGCACCAGACTTCCGAGCTGGGAGGTGCAAATACACCAGCTCACCCCAACAGCCTTTGAAGCGGAGCCAGCAGCGGCCGGACTGCTGAGGCGCTTGTGCATCCCGGCGCAATTCAGGGGACGCCCACACCGTGACGGGGGAGGGAGGATGAGCACCCTCACTGTCGGTTAGGTAACTCTTTTGCTCATAAGCACGTGAATTAACAAACTATCAAGTTAACCAATCGGTGAACCATCCAATTAAGTAACTACAGAATTAATGATTTAGGCTAGCGTACAGAGGAAGGATTAACCCTTTCTTTGCTTTTTCATTTCTTTACCTAATAAGCTCATAAAAGCAAAGTTTGTTTCACAAGTACGCTGTCCCGTAAATCTGAGAGAGCACAACGTGACACAAAGATCCGCCTTGGCAGCAGGCAGACCTCCAACCGACACTCACGCTTCGCTCACGCTCATTGGGCTTTAAAGGCATTCAAGCCAGGATGGGAAGAAGAGACTCTGTACCTGACCAGATCCTTTCTCTGAGACCACTCTGCACCCCAAGCATCACCACGTTGGAGATCTGCACTGACGGACAAGGGAGTGTTAAGAGAAAAACCACAAGGCATCTTTCCAGGACAATTAGATGTACGGGGCTCTCAGGTTACGGGTGATAATGCAGACAAAGTCCTCACGCTGACGGGCTGAGTAGGAAGCAGCACCTCCCACAAACTGGCCTTCCAAATAGCATGGGAAGTTTGTGAGGACTGAAGCACAGCATCTGCTGGGGGTTTCACTGCGAGACTCCACACTGGACCCAGGGAGTCATTCGGCAGGAACAGACGCTGCTCCTGACTCACAAGCACAGCTTGTCATTTTGGACCACAAAACATGCTCAACCCACATTCCAGGACCTACGCCAAAATGGGTACAAAACTGTTAGCTTTGCAGAATCATGTCACAGACGCGTAACAGAAGTACTTGGGAACTGGCATTTACAGAACAAACAGGATGACAAAAAAAATCATGGGGACAACAGTGGACGTGTGCACATGGCATTCTAACAAACTGCTGGAGAGAGAAGAAAACAGTTTGTCAGCAATCCAGCTACTCCTGACCTCTCTGCAGGGCACAATTCAGGACACCTGAAAAAGCAGAAGCTCCAGGAAAGAAACCAACTTGACAGAAACAAGGGAGCTGGGCTTGCCCAGAAAAGATGCAGGTCGCTTACTTGCTTTGGAAGCTCTGCCACCAGAAAAACAAACAAACAAAAAACCATACGCACGCCCCAAACAGTCACAAAGGCAGCATTTAAGAGTCCTGTCTAAATTCAGCATGAATTTAAGTACAGGGCACCCAAGGGCGCACAAGGAATTCAGCATCCGCCATTCCTGCAAACAGCCAGACGCTACAACGGTCACCCCGAGGAGAACGGAGCGCAGGCTGCACCTAAGAAAGTCACTGGCACACTAAAGCCTCTCTCGCACACTTTCAACCCACATTTTCCCTTCAACACAAGCCTTACAAAGCCACTGCAGCCAAGAACTTGCCACAAGGGCCTTTCTGCCCTCCTCTTTTTCCTCCTTGCTTTCCAGACAGAGCGTGTTTCATTCGACAGCTTCCGGCAGAAGCAGAAATCAGCATCAACTCACTGGCTCATTCAGGCTTCCTCGACCAAAAGATTTCGGGCTTTAGGCTGAAATGGTCTGTGCTGCCCGTGGGGAGAGGCACCCGGCCAGGACACAGCGCCTGGAGCCCAGCTCACTCCACGGACTCGGGGCCTCTCCTGCCGCCAGCAGAAAGAGCGCATCCTCTCCTCTTCCCTCCGCGCACACACCACCTCCCCTCGGGCCAGCCCCCACGGTACCTCTGCAGGGCCCTGGCCACACGGGCGCTCGCAGAGAGCAAAGGAGGGAGGAAAAGCCACACAATTTCCCTGACAAGCCGTTCGGAGAAGACCCAGCGCCTGCCGGGCTGCACGAAGCCCCCCAAAATAAGGCCTCTGAAGCACGGGAAGAACGGGCAGCTCCTGATTCTCTCCTCCTCGCTCGAGTCTGGCCAGGGTCTTCCACGCCGGGCTCCGCGCTGAGCAAGCAACAGGCAGAAGAGGCTTTGGCAGCCACACACCAGTCTCGGGGAGGCCGCCGGCCCTGCACAGGCCTCCGGCGCCCAGCGCGGCCTTCCGGGCCCCGCAGCTCTCCCTCCCCAGGCCCTCGGGGATCATCTCCGGCAGAGACACGGCAAGGTCTCTCCAGGGCAGCCGCTGCCCCCGCGGCAGCACCTCGGCAGCCCCCCCCACGCCTCGCCCAGGCCCCAGGCCGCGCATGCGCAGCTGCTGCTGCCTCCCCAGCGCCTGCGGCCTCCGCGCACGCGCGCAGCCCCGCCCCTCGCCCGCCCTGCCCGGGGCGCTCTGCCGCGGGGCCCCGCGCTGCGCACGCGCACGCCCACTGCCTCGCCCCGCCCCTGCCCTGCTCGCCTCGCCCCGCCCCTCCCCTCCCCTCCCCTCCCGCCTGTGCAGCCCCGGCAGGCCACGCGCCGCCGGAGCCAATGGGGAGCGCGCAGCAGGGAGGGGCGGGGGGCGGAGCGTCGGGGCGGGAGGTGCCGTTGTGGGGCGGGGGTGCGGCCGGCTTGAGCTGGGCCAAAGCCTTTCTGAGCGCGGAGGGGCTTCGTCAGAGCTGGGGGCGACGGCGCGGAACCGGCCCGTTTCTGCCTTGCTCCGCTTCTGCCGTCGCTGTCTCGGCAGCCTGTGCGTTTCCGGAAGGCAGGTAAGGCCTGGAGCTCCGCGAGCCCGCGAGGTGCCGGTGGGCAGAGGCCTGTGCTCTTGCCGGGCTGGGGACGGAGGGGCAGTTTTTGCCAGGAGAGGGTCCGGCTTTGCGAGGAGGCTGTGAAAGGACAGGAGTGCTGTTGGCAGAAGGCTGAGGTGTCCTGGTGCTGCTGCCGGGCTCTGGAGAGGCTCTTGGAAACGCCCGTGTGAGAGCTGGATCGTTTGCTTTGCCAGAGCCTGTGATTCCTGCTGCGGAGCTTGGCTTTGTGTTGGGAAGCGCAGTCACGGCCCCTGGTTTCTCGCCCCGGTTCTGCTGGTGCCTGCAGAGCGGGGGAAGAGGCTCTGGCGTCGGAGACGCCTTGGCCTGCTGGCTGGCAGGAAGCCCTTGTGGCAAGCCTTTCTTCTGTCCTTCTTTTGTCTCCAGAGCTCTGGTGGAGCCAGCGGAGGGCTTCTGGCTGGAAGTCAGTTAACGTGTCAGCTCTGCAGCCGCCCGCTGTGCGGGTGCTCTTGGGGATGGTGGTGGTGGTGGTGGGTGCTGCCTGTGTCTGCTTGTTTTGGAGCGGGTGGTATGGTGGTGAGCTTGTTGACTTCAGGCAGAGCCCGTGTTTTTCTTGCTGCCCAGATATGGCTAAAGTTTGGGAGAGCGTGTGTGAGTGCTACCGCCAAGCGCTGCTGCTGAAGGAGGTGGGGCTCATTTCCTCATTATCCCTCCGACCTTGATGAGTGCTGGCTCCTGCTTGCATGCTGCCATTGAGCAGCCTTCTTCCTGCCTGCCTGGGAAAGCAGAAGCCAGGCCCCAGCAGGAGCCTGCAGGTGGCAGTTTTGCCCAGAGCAAGCTCTCCCTCACTGGAGAGCAGAAGCAAAGCGCAGCTGGAGAAGCAGAGTGTGGGGTTTGTCCTCTGGGGCCTTCTCTAGCTGCTCGTGGCAGGGTGGAACCACCCGCCAGAGATGGTGGCATGCTGTGGAGAGTTTCTGCCAGGTGTGGTCCCTCCTTGGAGGTTCTGAGGCTCCGGGGGTTTTTCCCTGTTTGTGCGTCAACTCTCAGCTGGTGGGAGGTGAAGGAGTGGGAGAGGGGGAGACTGGAGAGTGCAAGGCTCTCCTGCAAAGCGCCCCATCTTGCCCCTTTGGAGATCACCCTTAGTGTGCCCTGACAAGTCCAGTCTTCATTATTGTGTGTGTGAAAGCCCTGCTTTTGTTCCTTTGTTGCTCTCCTGTTTTCAGACTGTCCAGCTAGCAGGCGTGGGTAACATGTCCGTTCTGGAAAACTACTTGCGTGATGCGGATAAGAAGAGTTTCCATGTTTGGAGACGAGTGTTTCGGGTGGACAAGGTGTTTCTGCTGGAGAAGAATCTCAGCTCTGAGAAGAGCCCGTGGCGTGGTAAGAAGCGAGATTCAAAGCTGGGCTTGCCCCTGTGTCGTAGCGAGGATCTGCTTCGTGATTAGTGAAATACAGCTGCATCTTTGGCAGAACTGCCTCCCACTGCAGAGGCAGGAGCCCAGCATGGGCGCGTGGGGCGCAGAACAACGTCCTGCTGTGCTCGTGCCAACTCCTCCTGCTGTCTCCTTGTAGTCTGCTCCCACAGCGTCCAGGCAGCTCCCCCAGGACCAAGGAGGCTGGCAAGCAGCACCCACCTCCTCCAGCCAGGTCCACGGCTGCTCTCGCTGTTCCTGAAGGCTGTTGGAGACTGTTGCAGGTACATGCCCTGGGTTGCTGTAATGACTGTGCTGTTGCAAACGGTGCCAGAGCCCCGTTGTGCACATACCGACTCTGCCAAGATCCCTTAAGCGCTCTTCCGTTGACCATTGCTCTTCCTTCCTTCAGATCTTCTTAGTGGGCTGAAGGCCTGCTCTACCTTTCCAGTGTGTCCTTGCCTCCTGTACTTGCAGGCAGCAGCCACGGACACTTCCCTGGGGCACTGTTGGCTCTAGCAGCAGGACCTGCTGCATTCTGAGGCTGTGGCAATGCGCAGGTCTTTTCCAGACCCTTGGTAGTTGAGATCATTGGTCCTCCCAGACCGCTCAATGGTGTGTGCAGTGAAGGGAGGAGCCTGGTGTAACTTCAGGCCTCCTCACCTTTCCGGAGCCAAACTCTGGCGACAGGCCGGCTGAAGAGAGAGCCCAGGAGTGAGGGTATGACCTGCAGAAAGCCGTCCCCTGGCGGCAGCTGAGACTAATCGTGTGTGCTGTGGCGTTTCTATGGCCCTGCAGGAAAGCGGCGAGCTGTGCGCGCAGTGGGACCGAAGGCAGAGCCTGGGCTCCCTGTACAGAGAGCGGCAGGAACAAGCAGAGGCCGAATGGGCTGTGTGGGAAGCCTGGTGTGCAGGGGAGGCTCCAGAGCCGGCTCAGGTACCGGGCCCCATTGGACACCCTTCAGAACAACGGCCATCCTCTCCGTCACGGAGCCGAGGGCGGGAGGTCCTCTGGCCTTGGGGGCAGTGTTGCTGCTCAGTCAGTGGGACACTTTGCAACTGCAGCACGACTAATTACCACCCGTGGTCTTAGGACTCCCACCCAGCTAGTGCTGGATTACAATTGCATCTCCCTTCCCTGCCCAGCACTTAGTGTCTAGGGTGCAATTTGTTCCCTCCTTACTTCACACAGCCCCTCCAAGGCTTTTGCGCATAGACCGGTGGAGAGTCTGCTGGCTTTTCCGAGGCTGTCAGCATGAGCTTGGGACTGCAGCTCAGCCTCACTGCCATGCGTATGCATCCACATGCTCACTGTTGGAAGATACCCCCGCTGCAGTTTCCCCCAGCCCCTCCTTTCTGCTTTGGAGTCCTCATGCCTCATTTGCTGTCTTTCTGCAACCAGCTTCTCACCTCCTCCCTACCTGCCTCTCTTGCTCCACGCAGACTCCTGCCAGACAAACAGCGTACACCTCACTGCTTTTTTTCCTTCTTGGTCCCAACTGTGCTGCAGTCAGCTCAGGATGCAGATGCTGCGGAAAGCTCTCTTCTCACCTGCCTGCAAAAGGCAGGGCCTCTTTTTGTTCTTTGCCTAACAGTTGGCCCCGGAGAAAGACCTCCACCCCAGGGAAGCTTCTTGCAGCATTTGGGAGGATCCAGAGCTGACAGGAGCAGAAGTACAGCTGAGAGCAGAGCACACCTGGTAGGAGCATTTGAGGAAGGAAAGCAGTAGTTCCTGCCCCACTAATGGCTGTGTGAATCCTGCTGGGTGTTTTTCCATGAGTGCTGCAGCAGCCAAAGGCCAAGCAGCAGAGGGGTGTCCTCCTGAGGAAAAGTCATGGTGTTATGAAATCCCCCTTGCTGGGCTGCCGGGGGTTGGGGAAACAGCCAGTGGGGCAGTGAGGCCTGAAGCTGTGGGTAAAACCTGAGTCCAGAAGGGTTCGGATCGCTTGGTGTGCCCTGCCAAACCTAGCGAGGAGCTCATTGGAAGTTCCTGCCCTGCAAATGGCAATTCCCTCCTCCCCATTTCCCATGCTGTCAGTGATGTCAGCAGGAAAGCAGAGGGCCAGCTGGGAATGGCAGTGAAGCCCTGCTCCCACCCTGCCCTTGCCCTGGGGGCCTGTGGTGGAGAGGTTCCTGGCTGCCCAGCTCCTGCTGCCGGGTGCTTGCCAGAGGGCCTCTGGGAAACGGCTCCTCTCTTCCCAGTCTGGTTTGCAGGCAGTCAGTCGCTCCTTCTTGGCAGGACTTTGGCCGTAAAGAGACTTGGGCTCCCCACCCTGCCGCCCAGCCCAGGAGAAAGGAGCACAGGGAGAGGTGGAAAAGCCTCCCCCCACCCCGTGGAAGAGAAGAAAGCAGCAGCCAAGCTGGAGACAGTCCAGCCCCAGTAAGTGTGCGCTGAGCCCAGCCCCAGCCTGGGGCGGTCGAGTGTCCCTGACCCCCACAGGGTGTTATGGCTCCAAATCCCGGAGGCCTGGGGTTGCGTACAACACCCTTGGTGTTCTGGTGACACGGGAATGGCCTGGGTTACACCTCCCTCCTCCCAGGTGTTATGGAAATTAGGCTTGTCGGCCACCATAACAGGGCCCGACCCTAGGTTCCCGCAGAAAAGTTCAGAGCCAAATCAAAGCAAATTAAAGAATTACGTTTTAATGACACGCGTGCAGTAATTACAGCTCGAGCTGGGTGCCTCCGAAGAGGGACCCCGAGCAGAGAAATCCCTGGGCAATTATACTTTCCAATCTAAGCTCTCCACCCCTCACGCGGTAATTCAGACCAATAGTAATATTTAGGTCTGGGGTCTCCTGCTCCTTCTTGGGTCTGATCCCTGTCCCTAGGCAGGCTGTTTATCTTTACTGTTGCGGTTTCTGCTGACAGATGTGTCTTAATTCTTCGGGTCCCGCCCTTGTCTCTCAAGGCCCTGACAGAGAGGTGTTGTTCCAGCAATTAGCACTGCCCCAGCAGTGACAGTAGGTGTTATCTCCCGAGGTCCTGAGGAAGGGGATATAATCCAGACCCCGAGATAGTCCAGACCCTCCAAATTAACACTGTTTCAGCAGTGAGAGGAGGCATTGTTTCCCAGGGTCCTGGCGCCCAACGAGGCCTTATTTCAAAGCCTTGACATCCTGCCTTTTGGAGTGTGAAGCACAGGAATGCAAACTGCTTGCAACTCCCTTATCATTCCAGTCTGAACCAGCTCTCAGGCCCCTTTTCTTACTGAACTAGGTGAAAGTTCATTATTTTATCTAAGCGCAGCCCAAGGCGTCAACAGATTTAGCTACTCATGCTAAGCAAGTTTTATATAAGTTGTGCTAAGCAGCTATCTCTAGACAGTTTCAGCTCAGTATTCTTTAACAGTCCCCCCTTTGTTTTTATGAAGCATCCCTGCTAATCCTTTAAACGGAGTTCTTGAAGCCTTTCGAGGCGTACTATCACTTTCCATAATCTTATGTATAATATGATCGTAAGTAATAGGCATAACACAGTTAAACTTAACACAACTACTACTGGGTGCGACGTGATTATAAATCCCTGTTGCAGATGGTGACCATCCGAGGAGAGTTTCCCAGCCGTGATGTTCTCCGTCCCTTTTTAGCCTTTCCAAGATGTGGTGTATCTCTTCTGCATCATGATGAACAGTGATTAGAGCTTTCTGTCCACTGTTTTGGATGCGTTCTAGCAGTCGACGCAGGTCATCATGTTGTAGTCGTTTCTTCACCAGTGTGAGGTTCATTCCAATGGGGGTAGGTAGTAAATTTTGAATTAATGTATAATTAGATTGTAACAACTGATAAGATGTAATAGGAGCTGAATAATTAAAATCACATCCCATGATTCTGGTAAAGTTACAAATACAAGTATTTGAATGGTTACTTGTATCTACAACAATGACATCTATGAATATAAGATTACAAAGTGTTCTTACACATACACATCCTTTCTTAACGTATACAAGTACAGTTCAACTTTAACAGCAAAGTAAGAACATAGTATGACAGTATATGGCCTGTTCCATTTAGGTTTTAACTTGGATTTTTGTGAAAATACTTTAACTAAAACTTCATCCCCAGGCTGTATATCAGGCACTTGTATGTCAGGTGGTGATCATTGGATATGTCATCATTGGATGGTCAGGTGGATATCATTGAGCATTTATTTATTTATTTATTTATTTTAAAGATTTTCAAACCTTTTTTGCATACTTGGAACATACTGGGTTAGTCGTTCATCTCCGTCTAACAGGCTGGTCTTAGCTAGAATAATAAGTCCCTAGTATAGCTAAATGTCTCCCGAAGAGAATTTCTGCTGGTGTTAGTCCTATGGGTTGCCGTGGGGCATTTCAAACATCCCATAGAGCTAAGTTTAATGCCTCTGGCCATTTTAGGCTAGCACGTGCGCATATTCTTGCTATTTTTTCTTTTAATGTTCTCTTCATTCTTTCTACTTGTCCCGAAGATTGTGGGTGATAAGGGGTACATAGGTTTCTTTTTATTCCTAATGATTTGTGTAATTGAGTGATTATGCTTGCCGTAAAATGGGCACCCCTGTCTGAATCAGTGGCTTCTGGGACTCTATATCTAGGTATGAGTTCTTTCAGTAAGGCTTTTACTACTCCCCCTGCGTCAGTCTTTCCTGTTGGGAAAGCTTCTGCCCAGCCTGATAACTGATCTGCTCTCACTAACAAGTGTTTGTGCCCATTGGCGGATGGCATAGCCGCATAATCTATTTGTAGCTTTTGGAAAGGGAAGTAGGCCCATGGTTGTCCCCCTAACTCTAAGCTTGGTTTGCTACTTGAAAACTTCTGGCAGGTCAGGCAGCTATTCGTTATTCTTTTAGCAGCCGCATAAATTCCTGGAGTGGCCCATAGTTTCTGTACCTGGTTAGCTATTGCCTTGCCTTCCCCATGAGCTTTATCGTGAAACCACCTAGCTATAGTAATTAAATATTTTTTTTGGTAGAATTGGTTTTCGTCCAATTGTCCATATTCCATCATCATTTTGTTTTGCTTCCCACTATTCCCATTGTTTTTTGGTTTTTGGTTTTTTTTCTCCCACTGAGCAGTCCATTTCATACATGGTTTTGGGGTCTATTAAATTTGGTCACTCACTTTAGTTCATCCTTGGAACTGCCCCCATACACTCTCTCAGAGGTTGTTGGGCTGCAGCCTTCGCAGCGGCGTCAGCTAACGCATTTCCTCTACTAATTTCTGTAGTGTCCTTAGTATGGGCTGGGCAGTGTATTACAGCAATTTCTTTGGGGCAGTTGGACTGCTTCCAGCAAATTACGTATTTCTTCTCCATTAGCTATTTTCTTTCCTGATGACGTAAAAAATCCTTGTTCTTTCCATAACATCCCTGTTACATCAAATACTCCAAATGCATATTTAGAATCGGTATAGATATTAACCCGCAGGTTCTTACTGATTTTTGCTGCTTGGGTCAATGCTATTAATTCTGCTCCTTGAGCACTTACAGACGGAGACAAAGGATTAGTCTCAAGTACCTCAAAGATGTTGGTATCAGGATAACCTGAGTGACGCCTTCCGTCCAAATAATAGGATGATCCATCTGTAAACAGAACTAAGTCTGAGTTCTCCAAAGGTTCCTCTTTAAGGTCCTCCCGGGGCTTGCTCGAGCTGATGACCACCTGTTCATAGGAATGATGTGGCTCTCCATCCTCCAGTAGAGGCAGTAGTGTTGCTGGATTTAAGATATTGCATCTCTTTAAGGTCACATTATCTGCATGCAATACTATCAGTTCATAGCAGTGAGCTCTCTGTGGGGATAGTGCTTGAGCTGCGTATTGCTTCATTAACAGTTCTACTTCACGTGGCACATACACAGTCAATGAGCGACCCAAAACTACAGGTCATGTTTTTTCAATAAGAGCTGCCATAGCTGCTATTGCTCTGATGCATCCTGGAGTGCCTTTAGCCACCACGTCCAGCTGTGTGGAGTAAATAGGCCACTGGTCTACAGTGAGGACCTAGTTTTTGGGTGAGTACCCCACTTGCTACTCCCTATTGTTCATGGACAAATAATTCAAATGGTTTGCTATAATCTGGTAACCCTAGAGCAGGGGCTGAAACCAACACCTTTTTTACAGATGTAAAAGCTTTTTCCCTTTCTGGACCCCAGGCCAAAGGCTCTATCTCCTCTTTTTTGTTGCCCGCACTAAAGGCTTAGTAAGTTCTCTTAACCCAGGAATCCATGGTCAGCAAAGTCCTACAGTTCCTAAAAATCCCCTAAGTTGCTTTTTTGTTACAGGACGGGGCATATTAAGAATTGTCTTTACTCATTCTGGATCAATTAACCTGTGTCCTTCCTTTAAAATCAAACCCACATATTTCACCTCTTGTTGACACAGCTGAAGTTTAGACAGAGATGCTCGATGCCCTTTTTCTGCAAGAGCATTACACAGAGAAATAGTGTCTTTTAATCAAGTCTCATAATCTTTACTTGCTAATAACAAATCATCCACATATTGTATTAACACTGAATTTCCTGGAAGTTCGATGTCTGAGAGATGTTTATAGTCCTTAAGTCTTGTACAAACCGATACTCTGGATCACCATCAGAATCTTGCCTGTTCTTTTAACCGTCAGAATCGGAGTGTTGTACGGGGACTCATAGACTCTAAGGATACCCAGTTTCAAATGATGACTGATTTGTTTTCGGATGCTCTTCTCTGCTTCCTTTAGGATAGGGTATTGCTTAACTGCGGGAGGCAATCCCCTCTTTGTTTTTATCAAGACTGGACTAGCTGATTTCAGTAGTCCAACATCCATTCCTGAAGAGCTCCATAACTTTTCAGAAACTGATTCTAAACTTGTTGGAATAGTCGACTCTGGTTCTGGTGTCTTAGCCAGAACACATGAGCCCATAATTATTAATTTTATCCCTTCCGGCTGTAAACAGATCTGAGTATCTAAGGCTTGCAGGAGATCTCTCCCTAAGAGGCAAGAGGGCGAGTCTGTGGAAATTATAAAACGTCCCCACGCTCTTTTACCTCCAAAAGTGAGTAATAAAGGCTTAGATAACATTCGTTCACCTTTTCCCATTACTCCTTGTATCATTATTTTATCTGATGACTTGCATCCTTTAGGCTCAAAATGTAAAAGGGAAAGGGTGGCTCCGGTATTCACTAGAAAAGGAACTTCTAAACCTTCTATATTTGCCATTACCTGCCCCTCAAAATCCAAATTTATATCCCATAAATTTACCCCAATTTCCACAGTATTTTCTGAGTCTCCTATCTCCTGTCATTGTGGACTGACTGGGAATTGCCTGGTCTCATTCTCAGTGTTTGATTGTCTCATGCTGGCCCCTCTATTCCCAAGTACGTGGGGCCTCGCTGGGCATTCCTGCTTCCAGTGCCTTTGTTCCCCGCAATAATGACAAACATCATTAACTCTTAATTGTACAGCACGTTCACTTTGATTCCATCTATCTCCCCTGGTTCTGCCGTGCCGCCTCCCCTTGCCAGCCTGGCACATGCTCTTTAAAATACTTTTGTGTGTCAGGGGCTGCTTGATCTATAAAAACACTAATTGCGAGAGCATCATTGAAGTTTTGTGGGGTCATTCCTCCATATTTTAGCAGGGCTTACCGCAAAAGTCCCCAGAAGTAATGGGGGTGTTCATCTAATCACTATCTGCATTCTTGCACTTTAGTCCAATTTACTCCTAATTCTCTGCATGCTCTAATTGCTTCTACTAAATTTCAAAGTCCTGTTTGACATACGGCTCTATTTCCTGCATTATTAAATGTCCCAGTTTGGATCACTTGCTAGCCAGAGGTTTCTATTTCCCCTGGCTTGCTGTGCTACTTCCGCACCTTTGTTAATTATCTTAACCCATTCATTTGGTCAAAATAATTCCCTCAAAAGAATTTGGGTATCACTCCAGTTTGGGTTGTGCCCGGTGCACATACTAGAAAATAACTGGACACATTGCTCTGCATCTTTTCTTAATCTCTGCATTTTACCCCCCCATAGGGCGAGATCGCCAGGGTCCCAGGGCTGATTAGTAAATACCTGCAGCACAGGACGGGGGGACTGGCCCCTCCCTTTCCCCTGGCTGTAAAGCAGCAGGGTTAGTCAGCACGTTGGGGATCACAGGATAGAGTCCGGCAGCCGGTGGAGTAGAGGGAGAAGGAGGAGGAGAAGGAGAAGTAATGACAGAGAGATCATCAGGCATATCAGGTGGAGCAGAAACTTTTGGAGCACAGTCCGGGGTACTAGTATCTGCTAACACAAGTGTTACCTTCTGCGGGTTTCTTTCCTCCCTCCTTCCTGGCTCAAATGCTCCTGTGCCCATGCCCAGTTCTCCCAAACATACCAGTAATCCATTCGACTTGGAAACCTGTCTTCTAGACGATTTCACAAGGAAGTTAGTTCCTGCTGATCGAAAGTCCCTTGTGGTGGCCACCGTTCCGCTGGGTTTCCCTCCTTTGTCAGGAATGGGCAATCCTCCTGACACAGTTGGACCAACCTTTTTTCCTTAGATCTTTGGTACCATCAATCTTACTCCAATTTTCCAAAATTTTGGCTAGGGGCATCCCCTTTTCTGTGCCAAAATTATTCCCTATATTGAGTTCCTGAGAAGTGCGTCTTAAGCAAATCAGGCAGCGCACTTCCTTACCAGTAACACCAGCCCCTGCGGCTGGTGGGATCACACAGTCTCTTTCTCTCGCTCTCTGGGAACCGCACTCCCACCCCCTGAGTCTTTAACTGCTAGGACTGCTGTCCCTTCGCAGCGGGCGGCTTCCTCAGCCGACGGGCGCCCCGGTCGGTTTCCAGGCTATACGCACTCGCACACACAGCGCTGTTCACGCTCACACCAGTCACAGTGACTCTAGACTTCTGTCTCGCAGTCTTGCAGTGCGCCTTATGCTGCTCAGGCTGCGCAGCCCTTCTCCAGCCGGACCGAGCTGGGACTTAAAACCCACTCAAACCCTGGGGATGGGACTCGCACCCATCCCCTGGTACGCCTTGCTGTGGCCAGCCCACGTACCCCCTGCCTGGTACGCCTTACGGTGATCAGCCCGCATACCCCTTAAGTGCACTGTTACCAGATCAGAATTTAGAATTTAGGTGGGAATTTAAGACTCACCTTTCCGGTGCCTCTGGTTGCCAAAGATCCCAGGTGAATTCACCCGATGGCGCCAGATGATCATTTGGAGACGAGAGGCCCCGACAGTGGTCGCCTAGGGTCCCATCTGGGGTGCCAAACTATTATGGAAATTAGGCTTGTCCACCACCATAACAGGGCCTGACCCTAGGTTCCCACAGAAAAGTTCAGAGCCAAATCAAAGCAAGTTAAAGAGTTAAATTTTAATGACATGCGTGCAGTAATTACAGCTTGAGCTGGGTGCCTCCAAAGAGGGACCCCGAGCAAAGAAATCCCTGGGCAATTATAGCTTTTTCAAATTAAGTTTCCCACCCCTCACACAGTAGTTCAGACCAATAGTAATTTTTAGGTCTGGGGTCTCCTGCTCCTTATTGGGTCTCCTCGTTGTTCCTAGGCAGGCTGTTTTTCTCCCTTATCTTTACTGTTGCGGTTTCTGCTGACGGTTGTACCTTCACTTCTTGTTGGGTCTTACTGTTGTCTCTCAAGGTCCTGAGGAGGAGGAGGTGATTCTAAATCATAACAATTAACACTGCCCCAGTAAGGAGAGGAGGCTTTGTCCCTCAAGGTCCTGATGCCCTGCACTGGTCTTATTTCAAAGCCTTGCCATCCTCCCTTTTGGAGTGTGAGACGCAGGAACGCAGACTGCTTGTAACTTCCTTATCTTCCCAGCTTGAACCAGCTCTGAGGCCCTTTTCTTACTGGACTAAGTGAAAGTTCATTATTTTATCTAAGCAGGCGGCCTAAGGCTTCAGCAAATTTAGCTACTCATGCAAAGCAAGTTTTATATAAGTTGTGCTAAGCGGCTACCTCTAGTCAGTTTCAGTTTGCTATTCCTTAACAAGCATCCCTGGCACGTGTAAAGAAATGGCCAATCGTGTGCCCTTTTTCAGCTGCAGGGATTCACCTTTTGTCTCTCAGAGATGGTTCCGGACAACTGCAAGGAACCCCACGGTGGGAAGAAGGAGAGAGGCCCGCAAGGGCACAGGCACTGGGGAGAGCCAGGAGTGATCCAAGAGGCCCATGTCTGATTGTTGCAGAGAGGGCAGGAGGGACAGCAGAGCCTCCCTCATTTTCTGCCCCCACTCTCGAGGTCAGGGCACTTGTGGGAGGGCAGGTTTCAGCAGAGAGGGGCTCTGGGGTGGATGTTTCTGCTTTAGGCGCTAGGACAGAATCCCCTGGCGCTGCCCAGCCCCAGCTGTGCCTGCAATGGAGGCGTGCCTGTGCCTGCCATCAGGGAGGAGGCCAAGGGAGCTTGGGAGCAGGACTGGCAGGCAGAGACGAGGGTGTGCGAGGGAAAGGCAGCCCCCAGGAGTGGAGGATTTCTGCCCAGAGCCAGGGAGCAATGGGAGGCTCTCTTTGTCGACCATCTCTCTGAGGGGCCTGAACGGCAGGGTCTGCTTGTTGCGAGGGGTCTGAAGAAGCCGCAGGAGCAAAATCCCTGTCTGCCAGGGTCGCCAAGGGCTCTTGTGCCCAGATTCTGGCCCCCAGACTTCTTCTTCACATGGAACCCGCCAGTGCTCCTCCGTGCGGGATGCCACGGGCCTGTGGGAGTGTGACGGCTGTGCTGGCCAGAGCACTGGTAAGGGGCTGAGGACCTGGGTGCCAGGGCTAGAGGCAGGTGCCAGGCAGGCCCTGGCAGGGGGTGGTCAGGGTGGGCGTGGTGGAGCTTCTCCAGCCCTGTGAGAGTTGGGGGCACTGCTCTGACCTCAGCAGCCCAAGAGGTGTGGGGTGGATCTGCTGATCTTTCTGCCTTCCCCTTACAGCATCCAGCACGCCATCGGCACCAGGCTGCCCCAGCACCAGCCAGGCAGTGCTGGCATCCTCCCAGGGCTCCCCGGATGCTGGGAGCAGCAGCTCGGTGCTGTCTGGGCGAGACAGGAGGGCAGGCCGCACCAGGTTCCTGCACCAGGGTTAAAAACAAATTCCTGGAGTGAGATTCCCTTTCCAGCTGCTGCAGGGAGGAGGTGGCATCTGTCCTGATGGCTTTGGAGCCCTCCCATGTTCCCTAAGCAAAACCCTGCCGCTCCTGACACAGAACTCACTGATGGGCATCTCCACGCTTCTCAAAGCCAGAACAATGCCCTGGCACTGCTGCACCACTTCCCGGGGATCACTAATGATGGCTGTGGAGCTGTAAAAGCTCTGTGTCCCTACAAGATTGCATGGCTGCTGCTCTAGCTGACCCCAAAGCTGCTCCCAAGAGCAGCAGAGAGGAGCCCACCTCCAGAGGCTGGAGGCTGGCTACAGGGCCGACAGCAAACGGAGAAAGGGGCAAAGGGAGGGCTGAAGATCCCTTCTGTGAAACTGTCAGAGCAACAGCTGCAGGGGCAGTCAGCAACCTGCTGAGAGCAGAGCATTTCCCCATCTTTCCGGTGTTTACCACCACTGGCACACCTGCGTCTGGGCATCAAGTCAGGTGCCAAAAAGAAGCAAAGGAGCCCTTGGGAGGAGTCTGCTGCAGGTGACTTCTCCGGCAGGAAGGGAAACCCAGCGGCTGTAACAACACATCACCCCCAGAGCCGGGCTGCTTCCCTACGTCGCGTCAGTCTCCAGAGAACACAGTCCTACACAAGAGGGGGCCGCTGGGGAGGGCAGGCCTTCGTACCACAGCTGTATCCTCACCAAGCCCCAGAAGAGAACAGGTAGCTTTTCTAAAACGGAACACGGAACAACCCTTTTCCCCAGACCACTGCCTAGCAATAGCCATGCGATCACAGAACAAACACCGGTCTTCACGTTGGACTCCTCTTCTGGCTCCACCTTTCCGAGTCCTGGACAGCCTACCCTGGGGAATTACTGCACACGCGTCATGACAGACTGGGCTCTGGGGAGGAGACCTGTGCTGCTCAGATTAGTTTCCAGATTTCTGTTTGACCCAGGCTCGCTATGGCTGAACTCTTCCTGTACTTCCCGGGAGACAGGGCTCAGTCGCATGGCAGACGGCAGCAGCAGAAACGGGCGGACCAGGGTGGAAAGCAGACCTCCCTCCCCATGGAATAAGCCAGCCAATAGGGTATTACGCCTTGTGCCTCACAAGCCTTACGTGTACTCTCAAGGTCTGTGGAAGCAAGCAGCAGCTGAAAGTCTGCAGCCCATGAGATGACCGCGTGTACAAAGGGGAGGCTTATTGATACCGTTACCATCTCCCCATGGCATCTCACAAAGGGAGCCTTTCAACAGCCGCAACCGTGCAGGTACTTTCGACTGATCCGTGGTGACTGATGCAGCTATCTTGTAACACTCCACACCACTAGCCCCTCCTCGGGAGGGCTTTGGGGGTTTCGGAGGGGTATTTTTCAAGAAGAAAAATCCAGCTATTGTAGTCCAGAAAGCTTCAGGGTCATTGTTAACCTCAGAAATGACATCCCTCTCCCCCAAGCCCCTGCCCAAAGGCAGGCCCTGAAGCCAAGGGAGAAGGACAGGTAAAGCACAGCATTCAGCTATGGGGACTGAAAGTGAATCCTCAGGGAATCCCGAGAAGATGCAGAAAAATCTCATCTCCCGACAAAACACGACAGATTGCCTTTGTGATGGGCCTCTCTTTGGAGGAACTCAGCTTGCTGCCACACATGCGGCTCTGCATTGAGCCACCCCATTGCTCTTAGCTCAAAGCATGACCTTTGCTTCTCGGGGCGTGGGAAGAGAGCTTCCTGGTTCTCTTTGCTGGCTCAAAGACTGTTACTGGCCAAGGCAAAACCCCAATCGCTGATCCCAGAGGAGGCTCAAGGCAGAAGGAGCTCAGTGCGGCAAGACACCTGCTTCACCTGCCCCGAGGCCACAACCAGGGGCAGCCATAAGTAGAGACAGCTAGGCAAAACCAAGCGCTTTTCTTTCACTTTGGTGTATAGCATGCAGAGCATGGAGAGCATTAACAGATTGCTGCTGTGAAAGACAGCTTCTGCTTTGCTGCTGGGAGACCATCTATTGCGCCCACAGTATGAGCAGGTATGTTAGTCAACTTTCTGCTGTTACTCTGACCGGCACAAAACTCTGCAGCAAGATGCACAAATCAGTTTGGGTTACTGCTGAAAAGAAAATGCAACGTTGCACTTCTGCTGCTAATGCTATCACCAAATGCTGGGGGATGCCTTCCCCCTGTGACCTTTACACGGAACGCTACATCGTTGTCCTTGAATTTTCTCAGGCCCACGAAAGCTACAGATGTCGTGTCAGGACGACTCCCTGTGTAGCACCGAACAAGATAATGGAAAGAGCTCCTGGAAAACTCCTTCTCTCTGTAATACCAGCACTCCCTCAGGGGAATGCTTCCTCTAGAGCACCTGGAGTTCTTGGGGGACTGGTTTCTGTGCACAGGCATTTTCCGGGGGAATGCTCTGTGAGGGGAGGCAAATGGAGAACTAAGGGAACCAGGGGAACAGATGGGTCCTCAGAGAATCCAAGGATAAACAGAAAGGTCCTGACAAGACCCAGGCAAAGCTAGAGCTTTCTGAAGAGCACCACAGGGGAAACAAAGGCTTTGCAAGGGCACCAGCTGGCACCCGGTGGGACTGGAGAACAGTGAAGGCCTCAGGAAGAGTGCTGGGAGCACTAGAAGGGTCCACTCTTGTGACTCCAGCAAAGACTGGCCCAGCTGATGCCCTGCAACACGAGACGAACTCAGCTTATCGGCTTTGCCAGGAGAGGATGGGGAAGAGTTCTTTGGGCAAGGAGTGGCACCATAAAAGCTGCATGTTCCCACAATGCAATGCAATGAAGAGAGTGGCAGGTCCTCACTGGCCTCAGACACAGGCAAGCGAGGAGAAAGAGGCCTGGGAGCCAGGGCCTTAAGGCCCTCGTAGAGGAGGTGTCCCAAAAATCAGCATCCTTCCTGCTCCCCGAGCTGAGGAGGGCAACCACCTTGTCACCAGTCAGGCCTTGCCTTACCTTATGGTCATTATCCCATCCTGGGGTACAGAAATGAGAGAACACAAAAACCATCTGGCAGGGCTATCTACATACGCCTTAGAGCAAACTGCTTACAAGCCAGCTATGGCACAAGCTTTCCTCTGCAGTGGTAAACGGGGAACTCGAAGACCCGAAAGCCTACTCCAACTCTGGAGTCTAATGTAAAGGCAAGAGCTGTCAAAGAAAAGGAGAACACCGTGTTTACGCTACTGGGGCTCAGTCAGGCTCAAACAGGCTACGGAGAAGTCACACAAGCACTTCATTTGGCACGTGTAAGGATGCAGTGCCTGCAGCAGAGGGTCAATGGAGACGTCCTGCCGCTCGCTCGCTCCCTTGCTCGCTGGCTCGCTCGCTCACACACGGGGAGCTTCTGGGAATGAGCCAGGCTTTCCGGCACTCTCGGGGGCCCCAGTGGGCAGAGCACTGTGGGATGGGAAGTGCTGCTCTTGCTCTGCTCAGAGAGAGCTGTCTTGCGCAGAAGGGTGCCACCTCTTTCACAGTCTCCGGAGCCGGTAGCACAGTGCTGGAAGGGTGAACCCTGATGGTGCCTTCTCCCCTGGAGCTCTCAGGATCAGGATGCTCTGAACTGCCAGGGAGCGGATGGAGGGGCTGGTGTCCCTCGCCATGCGTTGAAGGGCTGACATAGAAAGGAAGAGAGAAGAGATGAACCTCCTGTGTCTGCAGAGACCCCAGGCATGCCCTCTGGCCAGGGTCAAGCCCAACCAGCCCTTCCCCTTGCCAGCAGGCAGAAGGGAGGACTAATGGGTCAGCTGGAGAAAGAGGCAGTTCAGAAACGCCCCAAATGCCCCGGAAATACTCGCCCTCTCCCAGTGCAGGGCAGCAGATCGGAGCTCACTACCCAGCCTCTGCCCTCCTCCGTGCCACAGCGAACACCATGCTGCCGCCACTCACCCTTGCAGATGTCCTGCAGCTTCTCCTCGCCCTGCTCTCTCAGGTGCCTTCCAAGGAGCCCTAGGTGCACACAGCCCGTCGCAACCCCCGCTCTGGGCACGCAGCCCCCGGGCACCCGGGCCCTGCATGAGGCAGGTGGGGCTCCGGCAGCCCCGGGGCCGGTTCTTGCTGCCAGCGCAGCAGCCGGGGCTGGGGCCAAGAGAGGGACCCCAGCAGGGGCTGTGGCTTACCCAGGAACCTCACGGCCACCTCCCGCAAGGCCTCCTGTGGGCTCTCCAAGTAGGGCAGGCTCTGCCGCAGGTATTCATCTGCTCTGCTCCTGTTCCTCACCAGCTGCACAGAGCACAAGGGCCAGGGCTTGGTACCAGGAGCTGTGTGGCACCGAGGTTTGGAGGGAGCAGAGGGCAGAGCGCTTCCCAGGCAGGCTGGGGTGCCACCCTGCTAGCAAGGCCCAGCTGAGCCAGGGGCTCTTTCCTCATCCTGAGAGCAGTGAGGGGACAGGGCGCTGGAGAAGAGAGCGCCGGGGCAGTGTGCTGGAAGAAGAGGAGCGTATGTGCAGCTCCAGAGCCCGCAGCAATGGGTTGAGGGGGAGAGGGGGGCGGGCCTTCTGCGGGCCAGGTCTTGGGGGCTTTGGGGCTGTCCTTACCAGGCACTCGCCAATCCGCCACATCTGTCCTGTGTCGAGCAGGTGCCTGAGCTGCTTCCACTTCAGGAGCTTAGCAGTGCTGAGGAGAGCTTCCTGAGAGGCCTGCAGAGCAGCAGAGACTGGGAGATGCCTCTGCAGCCCAGGCAGGAGAGCCTGCATCACCCGCACCTTGGCGAGGCTCCGAGCCTTTCCCAGCCTGTTATGGGAAGCTGCATCTGGGGAGCGGGTTGGGCTTTGATGCCCTGGGCAGAGACGTGGGGCAACCACCATCTCAGGGTGGCAGAACAGAGCTCGCCAAGGCCCTGGCCTAGGATGCCTGCAAGGACAGCTGGGAAGCCCCTAGGGACGCCAATGCTGGGGCCTTGCTGGGCAAACCTGGCCAACAGAATAACCAGTCCTGGCCCCACACAACCAACCCATGTGGCCACAAACCTGCGCCACGCTTGGCAGCTCCGCATGCGCATGGAAGAGCAGTGGGAGCAGGCTGCTGTGCACGTGCTTCCTCATCTGCTCTTTCTGGGTGCCCACCACAATCATCATGACGTGCCTGAAGAGCTGGACAGAGAGCTCTCGCACGCGGGCAGCCTCCTGCGGGGAAGGAAGACGGGAGGACCTCAGCAACTGCCGCTCCAAGCCCATGGCGAGCAAGCGGGTCAGCGTGGCTGCTGCGCACATGACTGCTTCTGCCTCTGCCTCTGCCTCGAGGAGCTGTGAGCCAGCTCTGCCACCAGCACAAAATGGCCCCAGCCCCAAGACGTTTCTCTAACATGTTGGCAGCCAGGGGGAGCAAAGCCGTGGAGGTGTCTGCACCTGGAAGGGCTGCTCTGGCCCTGGCCGCACTCCCACCGGTCGCCTCCTGGCTGACTCGCAGAGGAGCTCCCCTGGCAGATGTGTGGAGGAGGAGATGGGGGCTGGCTCACGGCATCAGCTCCTGGGTGCATCCCGCCTGTTCCAGGTCCCCAAAATGGGCTGCCCCGGTGGGAGGCCCCCATCCCTGGGCCATGTGCCTGTGCCCCACATCCTTATGCCAACAGAGCTCCTGCCTTTCCCACCAGCCTTACATCATCAAAGAGTGGCCGGAGCTCCTCAGCAAGCTGCAGGCCAAAGGTGCTGGCCCTCTTCCTGTCCAAGGGCTGGAGCACACGGCTGAGGATGGTGAGGGCCTTGGCGCGGAAGTTGCTGTCAGCATCCCGCAGTTGCTCCAGGAGTGTGGGCAGCAGGCCTTGCAGACTTCTTGCCTACATGAAACACAGAAGGCCCCTTTTGTGAAGCAAGGGATGACTGCTTTGGCACAAATGCTCTGGCTGTAACACTCTGCAGCTAGGGAGTGGCGGGGGAGGTGGCAGCAGCTCCCCGCGCTCTCGATTCCTGCCACTGCTTTTCCCTTCACTGCCTTACCCTCCACCTGCAGCCCCAGGCCGCTGGCCTGACTTTGCCCAGCTGCCCCCCTGCTTACTGTTTGCCATCTCTCAGACAGCGTGACGAGGCCTGTGATCGCCATCTCGCGCATGGCCAAGCTCTGGTTCCGCAGATGTAATTGCAGGAAGCCCAGGACATTCTCGTCAATCTCCTGCTTGAAGTCCGTGCAGTTCAGCAGCTGAAACACACCGAGCTGCAGAGTGAGTGACCGGCAGAGCCAGCAGCACTCCCTGCGTCCTCTGAACCATCTGCGGCCTCTCAGCCTTGGGCCTTGGCAAAGCGGTTGAATGTAGAGAGCTGGCCCAAAGGCTGCATGACCTGCAAGTGGTTATGAGCATTACGCCGGCCGAAATGGCCTCTTGGCGGGCATGAGCCCAGGCTGGCGTGACTGAGGGGAGTCCAGCTCCCGCAGGAGAGGAGCCTAGCTCCACCGACCGGCAGCCTGCCTCTTGGCCCATGGCGCAGGGAGCCCAGTGTTTCCAGGCACTGCCCAGAGGCACCGCTTGCCACCAGGCCTACCTCAATGAAGACAGCCATGGCGGCGACCTCCCGGTGTTTGTCTCTGCAGCTGAGTACGGCAGCCACGTGGTCAAACATCCGGGCACACTCATCAGCCGCGTTCATCCACAGCTCCCTGGCCGGGCAGAGGAGAAGGTGCTGTGGGCACGGAGCTGGGCAGGCAAACCTCTTTGGGCCTGCGCCGCCGGCTCGAGCCATCCTCCCGCAGGCCAGGCCCCGTGGGGCAAGGCTGCGTCTGTGCTCAGCACCAGCAGCCGGTGGCACTGGCTCAAGCAGCGGCGGCCTTTCCCCACCACACCTGGCAATGAGAAACCTGGCGTCTCACCCAGCCGGGCTTATTTTGGGCAGAGACCAGCAAAGAAGCACCCTTGCTACACCAAAGGTGTGGCCTTCCGGCACTCTGTCTCCAGGGCAGAAATGCTGGGGCAGACGAGGATGAAGGCAGCTCTCACCTAGTCAGCAAAGTGACTCCTGTGTGGTAGGTCTCCCTGCTCAGAAGCATGTCCCAGCCCCCCTGCCTCTCCATGGAGTCAGCCAGATGGGCGTAGTCAGCGCGGCAGAGCAGAGCTTGCATGGCCTGCACTGCGCTCCTGCATGTAGAGCAAAAGTGGGTCGCACAGGGAGGCCGAGCCCGGGCTCTGCGCCCATGGGAGAGACCGGGGGAGAGGGATGGGGCACCTGGTGGGGCTCACTGGAGGACACTCGTCCTCCTGGCCGCACATCTGGCTGTAGCCTTGGAGGTCCTGCAGCGTGTACTCCATGCTGAAGAAGATCTGGAAGAGCACCGCTAGGCAGAGCTGGGGGAAGATTAACTGCACAGGCACTTTGCTGGAGGGCAGCAGGAGAATCTCGTTCAGGGCCCTGATTGCCTGCAGAAAACACCCAGAGAAGGGTCTCGCTGCAGAGAGGTCACCTAAGCCAAGGCAAGGCAAGGCAAGCCGTGCCAAGGCAAGCCAAGGCTCCTGTTTGTAACGCCAGCAAACGAGCCTTCCTGGGCTGGAGGCAAGGTCCCCCTGTGCAGCCCTGGGCAGGGCTGAGTGAGGCCTCGCCTGGAAACTCACAGTCAGCGGAAGGATGTAGCTGTCCTTTGGCATGAAGCTGTCCCGCCTGAGCAGTGGCTGGTCCCACAGGCAAGAGAGCAGCACCTTCAGCACCTCCTCTGCAGGGCAGTGCTTGGAGACCAGCGTCCTCCACATGGCCCCGGCAACACTGCAGACCCAGAGCACCCTGTCAGGGGGCCTGCCTCGGCCTGCAATAGCCCCAGAGCTCCGGCGCTGTCCTGCAGGCTGGCAGGCCCCATACCTGTCACACAGCAGGGAGGTGTTCAGCAGGCCCTCGACCACCTGATCAGGGTCCAAGCAGGCCATCCGGAAAAGGGTCCTCTTCAAGATGGCCTGGAGCGACACCTCACTGATGCCCATCAGCTTCTTGTGGATGCTGCTCACCACCTGTGGCACCTGGAGGGGGCACGGGTGAGAGCGGGGCCGCCACAGGAGGGTAGCAGTTGCCCCAGGGGCCGCTGAGACCTGCTTCCTTCCCATTGCTCTTGGCTGGCCTCAAAGGCTGTTGGGTGCCTGAGAGCCCTGGCCTGCGCTCAGGGGCCTCAGAGCCCAGGGGCTGCGAGCACGGGGCAGTGCGGCTGCAAGCTGCTTACCCTGTCCAGCTCAGAGTCGGGGTCTCTCAAGACCGCCTCCATCACGTGGGCAACCACCTGAGTGTCTGAGACCCTTGGGTCTGTCATGCCCTCGATGGTTGTCAGGAGGAAGTGCGTCCTCTCGGAGGGGAAGAGAAAGCGCCCGAATACCTGTGGGAGGAGACTCGTGGCACCGAGCGTGCGCCCTGAGCAGCTGAGAGCAGAGCTTGGGAGAGAGAGTGCCGGAGCGGTGCTGGCACAGTGCCTGCAGGAGAGCTGGGCGCAGGGGCTGTGCTAGGATGGGCTGACTGCAGCCTGGGGGTAGTGGGCAGCGAGCTGCCGGGGTGCAGGTGCACAGCTGGGGTCAGGGTCACGGTGTGCTGGCGCTACAGGGAAGCAGAGCTCGCAGGTAGCCAGGACAGCTGGAGCTGCTGCTCTGCCACTGGGACAAAGCCTTTGGCTACGCCAGGCTCAGGGAGAGTGAGACATCCCTGCGCCCGAGGCCTGGGAGGCTGCCATGCCAGCCCCACTGATTATGGATCCCTTTGTTCCTCGAGGCTTCCTGCCAGCCCTGTGGCCAAGAATGCCAGCGAGGGAGGGGCTTCTCACCGTGCTCTCCTCAGTGGCGTTGCCGGGCCAGAAGGTGTTTGGGCGTCCCCCCTGCCACTTCATCTCTGGAGGCGCGGGACTGTCATCTGCCATCGCGCTCCCTGTGCAGCAGGGGAAACAGAGCAGTCAGGAGGAACGATGGCGAGTTGGAGATGGCAGACGTCCGAGAGAAGCTCTGTGGCTTGCAGAGAGGAGCTGTCGCTAGCGTGTGGGGAGCAGAGCGTCTCCTAGGCATTTCCAGGTGGCAAAGGGGAAACTGCCTAGTAGGATGCAGAAAGGCAGAAGAGTTTGGTCTGGCTTTCTGCTCGGAAGCACGACAGCAGCCCTGGGAGGCTGCTGCCACAGGCTCTGCAGTCTGCTGGTTATCAGGAGAGTTCCTGAAGCACTGCTTCAAGGGCCGTAACAGCCCTGGGTCACGTCAGTGAGGCGCCTGCCGATTTTGTTTCTCGCATGGCCGAGGCAGCGTGGCACCCTGCCTGGCCTTGCCTGGGCTGTGGTGTGTGGAAGGCGCCAGCCCGCCCCAGCTTCTCTTACTCTCTCGCAGCAGAATGACCCGGTAGAAATCGTGAAGCGCCTCTGCCGCCCCATGGCTGATCGCCTGGTCCTCCTCGGCGCAGCACAGCGTGAGGCGCCCCATCAGCTGCCCCAGGAAATCCAAAGGCCTCTTTTGGAAGAGCAAAGCGCTGGCACTGCTTCCTCCACAGCTGGGCGAGTCCTGGGAGAGGCAGGAAGGACTGGTAGCAAGGCTAAGCTGCGGCAGCGGGGACCAAAGCCCTGGGCCCCACACAAGAGCGGGCCCAGGCCTGAGTGCCGCATGAGCCAAAGCTTTGGAAGCATCTGCCCAGCCCTGCTCCCAACAGTGACGAGTGGGGTGCAGAGCTGTGTGTCCCAGCCTGCCCGCCCCTGCCCGCTGCCAGTTCTGTTGCCCGGCCAAGGGCAACCTCCTCTCCCTCTGGGCAGCCCCGGAGCCAGCATGTGGCAGCCCTGACAAGGCGAGGAGCATGCTGCCTCCCTGCCTTGCCTTGCAAGGCTTTTGACTGCCATGCCTGTGAGCCCGTGCCACTGGGGTGCCAAAACAAGGAGTCAGAGCTCGGGTCTCCCCGCAGCCCGCGGCTCCTCCCCACGCACGCTCATGCTTCCACACGGCTGACGGAGCGCTTCCTTCTGCTCCCGCTGGCCTCCCCGTCCCCAAGAGCACATCAAGCCAGGTGCCCTCTCCTCCTGCCTGAGCCTGCCTCAGAGTAGGGTTGCCCACGGCCTGGAGCCACCCGGTTACCTCCAGCAGAGAAGAGCTGCCCAGGAGCCGGCTCAGCCACGCGATCCTCCCCACGGCCCTCTGGCGCTCAGCTGCTTTCTGGGATGCTGTGAAGGGCAGCAGCACCTGAGAAGACCAAAGCTGCTGGTCGGCGCTGGGACCTGACGGCCGCTCCGGGAGCAACAGCTCTGCTAAGCGCCCGGCAGGGCTGACGCCTCTGCTGCCTTCCATGCGCGCTTCCAGAAAGGGCCTTGCGTCCCCTCCTCACGCCAAACTCCTTCCACTGCTTTGGTGCAAGGGAAGGCTTTCTGGGGCGAGGGGCCGAGGGGCGGAGGGCAAGGCTGCCCCCCGCCGTGATGCTGGCGGGGGAAAGGACTCTGGCTGCCACCAGGAGAGACGGCCGGCTCAGCCAAGAGCATGGCGGGGCCCCTGCCTGCCTCCCCGCACAGAGGTGGGCCCCACCCCACAGCATGCTCTCTGTGCCTGGTCCCAGGCAGGGCTGGCCCCTTGACTCGAGAGGATGGCTTCCCTTTGCAGGGAGCAAGAAGCCCTGCCACTGCCCCCCTAACTCTTTGCAAACAGCCCGACACACTGCACCGTCCAATGGGGCTCGGATGGGGTGGTCAGGGCTGTGCCGTGGGCAGGCCCCGGCTATGCCGGCAGCTGGCGCAGGTACCTCATTGCGGCAATGGCCAGCATGGCTTGCTGCCGCACCACGGAGTCCAGGCGGTCAGGGGACTCTTCTTCCAGCAGCACCTGGGGAGCACAGGCAGCATGGGGCACGGGAGCTGCCAGCCCCCAGCGAGCAGTTGGCAGCCCCCAGCAGGCACCCCCATCCCACAGCTGGCACCCTGGCTCGGCAGCCCCCGCCGAGGAGGGCTGTGCCCACGGGGGCCTGCCCACCCCTCCCTGTGTCTGGGTGCCCCAGTCCCTCGCTCACCTGGCTGGCTTTGCCCCCTCCCACAGCCCCTCCGGCTGCCCCCTCACCTCCATCTTCTCCGCCAGCTCGCAGAAATCAGCCAGGTAGCTGCCCATCACCTTGGCTCTGCAGAGGGTGCGGATGGAGGCCAGAAACCTCAGCTTCTGCGCCTCGTCCTGACAGCCGGGGACGCGAGAGACAAACAGGGCAGGTGAGAGGGCAGAGGCACCGCCGGCAGCACCGCAGCCTCGAGGGGCACGCAGTGACGGCGCAGGCCACCCAGAGGCAGCAGCTGGGCACAGCCAGCAGCCCTCCCAGAGTCTTGCAGCAGGCAGCGGACGTGGAGGCAGCCAGCTGGGAGCTGCAGGCACTGCCGGGCTCACAAGGTCTCTAGTCATCTGTTTGGGGCCTGTGGGAAAGGCCTGCAGATACTTCAGGGCTTCCTGCTCCTCTCGCTCCAACTCCAGGCAGGAGACAGAAGAATCTGAATCTGGGGAAGAAAGTGAGCAGGCAGAGCTGTAGGTGCTGGCAGGAGGCAGGAGCTGTGGCCTCTCCTCAGCACCAGGCCTGCTCCCGTGGACACAGCGAGCCCTGGCTCGGGGCACTGATGCCCCGTCTCGCCCAGCCACCCCCAGCAGAGGGGCAGCGAAGGTCCCCGCTGCACTGCCTCTCCTGGCCTGTGCCGCGGCGCAGGAGCTGGGTCCCCTCTGCTGCTCTCGCTGCCTGGGGCTCGCCAGCTCCCAAGCCCGCTGCAGGCCCAGGCATCTGGGCACCGCCACCTCGGGACCTCCGACAGCAGCCTGCGGGGGCGATGGGAACTGGGGCGGAGCAGGGCCGGCTCCCGGCTCCCGGCTCCTGGCTGCCAGCCCCGCGGAGTCGCTCACTCACCTTCCTGGAAGGTCTGCGGCTCGCACAGCTCATGGGTCTCGGCTTGGCAGCTGCTGTCGCTGAAGGCATCATCGTCATCGTCCCCGGCCAAGAAGGGAGTGCTGGGATACCCATCCTCCTCCAGCACCAGCGTGGGCTTGCTGAGGTCTCTGTCGTCCAGGCACAGGAGGAGGTTGCTGGTGGCTCCCGAATGCTCCCAAGCCACAATGAGCTCCCTGAACTTGTCCACTGCCATGGACACAGCGAGTCCCGGCCCCAGGGTAGGCTGTCCAGGACTCGGAAAGGTGGAGCCAGAAGAGGAGTCCAACGTGAAGACCGGTGTTTGTTCTGTGATCGCATGGCTATTGCTAGGCAGTGGTCTGGGGAAAAGGGTTGTTCCGTGTTCCGTTTTAGAAAAGCTACCTGTTCTCTTCTGGGGCTTGGTGAGGATACAGCTGTGGTACGAAGGCCTGCCCTCCCCAGCGGCCCCCTCTTGTGTAGGACTGTGTTCTCTGGAGACTGACGCGACGTAGGGAAGCAGCCCGGCTCTGGGGGTGATGTGTTGTTACAGCCGCTGGGTTTCCCTTCCTGCCGGAGAAGTCACCTGCAGCAGACTCCTCCCAAGGGCTCCTTTGCTTCTTTTTGGCACCTGACTTGATGCCCAGACGCAGTGTGCCAGTGGTGGTAAACACCAGAAAGATGGGGAAATGCTCTGCTCTCAGCAGGTTGCTGACTGCCCCTGCAGCTGTTGCTCTGACAGTTGCACAGAAGGGATCTTCAGCCCTCCCTTTGCCCCTTTCTCCGTTTGCTGTCGGCCCTGTAGCCAGCCTCCAGCCTCTGGAGGTGGGCTCCTCTCTGCTGCTCTTGGGAGCAGCTTTGGGGTCAGCTAGAGCAGCAGCCATGCAATCTTGTAGGGACACAGAGCTTTTACAGCTCCACGGCCATCATTAGTGATCCCCGGGAAGTGGTGCAGCAGTGCCAGGGCATTGTTCTGGCTTTGAGAAGCGTGGAGATGCCCATCAGTGAGTTCTGTGCCTTGCAATCCTTTCAAAGTTACTGAAAGCAAAGAATTTAAAGTCACATTTCATCATACTGTGAGTTGAATTTTGCTGACAGAGAATATACAGAGGTAAGCCTTACATCTACAGATACTGGTCCCATAAAAGCAAACACCTGGTCTTTCAAGCAACAAATTACAATTGACTTCCAACACGTAAGCCTCTCCTGCTTAGAAGCTAATCAAGTGTACATAAAACGCTCCAAAAAGCCCCTCCCAAAATAGCCAAACCCACCTTTTGAAACCAGGACACTTCTGGAGTAGAGTCTCCTTTTAGCACACGGGACACTAAGCCTTTAACTATGAGAAGGCATCGCATACAGTTTGATTCTACATATATTCCAAGCTTTTATCCATCCTTAAGAAATTACTTTTTACTACTACTACGAAAGCTCAGTACTGATAGAAGTTTTCCAAGCACACAAATATACTGATTCCTCAAGTTAATAGTCTCCTGCAAAAAAAGCTGAGCTTGCATGTATAGTGGTAATACAATCTCCGTTACCTTGGACGTCACACCAGTAGAACCATGAAAAAGGCAATATTTAACCAGCACATATAGAACTATTCATACTGGGACTTGACAGATATTGTACAGAACATTGTGTATAATTCTGGTCTCTTTTGAGGAAGAAAAAAAAAAGGAATTGATATTCAAGCAAAAAGCAACAAAGGCAGGCTGTGAAGATGCTCCAAAAATGAAGTGCCTGTCATTCAAAAGGACACGGGGACAATGTAATGTAAGGGAGTAAAATGAAGACATATGTAACAATCACGTTTCCTCTAACAGAAGGTGCTCTAGGGACAGAGAACCAGTTGAGCTCACAGGAAAGGCTGGCACCAGAACAAACATACATCAAGTTGCCACCAATAAATGTCATCTGGATTTGAGAAGGGTTCAAAGCCCTGACAAGAAAATTCTGGAAGGAGCTCTCAGTCAAGGGAATCTTTCACAGGGGAGCTCAAGGCCATTTACAAAAACCATTCCAGGATACATTTGCCTGTAACAGGTGACTAAACTCCTGCACACAGGAGATTCTTTGGGAGGTGAGGAGATATCAAGGGAAAACAGGCAAACGGGAATCCCAACCTGAGGTTCAGTGAGAAGCACAGGAAACGATACACTGCCTTTCTAGCCTGGAGGCTAACCACACCTCCCAAGCACACATCAGTCCTCAGCGCATGATGAACAGTAAGAGCCAGGAACTGAGGAGGAAAACCATGACAGATGGACAGCTGGTTGTGCCCATGCCATGGAAGGCATCAGGCCATCTTCTAGCACATTTCAACCCCAGGCATCACTTTGAGAAGTTTTAGAGTAGAAAAGCAAGTCCTGAAACAGCTGTTTGGAAACAGAGTGTCCATTCCAAAAAAATCACAAAAAGGGAATGCAGAGAATGCAGCATAAGGTGTACATGCCAACTTGCCCCTCTGACTTCATTCACCCTTTCTGAGGAAGAAGGTATGTCCTCTCTGCCCAGAGGATTCCTCTACTATGGCCATGCCTATCCATTTGTAAGGAGAAAACTCTGAAGAAAAGAAGGAAATATAAACTCGTGTCTCTTAAGCACGCATGCTCTGCTAAGAAGGAAATTCTGCCTTAGCTATCCATTTTTAGTCTAGATCTCTTCTGGCTTGACAGTGGGGCAACAGTCAGCAGGAAAGCCTTGATCCACTCCTCAGCTGAGAGGCAGCCTTCAGGAAAAAAGCAGAAAGAAACGCTGTCCAAAGATAAAGATCCCAACCCTGCTTTTCTTGTGGACAACTTAATCATCGTATTTGTTCCAAAAGGCATTGCAGCAGCATCTGTCACATAACTTAGGGCTTCCTGAAAAAAAGCCACCTTTCCCTTCAAAATAACTGCTTCAGAAGGACAGTCAAGCCTGACCTCCTATGTCCCAGAATTACATTCTCCATAGAAGAATTTTCCTCTGGTGGCGTTTAGAAGTGTCTGAAAGATTCCCTCCACAAGGGTGGCATTTCTCCACAGGAAGCCAAAAGGGAACTTCAGACACCAACTTGTAGCAGCAGTAACCTTTCCTTCTCCTAATGTGAAGAAACATGGTTGCAAATTCTCACATACCTTGCTGTACACACCTAGGAATTAGCTCTGGCCACCTCCAAAGAAATGGGTCAGAAGACTCACTACATCAGAGGCTTAGAGCACTTGGGATTGTTCCTGTTGATCTTGCTCGCATTGCTATTTCCACAAGAAGGAGGAGGGCTATCACTTTTACAGTGAGGAAAGCCACAATGTCCTTGAGAACAGAGTCTTGCCCAGTGTACAAAGTGGAGTTTCAGCAAGAGCATGTCAGACTAAAACTCCCTCCGAAAAAGGCAGAAAATAGGTAAGATTCTTCTACTTCTTGACACTTCCTTGGGAACCGGAAGAGCTAGAGGTACTTGGATTACAACAGGACCAAGATCAGGGCAGGACCATGAACACACCAGCACAGTGGCACGAGTGACCAAAGGGAGGCTATAGAGACTGATACTTAAGTGCCAGAAACCTCTTCACGCTGCTTTGGTTTTCCAAGTGTATTTAGTTGCAATCAGGTTTATCACCAGACTGGCCTGCACCAGCTAGTGGGGAGACCCTGTAGCCTGGGTAAGTCTTTGCGCATGAGGGTCAGGGCCCTGAGGGCATGGACAGCCCTTAAGGGCCCTGACCACCCACACCCTCTTCCCAGCGGCCCAAGACTTCACTGAAGATCAGCCCTGCACCTTCAGTCCCTGTGGTGTGGGTAGGGGTACTTCTTTGCCTGTTGGGAAAACATGCTCGGCCTCACTGCTACCTGGAGCTGGGGACATGAAGCTGCGGCAGCCTTGCTTCTGTTGGGCTATTGGAGTCGGCATCTCCCGTCTCACATGGGAGCTCCCACCGCTGCTGTCACTGCTGGCCCCTCTGTAGCATTGGCCTTGTTCTAAAGCGCGTCTAGGGGAGGTACCTTCCCAGCTGCTCAACTCCACCTACAAATGCAAAAGAAAGATGGTTTCCTGCCTCTTCCCACCTGCAGCAACCAGCCTTTTCCTTGCATTGGATTTCCCTGCAGGAAAAGGCAAGAGCTGTTCAACCCCATGGGCTATCCCACAGGCATTTCTATGGCCACTGCAGCATGCATAGCTCTCTCTGGATCACCTCCCCTTTCAGCTAGGAAGCTCATAATTAAAAGTCAGACCCTGGACTGCGGAATCGAGGGTCTCTGGGTGCTGTAGGGGCCCTCCCCCAGGCACCCTCCCCCAAGGTAAGCACTGCCCCAGGGCCAACACTCCACAGCCCAGGGACTGGCTGAGGCCCACAGGGGACAAACGACATTCCCCAGACCTGCCTGCCAGCAGTGCGCTGGAGCTGGGAGAGAACCCAGGTCTTCGGGCTCCCAGTCAGCCCCTCCCTTCCTCTACCCCCCACACCCCTGCCCTTCCCCTTCCCACCCAAACCTCAAGGAGGAGGGCAGGCTTTGTGCACCAGCCCCCACAGCACCCCCACACACAGCCCTGCTGCCCCAGGGCTGTGGGCACAGCAGGCGCAGCTCTGGGCTGGGCACTGTGCTCTCTGGGCAATGGGGGAGTGCATGCGCTGCTCTCTTTGGGCACGTGTGTGCAGCAGGGCTGTGTGCAGCAAAGATGGTGCAGATAGGTCTCTTCTCCCCATTCTCACTCACAGCTATTAAGGGGCATCCTTAGCCACAGCATCCTGCCTACTTCTGCAACACACCCATTTAACACTAAATTCTCTTGCTCCAAACCAACTGCAGCAGGTGTCTTGGCGGCTAAGCCACTTGCACCGCTCAACCACAGCCACGTGTCAGCAGACAAACAACTCAAAAGGTGCAAAGCAACAAGACAAGGGAAGAGAAGAAAGAGGAAAAAAGAAGAATTAGGAATTTTAAAGGTGTCCACACATGAAATTATTCTCAGGCTGTCTCATCTACTGGCATTACTCAGTGCAATGTGCCATGGATGTTAGAGGCATTATGATGGTCAGACCTAGACACCCAGCAGAGCAAAATACAAGTTATCCTTGGACTTACCCTGAGATCTGCACTGTGGCAAGCTTCTGTCCCTTCTGCAGCACCTTTCCTGAGGCAGGCTGAGAGGATGCAAAAAGAAAGAGTGCCCATGGCCTCTACCACAACGAGCTGGATTTTCAGGAACAAGGTGCTCTGAAAGACAAGAAATCAACTGGCCCGCTCCATCTGGGAAAAAACATTTTCACACCCAATGGACAAGTTGTGTCAATCTCCTGGCAAACATAACAAGCTGTACAGTCCATTACAGCATGCCTTTACCTGAAATGCCGGGCCTACTCTTCAGTTTGCCTGCACTGACAGCAGATCTGCCCCTCTCCAGCAACTCGGTCCACAGCACGAGAAAGTGCCCAGTGTGCTCTGGAGAGCACCAGCAAGAGAAGGACCAGAGTAACATTTTGCCCCTCGTCTCCTGGGGCTTGTTGTAATGGCACTGTCATTTCCGAGGTCTGACAAGCCTTCCTTGACATAACTTGAGGGAAAAGCCCCCGGAAAGGTTACACAGTACCTGCTGACATTCTGCTACCATGAAGATCCGGCTCTTGCCAAGAAGCACATCCGTACTTCAGAGATGCCGACACGCCAGGCTCCCAAACATCCCCGTGCGACTCCGCAGTGACCGACCAAGCATGTTGCAGGTTGCCTACACGCAGCAGAGAGAGCACAGGCGGCTTCACCGACTAGCATCAGCCTCAGCCCCCAGCAGCAAAACACAAAGCATCCGTCCCTTACAGAGAGCAGCAAACCTAGGGAAGCCTCACCCCCTGTCACTGGATTGCAGAATCACAGAATGGTTGACGTTGGAAGGAACCTCTGCAGATCACCTAGTCCAACCCCCCTGCTCAAACAGGGGCACCAAGAGCAGGTTGCCCAGGACCACGTCCAGACGGCTTTTGAATATCTCCAAGGAAGGAGACTCCACAAACCTCTCTGCACAACCTGTTCCAGTGCTCTCTTACCCTCACACTAAAGGAACTTTCCCTCGTGCTCAGTCGGAACTCCCTATGTTTCACTTTGTGCCCGTTGCCAGCTTCTGCTGGCAAGAAGGTTCAGAAATCCAGACAGACAGCACAGCTCTGACCTGCAGAGGCCTCGGGAGCTCCCAGCCCTCCTCCTACACACCACACAAAAACAGAGCTATAAAACCCCAGCCCCTGCCCCACACACTTCACACTTCACAGCTACACCACTTCCCCACTCCTTGCACTGGGCCAAGACATCTGCAGCTGTTGAGGAGCTTCACTCACCTCGGCGAGTCTCTGCTCTCCTTCACCTCGCTTGTCTCTGGACGCACAAGCTGCCCACTTGCACAGAAAAAAACCCACAGTCACTTCCCTTCTGCTGTTGTGGAATTTCCTAAGGAGTGGAAAACAGAGGGAGAATTTTCCTCTCTCTTGGTTTCCTGGCCCTCTTGCCCTCTCAGCTGGTACATTAAGAACAGGACGAGATGCCTTTGGGCTTTCTCTAATGGCTTAGCCTCATTAGTATGGGTTCAGGCCTCATGAGGAGGTGTTCCAGGCATTCCTTTCCCAAGCCAAGTAGTGCTCATGTGCATGTGACTCCCGGCTGGGAAGAACCCCCTCTGAAGAAGACAGCCCCAGATGCCCTTGTGCCTTCCTTTCTTCTGGCAGCAAGTGGCTGCTTAAAACAAAGCAAAAAAACAAACAACCCCCCCCCCCCCACACACACACACACACACACTCACTTATCTCCCTATCTCAGGCCAACAGAAAGAAGCAAAGGACACTGCCTGGCTGGGCAATAAAGTGTCACAGGATATTCACTGCAGGGCACATAAAGCATCTGGGGCAGAAAACCCCCAAATCTTACCTTTACATGCACAGTGACAGCCTGTCACCTCATGGTTATTGGTCAAGAAGACCCAACCACTCAAACAGACATGGCCATGAAAGCACATGCTCCTGTCAGGTTAGCTAGAGATTTGTGCTATGCCAGCTAATACACACAGAAATGTTTGCTAACACTGAAGAGCTGCACTAATTTGGAAGCTCCTGAAGTGGGGACAAGGGCAGCCAGCAGGAGTTACAAAGCTCCTGGAAGAACGCAATGCCTCCCATGGAGAGCACGCTTCCTCTTACAGTCAGGCTGCAACTAGGAAGCACTTCCTTCACATTCTTCCCTCTCTTCAAAAGCCTAGCTTTACCAATTGCTCTCTAAAGTCCACACATTTGTGCCAGAGGCTACCATTTATTTGACAGCAAAGCTTTGGCTCTGAGTAGACTGGGAAGGTGGCAGAACCCAGGCATCCAAGACCCCACACAGAGGGCACAAAGCACGACGAGATCAAGAACTCATGTCCCAGTACCTCCGACTTGCAGCAAGGCAATCCCAGAGATTGCTGGTCTGCATCGAGCAGAAAAGCAACAACATCTAATCCTGTGTTAAACAGAGAGAACCTGAGAAATCCTCTTGGGGGATCAAAGCAGAAAAGCATTGGCTGAGCAGTTACTTACAGCAAAGCTTCATAAAGCTTGCCGCCTTTTGCTCCCCTTGCATCAAAGGATTTCCTGGTCTTCTCTCGGACCCGTTCTTAAGACAGAGTTGTTAAATGCGACACAGCACAACCTTGGGCTGCAATCCAAACAAAATCAAATTGGACTATCCTTACTTGCTGGTGCTCCTCACAAGCAAGCGCTCAAGAAAAGCCGGTTTGACTCACCACCAGTGCTCAGCGCATTCTCAAGAGAGTGGGCACTAAGATGCCGTCCTCTTGGGAGACATACACTCCTCTGCTCCATCTTCTTATTGCTCCGTAGCCCCCAGAAATTACTTTGCGATAGATGAAAGTACCCAAAGCATGAACCGCTGGCTAGCCTTCCTTCTTTCTTTACACCACAAATTTCACGTAGCAATTGGTGATCTGTATAATGAAATGCAAGCTCGAGATGAAAAATACAACACTGCTTTACCAAAGGAAAAGTACACCAACACTTGACTAATGCCAGGAAGTAGCACCAGACAAGAAGGACAGGCGCTTTCAGAAATACTGCGCCCTTCAAGGCTGAAAACCACAACCTGAACACAGATACTTCGGAGAGCTGCAGTGGGAGGAGTGTCCCGATCCAATATCGGCGGGGGGGGGGGGGGTTCGTTACGATCCCAAGGACGAGATTAAGACGCTAAAACCAGTCAAATATCGTACAACCTTTTAACTTTATTTTCCACGGAGTGGGGAGAAAAGGTGGGGAAAGGCAAAGGGGAGAAGAGAGAGAAAGAGAGAGAGAGAGAAAAAGGGGGAGAAAGAGATATCACCACCCGTGGATCCAGCGGCGTCCTGTTGGTCTTCTTCACCCTGGGGGTAAATTTTAGCGAAGCGCGTGCAGTAATTACAACTCGAGCAGGGTCCGACCCTAGGTTCCCGCTGAAAAGTTCGGAGCCAAATCAAGGCAAATTAAATAAATAAATTGTAATGACATGCATACAGTAGTTACAGCTCGAGTTGGGTGCCTCCGAAGAGGGACCCGAGCAAAGAAATCCCTGGGCAATTATACTTTCCAATCTAAGCTCTCCACCCCTCACGCAGTAGTTTGGACCAATAGTAATATTTAGGTCTGGGGTCTCCTGCTCCTTATTGGGTCCCTAGGTAGGTTGTTTACTGTTGTGGTTTCTGCTGACAGATGTGTTTTCATTCTTCGGGTCCTGCCCTTATCTCTCAAGGCCCTGACAAATTATTACTTCCCCAGCAGTGATAGTAGGTGTTATTTCCCAAGGTCCAGACAAAGGGAATATGATCTGGACCCCAAGATAGCCCAGACCCCCCCCCCCACCCAATCAGCATTGTTTCAGCAGCGAGAGGAGGCACTGCTCCCCAGGGTCCCGGCGCCCAAGCAGGCCTCACTTCAAAGCCTTGACATCCTTCCTCCCAGAGTGTGAAGCATGGGAATGCAAACTGCTAGTAACTCCCTTGTCTTTCCCGCCGGCATCAGCTCTGGGGCCCTTTCTCACTGAACTAGGGAGTGCGGCCTAAGGCTTCAGCAAATTTAGCTACTCATGCTAAGCAAGTTTTATAAAAGTTGTGCTAGTCCCAAAGTCTCTGCCCGATCATGCCCTGGTTCGGCGCAGGCTCGGTGTGTCCCAGGTGGTCGCAGGGAGACCATTTTGGTGGTCGCAGCAGCTCAGTCCTGTTCCCGCCGGGAACAGATGGCTGGTTCGGGGTTATGGTTTGCTTGCACCTTACATACCAAGAAATGTTTAAGGCAAAAGTTCACTCATCTGTCTGCCACAAGGGGTCAGCAAAGAATTTGGAAAAGGAAACTCACATACGCCATCCAGGGGTATTCTTCAAGATGTACTGAAGGAGAACACCACTGTGCTGCAGCAAGGTTTACCTCAGCCTTCAGCCAGCCAAGCTCCTTCAGCCTGTGGATGCGCTCACAGGTGACACTGAGGTTGGAAGCACTGCTCCTCATCTCCTCTGGCTTGCCTTCCTCACAGGCAGCAAGGACCCCTCTCACCAGGGCCTGAAAAACACAGTCACAGGGGAAAGGGCTCAGGAACACAAAGTCCGGAGCACACTAACCTGTGTGCAGCAGTCAGCTGAAACAAGGCCTCTTAAAGCCTGTCAAGCTACAGCTTGGAAACAGCACGAGTGTTTCAGAGCACTGCATCACTGGCTTCCACAGTTTGCTGCCCAGGTAGCAACAGCAGCCTGGTTTTGGGTTTGGGGATTTTTTTTTCTTTCAGAGTCCTAACTGGGGAGGGCAGGGTTGTTTCAATCTGTTTTCACAGCAGTGCTCACAGGTGCAAGAGAGGAAGCTGACAGAAAACAGGAGCACTAGCAAACACAAGCAAATGGCTGAGGAACAAACACAAGAACAGCAAGAGCCTCCTCTCCCACATCAGGCTGCAGCCCTCCCAACACTCACCTCCAAGCCAACCACAGCAGGCATTCTCCACACCAAGGCACCCAACAACACAGGAGCCTGGGAGCTCTTGAAGGTGGTGAGCTTCAAAGGCAACTGTGCTGACAACACAGGGGGGAATGGATGTCACTACGCAGCAGTTGAGGCAATCACAACTCCCTGTCGAGCAGCTGACTCGTTGCAATACGGAAGCTGGCATCCAAGTCTGCTTAAGGAAGGCAAAGAAAACATGGGCCTGTTAGCATGAAAGACTCTCATCTGCAATAGCCCCTCCTTCTTGCTTGAGGCTGGGTTCACAGAATTCAGAAAACACCCTTTTCCCTCAGACCACCAGCATTACGCTGCAGGCTTCAATAAACCCTTCTTTTGCTCGTCCTTTCCAAAACGGATTGGAGCAAGCAAGGACAGACAGCTTGACTAGCAGGCAAGGACAAAAGTCTTGCTCACACACAAAAGGGCAAGAAAGATATTTTGTACACACAACACATCAACCAGCAAATTCCGCCCTTCCCAAACTCCCAAGTGCCTGTGGAGGGATGGCCACTTTCAAACCGGGCACCCATGTGCTACTCAGTCCAAAGCCAAATAGAGGCAAGAGAGCCACAGTGTTGGCTGAGTATACACAAGCACTAAGGAGCTCAGCAAAGCCTCCTACACAGCTCTCTCTTCAGCTGAGATTGAGAAGAAGAATTCTCATTTCCACGCTTAAGCCTGGATTTCTCATCTCAGGCCTTATCACAGCTGAAAATCCAAGAGGCGCACCACATTTCTCACGAGACATGCAAGAGGAGACTAAACACGCATTGCAACCTTGTCCTGGAAGTCAGCTGAGCTGGTGCCCTGTGCGCCTTCAAGCGTTACCCCACAGGTAAGAGGCAAAGAATTAAAACGGCAGAGAGCGGAGTGCTCCGACGGGCACAGGCACAGAAAAAATGTCAGCAGGAGACCTCTGTCAAAGCACCGTCTGTTGAAGAAGGCTCCCCCTTCCCCTGGGAAAAAAACCTGGCATGACAGAGCGCTCTTTACTCAACAACATACACGGCAGAGGGCAAACATTTATGGTTGAAAACACTCAGTCGGCTTTCCCTAAACAAAGGAGAAATAAACACACAAGCTTACCCCTGCACTGGCCTCTTTCAGGGCTCTGTCCCGAGAGTCTTCTGCTGGTCACAAGCATTTCCTGCTAGTCTGTAAAGCTCAAGAGAAGCAGAGAAACAGGCTCTATCAAAGTCGTCACGTTCAGTTCTGATGAATCCACCTCCTGCTTAAGAACGGCTTTCTGCAGAGCTGAATTTGCCTGGAGCCTCCGTTGCACACATGAACAAGGGAAGACAGCACATCAGCTTCCAGCACTACTCTTCTGGAGCAGCAAGAGTGGGAGAGAAGGAAGAGCTGGGCTCCTCTCTGACTTTCTTCCCTCCACACTTGCCCAGAGACCTTTTCTTGCTCTCGAGCAGCTTCACTACATGGAAAACGGGGAAGCCACCAGCACCTCCTCTCTAAAGCACTTGGTGACCTCCTTGGGAGGAATGCTGCAAGCTAGCTGTTATCCTGCAAGGGAAAAAGGAACATTTGCAACCACACTTGCGTCCAAGGACGGTTAGATCACTCAAGCTGAAGACCAGCACACGGACTTACAAAGGAAAGCCTTCAAGATGTTCACTTCCTCCTTTTCAGAGGCTAGGCAGGAAAGTGACCATCCCCGTTTGGAAAGCAGTTATCATGAAAGCCACACAGACTCTGCAGACCAAGCAAATACACAGACACTGAAGATGCCCCTACACAGGCCCCCTTCTCCTCCCAAACAAGCAGGAGTTGCATTGTCACCAAAGTCCTGACTGTTCACTCCACTCCTGCTCTGGCTTTGTGCCTAAAACATGCCTCATCTGAAGGCCTCATGCATGCTGGCAGCAGCACCATTAGGCTAAAGCCAGAGCAACGCACACGCCAGCTCCTCCAGGACAAAGAGAACCAGGTCTGCTATCCTTGTAGGTTTTTAAGGAACTCCTTGTTAACACCTGAGAAGACCCACACTCTTGGGAATTAAGGAAATCCTTACCTGGCAACCCAAACAACCAATAGGCTTGGCAGGCACCAGACTTCCGAGCTGGGAGGTGCAAATACACCAGCTCACCCCAACAGCCTTTGAAGCGGAGCCAGCAGCGGCCGGACTGCTGAGGCGCTTGTGCATCCCGGCGCAATTCAGGGGACGCCCACACCGTGACGGGGGAGGGAGGATGAGCACCCTCACTGTCGGTTAGGTAACTCTTTTGCTCATAAGCACGTGAATTAACAAACTATCAAGTTAACCAATCGGTGAACCATCCAATTAAGTAACTACAGAATTAATGATTTAGGCTAGCGTACAGAGGAAGGATTAACCCTTTCTTTGCTTTTTCATTTCTTTACCTAATAAGCTCATAAAAGCAAAGTTTGCTTCACAAGTACGCTGTCCCGTAAATCTGAGAGATCACAACGTGACACAAAGATCCGCCTTGGCAGCAGGCAGACCTCCAACCGACACTCACGCTTCGCTCACGCTCATTGGGCTTTAAAGGCATTCAAGCCAGGATGGGAAGAAGAGACTCTGTACCTGACCAGATCCTTTCTCTGAGACCACTCTGCACCCCAAGCATCACCACGTTGGAGATCTGCACTGACGGACAAGGGAGTGTTAAGAGAAAAACCACAAGGCATCTTTCCAGGACAATTAGATGTACGGGGCTCTCAGGTTACGGGTGATAATGCAGACAAAGTCCTCACGCTGACGGGCTGAGTAGGAAGCAGCACCTCCCACAAACTGGCCTTCCAAATAGCATGGGAAGTTTGTGAGGACTGAAGCACAGCATCTGCTGGGGGTTTCACTGCGAGACTCCACACTGGACCCAGGGAGTCATTCGGCAGGAACAGACGCTGCTCCTGACTCACAAGCACAGCTTGTCATTTTGGACCACAAAACATGCTCAACCCACATTCCAGGACCTACGCCAAAATGGGTACAAAACTGTTAGCTTTGCAGAATCATGTCACAGACGCGTAACAGAAGTACTTGGGAACTGGCATTTACAGAACAAACAGGATGACAAAAAAAATCATGGGGACAACAGTGGACGTGTGCACATGGCATTCTAACAAACTGCTGGAGAGAGAAGAAAACAGTTTGTCAGCAATCCAGCTACTCCTGACCTCTCTGCAGGGCACAATTCAGGACACCTGAAAAAGCAGAAGCTCCAGGAAAGAAACCAACTTGACAGAAACAAGGGAGCTGGGCTTGCCCAGAAAAGATGCAGGTCGCTTACTTGCTTTGGAAGCTCTGCCACCAGAAAAACAAACAAACAAAAAACCATACGCACGCCCCAAACAGTCACAAAGGCAGCATTTAAGAGTCCTGTCTAAATTCAGCATGAATTTAAGTACAGGGCACCCAAGGGCGCACAAGGAATTCAGCATCCGCCATTCCTGCAAACAGCCAGACGCTACAACGGTCACCCCGAGGAGAACGGAGCACAGGCTGCACCTAAGAAAGTCACTGGCACACTAAAGCCTCTCTCGCACACTTTCAGCCCACATTTTCCCTTCAACACAAGCCTTACAAAGCCACTGCAGCCAAGAACTTGCCACAAGGGCCTTTCTGCCCTCCTCTTTTTCCTCCTTGCTTTCCAGACAGAGCGTGTTTCATTCGACAGCTTCCGGCAGAAGCAGAAATCAGCATCAACTCACCGGCTCATTCAGGCTTCCTCGACCAAAAGATTTCGGGCTTTAGGCTGAAATGGTCTGTGCTGCCCGTGGGGAGAGGCACCCGGCCAGGACACAGCGCCTGGAGCCCAGCTCACTCCACGGACTCGGGGCCTCTCCTGCCGCCAGCAGAAAGAGCGCATCCTCTCCTCTTCCCTCCGCACACACACCACCTCCCCTCGGGCCAGCCCCCACGGTACCTCCGCAGGGCCCTGGCCACACGGGCGCTCGCAGAGAGCAAAGGAGGGAGGAAAAGCCACACAATTTCCCTGACAAGCCGTTCGGAGAAGACCCAGCGCCTGCCGGGCTGCACGAAGCCCCCCAAAATAAGGCCTCTGAAGCACGGGAAGAACGGGCAGCTCCTGATTCTCTCCTCCTCGCTCGAGTCTGGCCAGGGTCTTCCACGCCGGGCTCCGCGCTGAGCAAGCAACAGGCAGAAGAGGCTTTGGCAGCCACACACCAGTCTCGGGGAGGCCGCCGGCCCTGCACAGGCCTCCGGCGCCCAGCGCGGCCTTCCGGGCCCCGCAGCTCTCCCTCCCCAGGCCCTCGGGGATCATCTCCGGCAGAGACACGGCAAGGTCTCTCCAGGGCAGCCGCTGCCCCCGCGGCAGCACCTCGGCAGCCCCCCCCACGCCTCGCCCAGGCCCCAGGCCGCGCACGCGCAGCTGCTGCTGCCTCCCCAGCGCCTGCGGCCTCCGCGCACGCGCGCAGCCCCGCCCCTCGCCCGCCCTGCCCGGGGCGTTCTGCCGCGGGGCCCCGCGCTGCGCACGCGCACGCCCACTGCCTCGCCCCGCCCCTGCCCTGCTCGCCTCGCCCCGCCCCTCCCCTCCCCTCCCCTCCCGCCTGTGCAGCCCCGGCAGGCCACGCGCCGCCGGAGCCAATGGGGAGCGCGCAGCAGGGAGGGGCGGGGGGCGGAGCGTCGGGGCGGGAGGTGCCGTTGTGGGGCGGGGGTGCGGCCGGCTTGAGCTGGGCCAAAGCCTTTCTGAGCGCGGAGGGGATTCGTCAGAGCTGGGGGCGACGGCGCGGAACCGGCCCGTTTCTGCCTTGCTCCGCTTCTGCCGTCGCTGTCTCGGCAGCCTGTGCGTTTCCGGAAGGCAGGTAAGGCCTGGAGCTCCGCGAGCCCGCGAGGTGCCGGTGGGCAGAGGCCTGTGCTCTTGCCGGGCTGGGGACGGAGGGGCAGTTTTTGCCAGGAGAGGGTCCGGCTTTGCGAGGAGGCTGTGAAAGGACAGGAGTGCTGTTGGCAGAAGGCTGAGGTGTCCTGGTGCTGCTGCCGGGCTCTGGAGAGGCTCTTGGAAACGCCCGTGTGAGAGCTGGATCGTTTGCTTTGCCAGAGCCTGTGATTCCTGCTGCGGAGCTTGGCTTTGTGTTGGGAAGCGCAGTCACGGCCCCTGGTTTCTCGCCCCGGTTCTGCTGGTGCCTGCAGAGCGGGGGAAGAGGCTCTGGCGTCGGAGACGCCTTGGCCTGCTGGCTGGCAGGAAGCCCTTGTGGCAAGCCTTTCTTCTGTCCTTCTTTTGTCTCCAGAGCTCTGGTGGAGCCAGCGGAGGGCTTCTGGCTGGAAGTCAGTTAACGTGTCAGCTCTGCAGCCGCCCGCTGTGCGGGTGCTCTTGGGGATGGTGGTGGTGGTGGTGGGTGCTGCCTGTGTCTGCTTGTTTTGGAGCGGGTGGTATGGTGGTGAGCTTGTTGACTTCAGGCAGAGCCCGTGTTTTTCTTGCTGCCCAGATATGGCTAAAGTTTGGGAGAGCGTGTGTGAGTGCTACCGCCAAGCGCTGCTGCTGAAGGAGGTGGGGCTCATTTCCTCATTATCCCTCCGACCTTGATGAGTGCTGGCTCCTGCTTGCATGCTGCCATTGAGCAGCCTTCTTCCTGCCTGCCTGGGAAAGCAGAAGCCAGGCCCCAGCAGGAGCCTGCAGGTGGCAGTTTTGCCCAGAGCAAGCTCTCCCTCACTGGAGAGCAGAAGCAAAGCGCAGCTGGAGAAGCAGAGTGTGGGGTTTGTCCTCTGGGGCCTTCTCTAGCTGCTCGTGGCAGGGTGGAACCACCCGCCAGAGATGGTGGCATGCTGTGGAGAGTTTCTGCCAGGTGTGGTCCCTCCTTGGAGGTTCTGAGGCTCCGGGGGTTTTTCCCTGTTTGTGCGTCAACTCTCAGCTGGTGGGAGGTGAAGGAGTGGGAGAGGGGGAGACTGGAGAGTGCAAGGCTCTCCTGCAAAGCGCCCCATCTTGCCCCTTTGGAGATCACCCTTAGTGTGCCCTGACAAGTCCAGTCTTCATTATTGTGTGTGTGAAAGCCCTGCTTTTGTTCCTTTGTTGCTCTCCTGTTTTCAGACTGTCCAGCTAGCAGGCGTGGGTAACATGTCCGTTCTGGAAAACTACTTGCGTGATGCGGATAAGAAGAGTTTCCATGTTTGGAGACGAGTGTTTCGGGTGGACAAGGTGTTTCTGCTGGAGAAGAATCTCAGCTCTGAGAAGAGCCCGTGGCGTGGTAAGAAGCGAGATTCAAAGCTGGGCTTGCCCCTGTGTCGTAGCGAGGATCTGCTTCGTGATTAGTGAAATACAGCTGCATCTTTGGCAGAACTGCCTCCCACTGCAGAGGCAGGAGCCCAGCATGGGCGCGTGGGGCGCAGAACAACGTCCTGCTGTGCTCGTGCCAACTCCTCCTGCTGTCTCCTTGTAGTCTGCTCCCACAGCGTCCAGGCAGCTCCCCCAGGACCAAGGAGGCTGGCAAGCAGCACCCACCTCCTCCAGCCAGGTCCACGGCTGCTCTCGCTGTTCCTGAAGGCTGTTGGAGACTGTTGCAGGTACATGCCCTGGGTTGCTGTAATGACTGTGCTGTTGCAAACGGTGCCAGAGCCCCGTTGTGCACATACCGACTCTGCCAAGATCCCTTAAGCGCTCTTCCGTTGACCATTGCTCTTCCTTCCTTCAGATCTTCTTAGTGGGCTGAAGGCCTGCTCTACCTTTCCAGTGTGTCCTTGCCTCCTGTACTTGCAGGCAGCAGCCACGGACACTTCCCTGGGGCACTGTTGGCTCTAGCAGCAGGACCTGCTGCATTCTGAGGCTGTGGCAATGCGCAGGTCTTTTCCAGACCCTTGGTAGTTGAGATCATTGGTCCTCCCAGACCGCTCAGTGGTGTGTGCAGTGAAGGGAGGAGCCTGGTGTAACTTCAGGCCTCCTCACCTTTCCGGAGCCAAACTCTGGCGACAGGCCGGCTGAAGAGAGAGCCCAGGAGTGAGGGTATGACCTGCAGAAAGCCGTCCCCTGGCGGCAGCTGAGACTAATCGTGTGTGCTGTGGCGTTTCTATGGCCCTGCAGGAAAGCGGCGAGCTGTGCGCGCAGTGGGACCGAAGGCAGAGCCTGGGCTCCCTGTACAGAGAGCGGCAGGAACAAGCAGAGGCCGAATGGGCTGCGTGGGAAGCCTGGTGTGCAGGGGAGGCTCCAGAGCCGGCTCAGGTACCGGGCCCCATTGGACACCCTTCAGAACAACGGCCATCCTCTCCGTCACGGAGCCGAGGGCGGGAGGTCCTCTGGCCTTGGGGGCAGTGTTGCTGCTCAGTCAGTGGGACACTTTGCAACTGCAGCACGACTAATTACCACCCGTGGTCTTAGGACTCCCACCCAGCTAGTGCTGGATTACAATTGCATCTCCCTTCCCTGCCCAGCACTTAGTGTCTAGGGTGCAATTTGTTCCCTCCTTACTTCACACAGCCCCTCCAAGGCTTTTGCGCATAGACCGGTGGAGAGTCTGCTGGCTTTTCCGAGGCTGTCAGCATGAGCTTGGGACTGCAGCTCAGCCTCACTGCCATGCGTATGCATCCACATGCTCACTGTTGGAAGATACCCCCGCTGCAGTTTCCCCCAGCCCCTCCTTTCTGCTTTGGAGTCCTCATGCCTCATTTGCTGTCTTTCTGCAACCAGCTTCTCACCTCCTCCCTACCTGCCTCTCTTGCTCCACGCAGACTCCTGCCAGACAAACAGCGTACACCTCACTGCTTTTTTTCCTTCTTGGTCCCAACTGTGCTGCAGTCAGCTCAGGATGCAGATGCTGCGGAAAGCTCTCTTCTCACCTGCCTGCAAAAGGCAGGGCCTCTTTTTGTTCTTTGCCTAACAGTTGGCCCCGGAGAAAGACCTCCACCCCAGGGAAGCTTCTTGCAGCATTTGGGAGGATCCAGAGCTGACAGGAGCAGAAGTACAGCTGAGAGCAGAGCACACCTGGTAGGAGCATTTGAGGAAGGAAAGCAGTAGTTCCTGCCCCACTAATGGCTGTGTGAATCCTGCTGGGTGTTTTTCCATGAGTGCTGCAGCAGCCAAAGGCCAAGCAGCAGAGGGGTGTCCTCCTGAGGAAAAGTCATGGTGTTATGAAATCCCCCTTGCTGGGCTGCCGGGGGTTGGGGAAACAGCCAGTGGGGCAGTGAGGCCTGAAGCTGTGGGTAAAACCTGAGTCCAGAAGGGTTCGGATCGCTTGGTGTGCCCTGCCAAACCTAGCGAGGAGCTCATTGGAAGTTCCTGCCCTGCAAATGGCAATTCCCTCCTCCCCATTTCCCATGCTCTCAGTGATGTCAGCAGGAAAGCAGAGGGCCAGCTGGGAATGGCAGTGAAGCCCTGCTCCCACCCTGCCCTTGCCCTGGGGGCCTGTGGTGGAGAGGTTCCTGGCTGCCCAGCTCCTGCTGCCGGGTGCTTGCCAGAGGGCCTCTGGGAAAGGGCTCCTCTCTTCCCAGTCTGGTTTGCAGGCAGTCAGTCGCTCCTTCTTGGCAGGACTTTGGCCGTAAAGAGACTTGGGCTCCCCACCCTGCCGCCCAGCCCAGGAGAAAGGAGCACAGGGAGAGGTGGAAAAGCCTCCCCCCACCCCGTGGAAGAGAAGAAAGCAGCAGCCAAGCTGGAGACAGTCCAGCCCCAGTAAGTGTGCGCTGAGCCCAGCCCCAGCCTGGGGCGGTCGAGTGTCCCTGACCCCCACAGGGTGTTATGGCTCCAAATCCCGGAGGCCTGGGGTTGCGTACAACACCCTTGGTGTTCTGGTGACACGGGAATGGCCTGGGTTACACCTCCCTCCTCCCAGGTGTTATGGAAATTAGGCTTGTCGGCCACCATAACAGGGCCCGACCCTAGGTTCCCGCAGAAAAGTTCAGAGCCAAATCAAAGCAAATTAAAGAATTACGTTTTAATGACACGCGTGCAGTAATTACAGCTCGAGCTGGGTGCCTCCGAAGAGGGACCCCGAGCAGAGAAATCCCTGGGCAATTATACTTTCCAATCTAAGCTCTCACGCAGTAATTCAGACCAATAGTAATATTTAGGTCTGGGGTCTCCTGCTCCTTCTTGGGTCTGATCCTTGTCCCTAGGCAGGCTGTTTATCTTTACTGTTGCGGTTTCTGCTGACAGATGTGTCTTAATTCTTCGGGTCCCGCCCTTGTCTCTCAAGGCCCTGACAGAGAGGTGTTGTTCCAGCAATTAGCACTGCCCCAGCAGTGACAGTAGGTGTTATCTCCCGAGGTCCTGAGGAAGGGGATATAATCCAGACCCCGAGATAGTCCAGACCCTCCAAATTAACACTGTTTCAGCAGTGAGAGGAGGCATTGTTTCCCAGGGTCCTGGCGCCCAACGAGGCCTTATTTCAAAGCCTTGACATCCTGCCTTTTGGAGTGTGAAGCACAGGAATGCAAACTGCTTGCAACTCCCTTATCATTCCAGTCTGAACCAGCTCTCAGGCCCCTTTTCTTACTGAACTAGGTGAAAGTTCATTATTTTATCTAAGCGCA